>NC_142414.1:13961617-14278970 GCF_059516105.1 Syngnathus floridae | reverse complement strand
TCACGAATGTACATGCTCAGAAGTAAGGAGAAATTGATCTGGAAGGAAATGCATAAGATTTTCTACCTTTCAAGCAAAAAGCACAACTCCAAGCTTCCATTTGATAGCAATAAGATGTACGTACTTATTTCCATGCATGTCAGTAGCGTCCATGGTGTAGTATAGCTCCAGATGCTATGCTTGATAAATGAAGGATGAAGAAAAATATTCAAGGCAAAATTTCATCCGTCTCCAAGTTGGACCACAAGCCTCAAAGTTTCTCATAATGATCAGTTATCCAAGAGTGTATTAAATAGAGCTCATCCTCAATAAGGTCACGTTAGGGTGAGTCTGTTTTTGCTGATTGTGTGAGAGGCGGATTACAACTTGGACTGGTCGCCGTTCAATCAGAGGGCACATGGAGACAATCAATGGACTGTTAAGAATGTCCTGGAGCTTTTTGAGCCTTACCTTTGATGTAAAAAAAAAAAATTGGGTTCTTGAACCTTAGATGTCCAGAAACCTTTGTGGTCCAGGAACCTTGGATGGGAATTGCTCTGCTTTTATGTAATATTTGAACATGATGAATTTAGTTCACAGGTCTAAGGTCGGCACATTTAACAAAATATGTGTGACTCTGAATAGGACTGTCTTTTTCAAACGTAAACTGGTTTTATTCAAATGGACGGCTAACGTAAAGCTGGACTATGAAACACTCAGAAATGACAAATAATTTGGCGGCTAACCAGTTGTCGGCTAGCGTAGAGAGCTAAGGCAGTAGTTTACATCTCGTGTCGGACGTGACAAACAAACCAGGCAGGCAGACAGACAGACCATCTTTTAGCATGGCACAACTTGAAGGCAGTACTGTACTTGCAGTTTTAATAGCACAAAACAAAGTGAAGTTCTAATCACAAGCTTGTTTGTCATGATTTCAACAGTTTTGTACTCAAAAACAAATTGCTATGCAGCTCATTGGTAGCTACAACATGAGTTGGGATATCATCCATGGATTTTGTGTAGGTAATTAGTCATGACAGACAACATGAGCAATTTAATGTTGGAAATGTTGTAAAACAAGACAGGCTTATAGATAAGGATGTGTAAATAAGTTTGTTTTCCTTTTACCTTTAATGTAAGTTTATACTGTAAATTCATATATTGGTATATTGATACAGTTGGCTAGAATATGAAATCTTGAAGGATGCTCATTTCTTTTCGCAATATTAAAGTGAGTGTCCAGGTGTCTCGGTAGCAACTCTCCACTATTCTAAGAATAATCAATGAGAGCAGAACTATCTAAATTAGTTACACTGTGACATCACAAACTATTTTTTGAAGGGCTCAGTTGCAAACACATTTGGAAATAATCAGCTAACAAAAGATCAACTTTAATTTGACAGTTGATGGGTGGGCAAGCACTCCAGACACTATTTGTATACATAATGTTTAAATAGTCAATGTATGTAATGTCCCATTGAAATGTTCTTTTTTGTTCCTTCTCCTTGAGGCATTTGCACTTCTCTCATACCTTTTTTCTATTTATTTGTGCTTTGCATGTTCAGAGTGCAGTTAATGTGGTGTGGATCTTGTTTGAATTTATTTTTGCCTATTGGCTGAAGTCATTTTTTTAACATTCAGGCTTTTTGGGGATTACCATGATTTGGATGACTCCGAATCTCCACAAACGTAAACATTTTTAGCGAAGAAATTATTTCTAATATTGAGACAGCGAGTTACAAATAACTGAGGTGATGCGATTAGGCCAAAATGATATGCGATGCAATTGCATTCTTCTCGTTATCTATAAATGAGGTATGATTTTTTTTTTAAGGGTTAATTGTAAATATGCAATCTTTGTATCTGCTGTTTGTATCATTTCAGACAATTTTATCTTTGGGTTTGCCAATAAATTTCTGTTGTTCCTCTACTTATGACTACTGCTGAACTTAAATAAAAAAAAAATTAAAAAGTTGAGGTTAGAATGTCGGGTTGGCTCTCGGCTAGCAGTCTCTTGTAGCCCGTTTGCAAAATGAATTGTCCACCCCTGCTCTACATAGACAGTAATATTGTAAAGTAACCTATTACTTTCACATTCAATGAATGTGGTATGAATGGTAAAATGAAATATATTAGTTTTGAAAATAATTTGCCCAACACTGCTTATTATTCACAAAGCAATCTTGTATTTTACTTGTCTTTTATTAGATGGACTACATTGAAATCTTTTGCATCAATAGATTCTGTACAAAAAATGGCCGTTGCAATCAAAGAAGTCATTCCCAACCTGCAGCACAGGTTCAGCTTTAGTGCCCTGAAACTTCTCGAGCTCTTCCTCAGAAAACACTTGTCCATCCCAAGTCTCGTCTTCCGCCTCTGTCAGATTGCCATTGGCTGAGTTGTCCTGTCCTGGCCATGTCGTTGTCGCTGCGGCATCTTTGTGGCCTTTTGGCGGCATCACCGGAATGGTAACGAGAGCGGAAGCTTTGATAGAGGGTTTATTTGTGCTTCCAGTCACAGGAACCAAAGCAGCTTCTGGATTTCTGGTAGGCAGGAACTGGCGTGGTGAGTGGCCTGCGTGCAGAGCTGATTGACTTTGCTCTGTTCCGGTCTCACCCAGAGGCAATGGTGAGCGCTGAAGCCTGGACATCACCTTAATAAAAAAAAAAAAAGGTTCTGCACATATTTTAAGTTCCCTTGTCTCTCAGTTTGGTTACTCACTAATGAATTCCCATCAACTTTTCAAACTTTGATAATTTCCAAAATTTTGCAACCTTACCTTTGCATCCTGCTCTGCTTTCCTGTGAGGCGTCGGGCTGAACTTGGTGCGGAGCACCCTCTGGATCACTTCGGGACTGACTGAGAAGCCTTCAGATAGCTGTCCAATTGTCCACTCGTCCGGATGCTCTCGCTTTAGATACCTATCATTTGGGTAGATGTATACTGAATTTCTTAATGTAAAATAATGTCAAATATCCTGATGCGTATCGTCTTGAAAGCCATACTTCACGATACATATTGTATCGTGTTATACATTGTATGGTGAAGTTGATGGCAATACCCAGCCCTGGCATACCTGATGGTCTCCATGGCCTCCCATGTCAAGGTCCTCTCTGGAGCACCTGATGGTGTCATCTTCCTGTGCAATTTGTTGTATTTGATCATCTTCTGCTTCCTCTTATTCTCTCTAGCAAAAAAAAAAAAAAAAAGAATTTCTACTGTCATATTTAACAATGTAACAAACTTTATACGCATTCCCGTGTGGGTGACTAGCCGAGTTATGCTTTAACTTTGACAATAGTATCATTAAAATTCAGGGCCATGATTCATGTCATAATAAGTGGAAAATATGACATTTCAGAAGCAGCCTTACTCCAATAAAACGTTGAGTTTGTCCTCGACCTCCTTCATGATATCGTCTTCATCATCATCATCTTCATCTCTGCGGGATCCGTATTGCTCTCCGCGTGTCCTCCCCACACGCCTACTGCTGCTGGCGTAACGACAAAACGCAGTGGGAGGACGAAGCGGCGCCACCACCTTGGGGATGCACGCTGATGGGGTCGCTACTGCCCCAACCCACCGGGAGAGCACATAGAAACGTCCGGCAGCCATGGGTCGCAAACGTGGCAAGTTGTCGGTTGGAAGTTGGAAGAAGTTTCGCGTTCTTGTAGTTGATCAACAGATCGGGATGACAACAATATCCAATTTGATGATATTGCATCCGTGCCCTCTTCGCTACCCGAACCATTTCCGGGTTTTGTACGGAAACAGTATTTGGACAAATAACATGTGCGCAAGGAAAAGGCGAAAGTAATGCACCCAAATGACTGTCTTTTTAACCAAATACTGTAAAAGAGTATTAAAGTACCTATGGCAACACTTCTTGGACCATAAGACTTTCCATCTTGGAGTGTTTGTGGTTTATTGGGGCAGCAACGTTGGAATTTTATTTCCATTCATTTGACCGGCGAATGCTAATTTCAGATACGAATGAATGTGCTGAGTGAGACTCAAAACTCAAGACGGCAAAAGTTTCATAACCATTGGAGTAAAGAGAATTCCCAACGTGACATAAATGAATACTCTTGTGCGCCAGTTGCGACGTCTTCCGGGCGCTCAGGGCACTGCACAAAATCCCTCCCATTTTTCTCCTCCCTTCCATCTCCCTCCTCTCTCCCTCCCTCCCCCCGTACGGGGTTGCTTCATTTGCGGCCATTTTGTTCGCTCACTTTGTTGATTGGGCTTTAGCAAGCTGTACTGGAGCCAATCAGAGGGAAACCGGACAGCAGCGAGCACACGGTAAGGGAGAGCCGATTGAAGGCATTGGGTAACTGTCAGCACGGATTGGTTTGCCGTGGACCAACCAAATGACTAACCCGACAAAGTGCACAAAAATCGAATGACGGTCGTACGTTTTGGGGCCTGTGTCCAAATTCGCGGGACACGATCGTTTCGTGCTTCGGTCGGGCAAGCTAACTATTTAGCTTGCTAGTGCAAACAAAGGAACGGTGGGGAATGGCTTCGTTCGCCACCCTTGAACGACTTCCAGCCAAATATAGCGGACTAATGCAACTGACTTATAGTCCACCCTCGTGATCAAACTCTTTCAAATAGCTCGTCAACCAGGCCCCAATATTAGCGTTATTTACTCCCCCACCCCCTTGTTGAGTTAGCTAAGGCGCCATGTCGCCCTGCTAATAAAATAACATGCAATAATAATAATAATTTTCAAAATGACGAATTGGTACTGTTTTCTCTTTTATAAGAATCTCCTGGGTATGCACACGTTTTCCGTTTGTTTTAACTTGGACATTTTTTTTTGCTAAATTATGGAAATATATTTATAATTTTACTGTAATAAAGCCACATTTTTCCCCTTGTTTTGAAAATATATAGTTTGACTTCAGTGACTACCCATCTGTAAATAAATGAAACTATATTATTAATCTTATACTGTTGGCTAAATGTCACAGATATGGATGCATTACTCAGAGACCTAATTTTATATTTCAATTTCTGGGTATTGTTCTGCTACCATGTATTAATTTCAGTTTCAATTTACTGTTTTCACTGTCATTGTGGTTATCCCATCGCCATATGTGAAGCGCTTTGTTACTGCTGCAGCTGTTATGAAATGTGCTATATAAATAAAGTCTTATCGTATTGTATAATAAACTCGTATCGCCCACTGCTCATGGTCATAGTTATGTGTATAATAAATCAAAAGTGCCAAAAATGAAATGCACGTAATAATCCTGTGGCTGAGTTAAATACTGTTCGATCTCCCTGACAGCGTGTGTTTCTGTTGAAGAACGGCTTGTTGGTTAAGCGGCTATGGAGCAGTACACGGCTGCCACCACGGCGACTGGAGAGCAGATTGTAGTGCAGACTGCCAATGGACAGATCCAACAGCAGGTGAGTTATCTATCGCTCTTGTCTCTAGGGGAACGCACACCACCACAACACACTGTTAAACATTTAATGTTTGACATCCCAACCACATGGACTGGGAAAACGTGCAGAATGGGAGCCTCGTGATTTGATTATGAAACATATGGTGCTGAAATTGATTTTAAAGAAGCAAACATGATTTTATCCCCGTCATTTTTCTTGGATGTCAACTTTTATCAATTAGAAATCCCACCTTGTTTAGATGTTTGACTATTATATATTTGGTTATAAATGTTTAATACACTGTTGTGTTTTTTTCTGGGTGAGTTTAAAATATTCTAATGTCTTTGAATAGGCCTTGCATTTGGTGCTGACAGTCATATCATTGTTGCTGTTATGATACTTTCTGTTTTAAAGATGAACCCTATCAGGTGGAGTATATTACAAGCCATAAGAGAAATAGTCAAGTCTGACTTGATGGCTTGATACAGTTATTGCACGTGAAGGTTATGCCACCAAATATTGTGTTATTCACTTGAAGTCCATTTAACAATATCAGTTCCAATACTTTTGGCTACTTGAAAAGCAGATCACTTCAAAAAAGTTGCACTTCTAAACTTTTTTCTTATATTCATTTTTGGATCTGAAATCCAAATGTCTTCGGTATACAACTAAAAACAATGCATGAAACTTCACCCAAGTTTAAAATAGAACTGGTAATGTCATTTTAAATATTAACAGTCGTCTTTTCTTAAAAGTGTTGTGAAAAGCAAAATAGACTCCAGATTGTCCTTTTTTTGGGGGCCGTTCCAACTTGAAGGCAGCTCTACTGTGTTGTTTAGAAAAAAATAAAATGAAGTTGCCTTGTGGTGACTTGCCCGCAGGCCCAGGGCACAGTGACCGCTGTGCAGCTGCAAACGGAGGCGCCCGTGGTGACAGCCTCGGGCCAGCAGGTGCAGACACTCCAGGTAGTGGTGTCTTGGCCATCCTGTGTCGGTGGCGTATGCCTCACATATGACTCCATATTTGCTGTTTGGGATCTCATGACCATAATAATAAATATAATAAATACATCCGGAAGTTTAAGGGTCCTATTTTTAGTCAGCTGGCGCCTATAACGTCATTGCCGTAACGTCACAAGTCAAGTCTAGCGTGTTTGGGGCCGCGTTGTGTAAAAACGGGTGTGTCGTCATTTTTTTGTATTTTGAGTCTGGTCACAGTCACACAGACAGCGGCATGCACCAATTGGTGAAGAGCAGAGAAAAAAAACATTTTCTTTTGAAAAATTAATGCCCTCAGGGCCATCCGCTGCTGGGGTTTCATTTTAAACTATCACTACTGAATAAATGTATCGTCTCTCCCGCCACCATTTTGAATGTTATGAGGATCGACCTCTATCCCCAAAGAGTGATGTAAATGAATCCTTTGCATGTTGTTTCAAGAAAACACCTACAAAAAGGTTGCAATGCTTATTTTCAATTCAAAAATATTCGGGCCTGAGCGTTAATATTTTATGATACTAATTCTGAGAAAAATCGTTAAAAAAATCGTCGACTTTTTTTTTTTTTTGCCAATAAAAAGGTGAGCCAAAAAAATGTTAGTTTTTTTTTTATGATAAGAGCTAAAATTGGTCTAAAATGCCATGCAGCAAATTTGGAGCCCTATGTGTTTGCATACAACAGTCGGGGCAGATTGCTTGTATTTTCATGAAGCATCAGACCCACGGCATGCGTCTCCCAGCTGTCTGAATTCACTGCATGCTGCTCACTCAGCCCAGCGTCTCATGTGGCGTTTTCCTGTGCTGTCACTTTGTGCCATGACTTGTTTTCTGATGTTGAAAACATCTACAAAGTGTTTTTGGTTCTACGTGATCACAAGTGAATTGCATGAATTCATTGTCATAGTCCACACAGCAGGAACTTTCATTGAGTTTTTCACTTTTTGTTTTCTAGTTGTAGTTCAAATGTTCTGAGTGGTAGAGAGTTTGGAAACACAAACTCGTACTTTATTCTGCTTGATTTGAATTACTGTGATCTGTAACGAGTGAGTGAAGTAAAATTATGTTTTGCACTTGCAGGTGGGCAAGGACAGTCTATCATAATTTTTTGCAACGTAGTGTTGATATTAATATCCATGATAGTTTTTCTCACTATGGGACATTTTTTTGTTTTTATCATTTCGTCTGTATTTGCCACTAGCTTGTACACTTATTGTTTTATTTGTCTTTTGCCTGTCAAGTTATTGTTGCTCCTGAGTGTTTGCCAAACAGTCAGCCTTCGCTATTGGCAGAGGTTAGGGGCCGAGATGCACCGCAACTAGCAAAAAATTTAGAAGTGTAGTCTCAGGTAAATTTCCATACAATTTTACAACCCTAGCTATGTTTGTCTGGAGGTGACGCAACTGGCGAGGGCTGACTGTACATCAAATAATTCTCAGGCTAGAAGACGAAAAGAGTCTGTCCTTCATGTGAAATCAGTAATTCTTGCTGTGCTGCTGTGACAATGGTGGTCCTCACATGCAGGTGCAGGGGCAGCCTCTGATGGTCCAGGTGAGCGGCGGGCAGCTCATAACGTCATCCGGACAGCCCATCATGGTGCAGGCCATGTCAGGGGGCCAGGGTCAGACCATTATGCAGGTTCCTGTGTCTGGGGCTCAGGGATTGCAACAGGTTAGGCAAGGAACTCGCATGAGGATGTGTGTTTGCATTCTGTGTACTGATGTAGTGTGTGTTTGTAGATTCAATTGGTGCAGCCTGGTCAGATCCAGCTGCAAGGTGGTCAAACTCTGCAGCTCCAGGGTCAGCAGGGCCAGCCTCAGCAGATCATCATCCAGCAACCCCAGACGGCCATCACCGCTGGACAGAACCAGGTGTTAAATATTGGCCAACAAAGTGTAAGAGATTTATGACACATTATTACCACTAACTTTTGGCATTCTTGTATTAACATTCCGGTAAGGATCAAGAATTACAGTATACTTACATGCCACTTAGAAAATTCTGGTTGAAATCACTAAAGTCAAAAGTCAAGTAAAATGTATTTATATAGACTCAAAAGAACTTCACATGCTAGTCTAGATTCAAACCGAGTACCTTAGTTCTATGAATCTGTGAGGAAACATTGCTTACCATTTGACCAGTGTGCTGCATGAAATCCAATCTATAAAAACGAATCAAATCTATTAAATGTATTTTCCCTGCAGGGTCAGCAGATCAGTGTGCAAGGTCAACAAGTGGCTCAGACAGCTGATGGACAGACTATTGTCTACCAGCCAGTCAATGCAGATGGAACTGTACTACAGCAGGGTAAACAGAGGCACACAACACAGACACTAGCCAATCGTAGTGCCATTTTTTAAAAATGCTTTTCTGTAAATTATGGCGATACTACTTGGTGTTGTGTTACTGGTACATATATCTCTGTCTCATCTTCATACTTCACAATAGCTCTTCTGATTAAATGTAGTGGCACACTATGTAAGCACCAGATGAAAATAGATTATGTCCCATGTAAACAGGTGACTTGGGAAATTCACTAGGCCATAAAAACACACATGCACAGTAGTTTGTGAAAACAGTTTGTCTTTACATTCTTGTTTATTCATTTTTAATAGAATACTTATTGGGTAAATCTCGTAACCATAAAAACAGTTTTGGGGGGGCTGGATTAATTATCGGCATTCCAATACCTAATGGGAATATTGATACGTACAGCTACAAGTAAATTGAGATACAAAAAGGTTAATTCTTTATATGCCCTCTGCTTGTAAGTTTTCTAAAAGGAGGGTGTGTGTTTGTTAGGAATGATCACAATTCCCGCCGCCAGCTTAGCGGGTGCCCAGATCGTACAGGCAGGAGGTGCTAACACCAACACCACCAATAGCCAAGGCACTGTGACCGTCACCCTGCCCGTCTCTGGCAACATGGTCAATGCAGGTGGAATGGTCATGGTAAGACCCAATGTTGAGGTACCCAGCATCTTATTGCGTTTGTGTTTGTTATCAATTAATCATAAACACTGCTTGGAGGTGTAATTATGATTTTTTTTTTGCTTCCCCAATCTAAATAAGTCAATCGATGCGTTAGGACCAAAATGAAGTACTGCAGCATTTTCTGAATTGAAGAATATAATTGTACCCTTAGTACCCTTAGAAGAATATAATTGTACCGTTCTTTTACCGTTCTTGACCAGATGGTGCCCGGAGGTGGCACAGTGCCCACAATGCAACGGATTCCTCTGCCAGGCGCCGAAATGCTGGAGGAGGAACCCCTCTATGTGAACGCCAAGCAGTACCACCGCATCCTAAAGCGAAGGCAGGCCCGTGCCAAGCTGGAGGCTGAGGGCAAGATCCCCAAAGAGAGGAGGGTAAGGCTCATTTGTCATCATGGTGGTTAGACGGCGTCGGTTAGAAAATCCAATGCAAGCTCTTGTTTTTACTCTCAGAAATACCTGCACGAATCTCGCCACCGTCACGCTATGCAGCGTAAACGAGGCGACGGAGGGCGGTTCTTCTCACCCAAGGAAAAGGAAGAAATGGCCTTGGCATTGGCACAGGTAAGAAGCTAAATTATTCAAAGACATCACAATCAAAACATTTTATGCACCAATTGCACTTGAGTAAAAGTACTAGTACCTTACTTAACAGAGCTCAAACTTTTGCCAGAACGGCAACTACACAACCGGTGTCAGTTAAACAAAAAAATATATATATTTAGTAACCATAAGTGGCTGATGTTATTTTTATTGCATAACGTCATCATCAAAGGGTGTGGGGGGCCTTGTTTCTATTTTGGTCTCATTGTGCTATAAATAACCAATGCTTGTCTTCACAGCAACAGCAGGAAGTGGCACAGGCGGCAGCCGACGAAACGGTGGCTCAGATGATCAGAGTGTCGTAGCATGACTCAGGTTGACCCTTCATCCTGTTTACCAGCTCGTCTTATTTGTCACTCTGAGCTTCCGGCTAACAGGCCAGCAGCAGTAGATGCCCTCTTTTCTGGAACTTCTCATTCTCTTTTTGTTCGTGCGTGTGTGTAGTTGAAAAAAAATATCCTTCTTCTGGATAAATATTTCGCACTGCAATATTCTCCCTGACAAAAGTTATGGCTACCCCGTCTTGTCGTTTGTAAAACTATTGTTTTAAGTTGAAATGCTTTCTTTGGCCAAACACTTAGCACCTACTATTTATTTCCCACCCAGACTAAGTCATGGTTACACCAAGTCTACTTCGTTCAATGCTGATAATGAATGACTCATGACGTTTAACTGGTACAGCCTTTTTGGGGGGGAGGGTGTTTGAACTTGTTAATGCATGTTCTGATTTTCCTTTGTTTTGAGTGTTCCCCCACACCCCCAAAAAACATTTGTGAAAATATTGTATATTAATCATGTTTCCCTCCCCGACTGTACTTTAGCTTGCCAGCTTTTTGGGACATTGTATACAATGTTGTTAGGATTTTTGTTTATAGGGAAAACGTTCTATCCACACGTGTTTGACTTGTATATTTTTATTCATTAAATGAAGCAATGTTGTCTTTTTTACATAAGCAGTTTATAAAAAATTATTGATTGAATGCCTATTTAATTAAACAGCAGTCAGTCACATGTGGTTCCTTGTACTGTTGTGCAAAATCTTTTACAGGTGCTATTTTTCACTTTTTTCTTAAAGACGCATTAGCCTATTTTCTGTATTATGTTTGCAGTTGTGATTATTCGACTTATAGTTCACAATCACCTCTGGTTCACGATCACTGGAGTGAGGACACTAAGGTCAGTAGAATTACCGGATTTTTATTTTGGGGAACTGATGCAAAAAGACAATCTACAACTGTCACAGTAACTTGCGTTCAAAGCAACTCCCAGTCAAACAATAACAGTTTAAAATTGTTATAATTAGTTCATAATTTTGTTGAATTAAGGCCCCAACGCAGAGCCGATGGAGGCGGCTGCAGCGAGTGCTCACCCCCACACTTCGCAGAAGCTCAGGTGGCCCGGCCGTTTCACAATTGACCAATCATGGCGTAGAAGGCGGGACTATTACCGGTCTTCATGGGGGGGGGGGGGGGGGGGGTAATAGTTTAAAATGGATTGTGTAACCATGGAAACACGATGTACGACTGTCGCACAAATACAATTGTACAAAGCCGGGCAATAACAGCATTATTGTCGTTAGTTTGACTGCCCCGCTTTCCTCCGCAGAGCCGATGGAGCCAAACACCCCCACCCATCCCGTGCCGAGAGCTCAGGTGACCCACTCGCTCCTTCGCATCGCCCCCTTCCTCCCCGCGGAGATCAGCCTGCCTGCGCACTGATGCGATCGCAGCCTCCACTCGAACCGAGGAAGTGTCATCCAACAAAGTCGCTAAGACACAAAACAGCTTAATATTAACCTACAAAGTCAAATTGTTATTTTGAGGTGGGCCCACACGACCGCGCTTCTTCCTCCTTTCGGTAACCTCATCAGCTCGGCCCCTGCTCCCCGAAACGGGACACCATACTCTGCAGATGAGATGAGCGACTCGACGGCATCCGACGGAATGGTGGAGGTCAAACAAGGCACCAAGTACGTCAAGGAGACCGAGAACGTGGCGGAGAAGTACTCGGCCTTGACTGTGAGCAAGAACAGCAGCGACGTGAACATGAACGTCGGGGAGATGCCCTCTGCCGCCTTCACCGCCGTCCCTACACTCAAGTCCGTCAAAAAGGTAAGGACGCTGCGACCTGACATCAGCCAGGGAGGAGGAGGCGCCGCCGCCGCCGCCGCATCATGAGGGGGGCAGACCGTATCCTGGCCGGGTTGTTACTGCCGCAGTAGAGTTATATGATGCTAACATCATATGGGGAGCTCCGAGGAACCCGTGGAACGAGTGGTTGGCACGTTTGGGGCAGGGGGTTCGTGTTTGCGTGTTCTCCCTACGTGGGGGGTTTCCTCCCACACTTCAAAAACGCGTTAGCCTGTTAGCTTCATTAAAGAACACTTTGTTCACAAGTGTGACCGGGAGTGGCAAGGCTCGACTGAACGATTTTTAAAATATAATATTTTTTCCACCTTGATTGCGATTAATATGCAAATATTATTTTTCAAGTTCAAGTTCTCATATATATTTTTTAACAAACACAAGCAATAAATTACTCTATATACATACGTACATTACTCTATAGCTATATACAATACTTTGTTTTTTTCCCCTCTCTTATGTTTCTGGTGAAATAAAGACACGAACCATTAATTAATTTGAAAGGATGAATAAATTAATCTGTATTGTGATGAAATTTATTATACATGAATGTGATGCACCACACAACTTTCAAAATTCTACCAAACAAACCTGGTGTAAACATAAGTCTGTAAATCATAAATTAAATAAGATCTGGCAAACCCTGAACATCAGAACTGTGAGGCAGATGTTCTCGAGTCATCAATCATTCACTGTTCTGTCTAAACAGTGCTTTATTGGATTTATACGAGTTTTTACAACTGAAATGTGTGGCAAGATGCCAACTCAAATGACTCTAGCCCCTGACATCACTTACTTGGCCACCCTCCTTGAAGGGACACCAATACTATTGTACTGCTGCATGGCATTTCAATTCATTCCAATAGGAACGATTTTAGATTACAAGCCTGGCGTCGAATGTAATAAACTTTGTAAATCAAAATTTATCCAAATAAAAAACAACTAAAAATAAACATAGCAACAAATAAGTAAGGGGAAAAAAGATGAGGCCAGCAGATATTTTTTCTAAATATTAACAAGTCGATTTGAGCTGCAGTATTAACAGTAGGGTTTTCAATTGATGGTGCATGAACAAATATTGTCATTCCAAGCAGGGTATGTTGTGTAACGGCTCCATGAGACAAAGACAGAAGGTCACTGACTCTCTCTGTCTCTCTCTGTCTTGCTCTCTCTGTCTTGCTCTCTCTGTCTTGCTCTCTCTCTCTCTCTCTCTCTCTCTCTCTCTCTCTCTCTCTCTCTCTCTCTCTCTCTCTCTCTCTCTCTCTCTCTCTCGCTCTCTCTCTCTCTCTCACACACACACACACACACACACACACACACACATGCACACGCACGCACACACACACACACAAAACACAAAGTTAGACAACTTGATTAAAACATTGGTTAAAAACTCCCCAGTTTCATTGCTGTTGGCTTTACAGTACTTGGTCGGTATCAGACAGCGTTTTGTGGAAAGGCCTTGAAATATACAAAAATAGTCGAATAAGTCCCCTTGAAGCATATGTACTCGCACATTCACTGTTTTTCTCCAGGCAGCGGGTGCCGGTTCAGTTGGACTTGAGCCTCTGGTGTGTATTCATAACAAAATGCTTTGTTGTCATAAGCTCTCTGCAGCATTCCAAACATCCAATATGTTTTTCTATCGGAACACAGTCCACATGTTGTTCTTATTGCCTGGCAGGTGAGCAGAACATCTTATCCTAATGGTTCTCAAACTGGGGTCCTCGGACCCTCATGGGTCTCCAAGTTACTGCTTGGAGGAATGCAAAATAATTAGCAGTAAATGATTACAGTCTAGTACCAGTACCAATAAAGCAGACAAACTAAATACTCCTCCCTATCTCAGATTTTATGCCGATTACAAGTTCGGGTATGCTTGTGTCGTATCATCAGAGGTGCTGTTTTGTGCATGGTGACTCAATAGCGTCAAGGCTTTTATTTGAAGGCATGGACAAATGGCCAATGTGTTGATGTAAGACCGTCTGTTGGATGACATCTGGGTTCGTAAGTCGCTAACACGGCCCGACAGAAGGACCAAGCCGAGCCAGTTTAAGTCTGCCACTTGCGCAGTAGTGATCACTAAGAGTTTTTCTTCAGTTTGAAGTTGTAAGCCACCGCTTGTTCGTTTTATAAAGACAAGGGGCCAAGTCAATAACTCGTGGTGAAACACATTTTGCAGCCAATTTCTATGATTTCGGATCTCTGTCGTCGCCACATTGCAAGCTGTAAAAATAGCAATTACGACTTACCTCCTATCAGCCATTTGAGGGCTTGATCTAATTTGACTCAGTGACACATAGATGCTTTTATTTCTTTCAGCAAAAGTAATGAATTAAGGAAGAGAAGGAGAAGGAAATAAAAAAGGAAGATGGAATGGGAAGAAGGAAGGAAACAAAGGAAACAGAAGAGCAAGACAAAATGAATGAAACAAGGGGACAGAAGAAAGGAAGAAAGAAAAAGGTGGAAAAAAGGGCAACAGAAAGTAGGAAATCAGGAAAAGAGGAGACAAAAGAAATAAGGAAATAAATAGGGAATTTGAAAGAACGGAGAAGGAATAAAGTCAAAACAAAAGGGATGAAAAGAGTAAGAGGTGAAGGAAAAAAGAAATAAGGAAGCGTGGAAGGGATGAATGAAAAAAGAAATGAAAGAAGAAGGGAGGAAGAAACAAGAAAGGAAACAAGGGTGACAAAATGCTCTCTTTCCCTCGCTCTCCCTCGCTTATTCCTTCCCTCTGTCTCACCGTTGCTGTCTTTATTTCTCTCTTTCTTTATCTTTGTCTCTCTCTTTACCTCTTTATCTGTCTTTACCGCTCCCTGTGTCCGCCCGCCTCTTTCCCTTGGCCATTGGAAATAAGGATGACAGGTGAAGGGTGCCTCCCACCCGGCTTTTCTGGGAGGGTTTTCCCCGAGTTAGTATCACTGGCTCCACCAGGTGTTGAAATGTCACACGGAGGACGCAGAGGCAGGGAACAGGCAGTGATGGCGCACAGAGAAAGGGTGAGTGACCGCTAACAACCCAAATTCATCAAACACATTTCATCCCCAAGACGCAGACTTGATTTGTTCTCACACAATTCTGGCAGATCGAAACGTGAACATGGAACCTACCAAAAGATAGATTAGACTGTCTTCTTTCATCAGAAAAAGTATTTCTACCATTTGTCATTCGTGAGGCAGCAGAACATTGTTAATTTAACTGAAAGTCTTGTTTCTGGGGAAAAACTGAGAGTTTATTTCAAATTAAACTTCAACTTTGACACCAATATTTATTTGCTTATATGACAACTAAAATATATAAAAATACTTTCCTGTCATAAAACAAACGAAACAAATTCTGGAAAAGCAATTATGATAGCAAAAACAATGTCTTTCCAAGTATCTAATTATTTACAATTTTAACATTTACCAAAAATGTATGAACATTGTGCTATTCAGGTGCACATCATGTATATTTTCCAACTGCTGCTGAATCTATTAGACATGGAAATGTGTACATAATCCTAAAAACACTTTTTCACACACACACACACACACACACAAGACATTTTCCGCATTACCGGCTTGCATTTACATTTGTTTGTTCTTAGTTGCACGGCTACTTATTTATCTCCGCTAACTCAGTGCTTTTAGCTTCAGTGTGCAAGATGTAAAGTACATACAAGTGGCAAAAATAATTAGTAATCTTGAAGTTGAAGGACATTACTAAAAGCATGAGGGAAATTTGTGCTTACCTCTTGACTTTGGGATTGAGAGGGACGTTTCTCCGCCACTGTCAGCTCATCTCGGGCAGAAATTCTTCCTTTACAGTTAGGATCAAGCGTTACAAAAACAACTTGAGTTGAAGTTGCAAATCTCACCTGCTCAGTGGGACACGGACTGTTTCCACTTATTAAGTCCCCAGTTGGAGTCTATAAAAATATGAAAATTCACCCAATATGGCTGCTTCAAACCAAAATGGTAGACTTCCGTGTCACTTTCAAGCATAGGTCCTCAAGACTTTTTGATGTGTCCTGTTATGATAGACACATTCGCCCAATTCCTTGTCGATGAGGTTCAAAAGCAGATTTTTTTCTAGTGAGAACTACTGATAGAACTCAGAATTGGGTCCCATTTGAGCAAATTTCCTTGAAAGATTTTGTCAAAGTACAAGCCCTTCTCACTGATGTGCTCCCGGATTTATCCGTGTTGTGTCAACTCCACTGACCTGCATGTTGGTTTTTAGTGCAAACACATTCTATGGACATCAAAAATAAAGAGGAAATTTGACAGCATTCCACAGTGAATGAAAAGAGTTGAAGAAAGTCATCGCTCAAGTCCTCTGGATATGTCCGCAAGCGAACAGGCTTATCCTTGCAAATGTTTTAAGAATTAAAAGGCTCAACAAACAATCTGGAGGTTTGTATTCATTTGCCGTAATACTGTTTTTTGGTTCACTTTCAAGACAAAGTGAGAGCACTTCTATGTTTCTCAATAGCTGTGAGAACAAAAACAGGACATGGAACTGACACTCGATGACTAGGAACAAAACCTCTTGGAGACCATTGGAGTCTACTGTGAAAAAGTAAATTGGCAATTTTTTGTGGGTTTTTTTCTCTCTCCCCTGTAGATCCAGTTTGCCAATGCAGAGGATAAACAGGAGTTCAGCAAATACCCGACCAAAGCTGGCCGCCGCTCCCTCTCTCGCTCCATCTCGCAGTCGTCCACAGACAGCTACAGCTCAGGTACCATTTTAACTTAGCAACTTTGCATTGCTCCTCTACCATATCTGTTGTGTTAAGGTATGGCGCATGTGCTATTTATGACCCGGCCGCTTCTTATTTTCTTCTTTTGTCAGCTGCGTCCTACACTGACAGCTCTGATGATGAAACATCCCCAAGAGACAAAGCTCAGGTCAACACTCAGGGCAGCAGCGACTTCTGTGTGAAGAACATCAAACAGGCTGAATTTGGCCGCCGTGAGATTGAAATTGCAGAACAAGGTACCTTTGGCAATTATTGCTCTTTTTTAAAGAATGGTGTGATTGCAAATGACAAAAATGATTGAAAAGAATACGATCAATTAAAACGTGTGCTGGTGGAGTGATGAGCTCATTTCCGTCAAGATTGGTTTGAATGGCCTTCCTGTGTGCCCTTTGTATTTTGTTTTCCACTGGCTACTTTGATTCCTTGTTAAGAATAATCAGCTGATGTATTAGCTTCAAAAATAGGGACCTGGGGGGGGGGGCTGATTTTTTCTTTCTGTATTCAAGTCAGGTTTATTTATATAGCCCTGAATCACAAGCAGTCTCAAAGGGCTTCACATATACAAAACAAATTGACAATTATTCTCAAAGCATCCCCCTGATCTTATACATATTAAAGTTGAACAAATACTACTATTCGGCAAAGTATATTAAAACAAATGTTCCGGCTGTAATTGTAATGTCTTTACATCAGCACAAAAAATATATATTTTTTAATTTGTTGGATATTTTTTTAATTATTGGGCCCATTATTTTTGCTTCCTCCAGATATGTCGGCCCTCATTTCCCTGAGGAAGAGAGCACAGGGTGAGAAGCCTCTGGCGGGGGCCAAAGTGGTGGGCTGTACCCACATCACGGCTCAGACGGCGGTAGGTTGCTGACTTTCTCGCCATCTTCTCCAGTGTGTTTATAATTTTGTTCATCGTGATTGCCTGTCAGGTGCTGATCGAGACCCTGGTGGCTCTGGGGGCTCAGTGTCGCTGGACTGCCTGCAACATCTACTCCACCCAGAACGAGGTGGCTGCTGCTCTGGCCGAGACAGGTGAGGAACCCGATGTTCAAGCAGAAGTTCCCAGACTCCATCGGAAATGAACCCACACTTAGTATTATTAGTTTGACAAACACTTGGAGTTTATGATACACATATCTGTGTGCTTGGAGCTTCAATTATAATATTTTGGTGTGCTAAACCGTCCAATGTCATTCGTCTTGATCCTCTTGGCATGTTACCTCCTGCAGGAGTGCCCGTGTTTGCCTGGAAGGGTGAGACCGAGGATGATTTCTGGTGGTGCATCGACCGCTGCGTCAACATGGAGGGCTGGCAAGCCAATATGGTACCGCATGGTATGGTGTGGCTTGGTGCAGCGAGGAGACCTTCAAGTCTCATTGTTATTTTCCAGATTTTGGACGATGGCGGAGACTTGACACACTGGGTTTACAAGAAGTACCCCAGCGTGTTCAAGAAAGTGCGGGGCATCGTCGAGGAGAGCGTCACTGGAGTTCATCGGTGAGAATAGAAGTGAACATCATTTGAAATTTTGATGGCTCAAACACCTGTTGTGAAGGTTGCCACTTCGCACGATCATGTCAGACCACTTGCGTATTCCCACTACTTGTGAACAAGCCAGCAAACTGAGCCTCTGAAATGGCTAACACTTGCATTCACAAATGTATTGTTTTTAACTTTTATGAAATGGGTCGTGACTTCTAGGAAGATGGGGGTCATAGGATGACAACATTTGGAAGGAGAACCACTGCTGTAGATTTTTCATTGTGTGGCCACGTTGCAGACTCTACCAACTGTCCAAAGCCGGCAAGCTGTGTGTCCCGGCGATGAACGTGAATGACTCGGTCACCAAGCAGAAGTTTGACAACCTCTACTGCTGCCGTGAATCCATCCTGGACGGGTGAGTGTGAATGGACCGTCTGTCCGGCTAATAAATTCATTGTAATTCACTCGTTTTTTTTTTTTTTGCCAGCTTGAAGAGAACCACGGACATCATGTTTGGCGGCAAACAAGTGGTGGTGTGCGGTTACGGAGAGGTGATTTATCATTAGGAAATGATTATAATGTGTTTTACAGATGCATCTCTGTTCTTTACTACAGTTCTTTTAATTTGAATGATTATGACTTTCATAAATAAAATTCAGTACAGTCAACGGTAAAAAGGCACTATTCTAGGGGAATGGAGACCAAGCCGTTGCAAATTGCAAGAGTCTAGAAATGACACCTCCTTTAAACACTTTGTAATTGTCTTTAGATCCTATAAAAGTGCGGCAAAGCACGTATGTCTAAATGAGACTCAGCAACTAACTGCGACATACGTGCTTGACACGAACATGCCACCAGATGGCGCCAAATTAACCCTGTCATTGAATTTCACTTTTTGAATTGAACTACTGAAAAGTTTTCCACCATATCAAATGTCTTGAGATGCTCCTGTATGTGATGTAGGTGGGCAAAGGCTGCTGCACAGCTCTGAAAGCACTCGGAGCAATCGTGTGCATCACTGAGATCGACCCTATCTGCGCCCTGCAGGCATGGTGAGTCCTGATTATTTTTCATGTCTATTAAAGTTACTTTTGCTTTTTTGAGAAGTAGTTTCATTAGAGCTCGGAAAAGTTGCTATTTTGCTAACACTTAGTGTGCTTTTGTAAACTAGCTGCTTTGCGTTCAAAGCCATGCTCTTAGTGTAAGCCACTCATAAATCCTAGAATTACTGAGATTTTTTTCAAGTTGTTGAACATGTTTGTGTAATCACACCCAATCAGCATGGACGGCTTCAGAGTGGTCAAACTGAGCGAAGTGATCCGGCAAATGGATGTGGTCATCACTTGCACTGGTAAGACGGCAGAAAGAAAAATAAACCTTAATGAAAAATCTAAGTCTATTATTAAACATTTGGTCCCGAAGGCAACAAGAACGTTGTCACCAGAGAGCAACTGGATCGTATGAAGAACGGCTGCGTGGTGTGCAACATGGGCCACTCCAACACGGAGATTGACGTGGTAACAAACGATTACATGTCTGTCCTGCGTCGTCTTGCTGAAGACCCCCTCGCTGACTCTCTGATTGTTTCCGATCACGCAGGCCAGTCTACGCAGCCACGAGCTGACATGGGAGAGGGTCCGCTCGCAGGTGGATCACATCATCTGGCCTGATGGGAAGAGAGTTGTGCTGCTGGCTGAGGTGACAGACCTTTGGCAAAACTGCTTTTGAGTGATTGCACTACTCATCGTGTTAGTGGTGGCCATCTTGGTTTGTTTGTGTTCTCTCTTAGGGTCGCCTGCTTAATCTGAGCTGCTCCACAGTGCCCACCTTTGTGTTGTCCATCACGGCGACCACTCAGGTCCGTCCCGGTCCGCCCGCTGGGCTTTCAAGCGTGCATACAGTTATCATTTAAGTCCACGTTACAGCAACAAGGACCGTTCCCTGCTGCGAATCGTGAAAATCTGTGCATCATTAACCCTCATATAATGTTTTGAACTGTAAGCACCTATAAATGACACAAGATAGCAGCCAGGCTTCCCTGTATAGTTTAATTACTGGGGCCAGTCATTTTTTTCCCCCCATGTCATCTCTCAGGCTCCCTCCACAACACATTATGAGCACTCTCTCGCATGCTCTCACATGCGATTTGTTTGCTTGCAGGCTCTGGCTTTAATTGAGCTGTTCAACGCTCCAGAGGGACGTTACAAGCAGGATGTGTATCTCCTGCCCAAGAAAATGGGTAAACATCCTCTCTCCACTTGACAAAGCAGAACATGGTGTACCCCATACAGTCTACATCGTGTTTTGCATACATGGGCAACGGATGGCCACATCTTTTTCCAAAAAGACAAGCAAACATGACAACAGTGGTCCTAATAATAGCAGCACCATTCTCATTTCCTGCACGGTGGAGTGAAGAGGGCCAAGAGGATTTGGCCCGATAATAACATTAATCTACACATTCCTATCCTGTATGTTTTGGGTTTATTCGAAGTCATCACTGTAAATCACTATAGATCACTCCCATTAATACTTCCCACTTATCTGTATATTGCGGATTCCTGACGAGGAACAGTGAATGAGTTGGCGCTTGGTGCACACTGCTTATAATACTGTCAGAGAAAGTACATGCCGTGCAAATGTCAAGATAAAAGGTATAGGAGGCCATGTAAACAGATAATAGTTTTTATACAAATAGAGTGAAATTGGATTTGACTATTGGGCATATCCCACACTGTGACGATGTTCCTCTTTCCCTGCAGACGAGTACGTGGCCAGTTTGCATCTTCCCAACTTTGATGCTCACCTCACAGAGCTCTCTGACGAGCAGGCCAAGTATATGGGCCTCAACAAGAACGGCCCCTTCAAGCCCAACTATTACAGGTACCATATATTCCTATATTGTACCCTACAGTATGTGGTGCTGATTTGATCTTACACGAGTGCAATCATGCTGTATTTTGTCTTCAGGTATTAATGGGAAGGTCTGCTGCTGTTTGGCTGAAATGAACAGAGATAGTATCTATTTTATTTGATGAATTGCTACCAAATGGATGACTTATTGTACTTATGTATCCTAAATAGTAAATCAGGCATAGCTTTAAAAACAAATTGTATAATCAGCCAGCATGTTTATTGTCTTGTCAAATATGTAAACAAAAGCTTAATTGCATGCACTGTTTGCAGCTATGGCGTTTTACTTATTTATTTTATACGAATACATGACCTCAAAGGTACTACCCAGTCCCCTTTATTTAATGCAGCAAATTGATATGGAACTGTTCCAGATCAGTCCTCAATAAATCCAGAACATTTTACTCTAGGAACAACCGCAAGCTTAATGTTTATACATAATGGAATAGACAGGCTAATGAATAGCACCAATAGTTGCAGTGCTATAAATATGGACGCAACGGATATTAGAAAACAAATGGTGGAGAAACCTATGTGGACAAACTAAATCACAACAATTATAGGCATACATTCTTTATCCTCTAGGAATAGCTCCATCTAGATAAACAAACTGGGAACCAAACCTCCATCATCAGGTTTTAAATGAAAATTTTAAGGCTTATTGCATGTGGCAATGGTTTTATTTCTATATTATGCCAGTATGCTAGCCTGTAGGTCACATCTACATTTTTTTGTTGTTGTTGTTGCTATCTCCTGAATGAATTTGCTAGTCACTCGCTGATCATGTTAACTCTGTTTGAATCGCTACCATGTCTATGTTTGAATCGACCCGTTGAAAACATTGATTTGTCCTTTGTAACGTAATCTGAGATAGCATGTTTTGTGTCTAACATGATTGTCTTTGTTTGTTGTCATCGTGCATTCAGTCAGCAATAACACATTTGTCGGCAGAGGAGAGTGCATCTTCAAATAAAGCTGCATAAAAAGAGAGATTGAATCTTTATTTTAAACAAGGAGTACAAAAACACAATTGCTAAATAAATATTCTCCCTTTCATAAACATTGAGTACTGTTGGTCCAAAAAATAGTCAGAAGTAGTACTGTAACTATTTAAAGTTGATGCTTGCGCTTGACTTATTCTGGAATAACTCATTAGTGATATTTAAGCACTTGGCTGTTTCATAACCATTACTTTGAACATCTTAAAACTGCACGTACTTGAAAATATTAAATTATGTTCAAGCCAAACGTTTCTGGTTTTCTCTTACTTTGAAAGCCATGGTCTTTTGTTTTGAAAGACAACCGGAAGCAGCGGTGATATAAAATGACTTGACTGCCCAACTTTTTTGTGACGGGGCTCATCAGTCAGCTTCAACCTTAGCAATAGCATTAGCAGCAATACCACGGTAACGTCGTCTTAATGGCAGTTTTGAGTCAGCATGGGCGACGCTGAGCAGGGCGACGGAGCCGCGGAGGCCGAGCAGAGGCCACCGAGTAGCGGAGATGAGAAGGTGGACGAGGCGCTGCGGCGCTGGATGCGCTGGGACAAGGTGAGCTTTGACCTAAAAAATCATCCGCCCCGCCCGTCAATCACAGTGTGCAGTTTGATTGACTGCTCCTTTCGCTCTACGGACAAGCTTCATGAGTCACGTGTGCTCATTGTTGACAAAAACAAAAAGGCGAGAAAAGTTGTCATGTGCTCCTTCATCTAAAACTAAAGTGTCCGTCAAGAAAATCGATAAACCCGAATCACTTACCTGAACGTGTTCAATAAGAAGGTATGATTAAACCAGTGCGTCAAAACGGACGCATATGACAAATGGCGACTTATGAATGGACTGACTGAAGGGAAGGT
Organism: Syngnathus floridae; assembly: GCF_059516105.1. NCBI lineage: Eukaryota > Metazoa > Chordata > Actinopteri > Syngnathiformes > Syngnathidae > Syngnathus > Syngnathus floridae. The sequence continues at coordinate 14,255,858 of NC_142414.1, read as the reverse complement.
GTGCTGTGTGGAAAATTCTAGATTTTGTCTTGGAAAGCACGCGAACCTTCTGGAAAGTTCCCGGAAATCAAGTCAAACCTCATAAGATAAATGGCGTGAACTCTGATGACCTTCAGTGTAAATGTCATCTGTAGCCTCACCCGTTACTTGAGACCACACACACATATGACCCCCCCCCCCCCCCACACACACACACACACAAACAAACACGCTCATAGACACTACACGACCTCTCCCACACGAATATAGTGAACATGATGACGACACATACACACTTTTACACAGAGGCAACCTGATCACATGCAGACAAGTCATATCCAGTTACAAATGCACACGGGTAACATGATGATGTACTCACACGCACATTTAAATAAGGGTGTACTGTGTAGTAGTTTTTGTAAATATTTTATTTTCATATTTAAACCAAACAAGGAAAGCACTGGTTGCCTAAGTGCTGCGTTTTGGGTTAAGTGGCAAAAGGAATGCAGCTATGACAAACATGTAAACTGCATGTATGTGTATGTGCATTTGTGTTTGTCAGAACGAGAGGACTCGGGCGCAAGCGATTGCCTTAGTCGGGTCAGCGAGCGTATCTGAGCTGCAGCGCCGGTTCTGCTCCACATTGACTTTTGGCACAGCCGGACTGAGAGCGCCAATGGGAGCAGGGTTTAACCGCATTAATGACCTCACCGTCATCCAGTCCACACAGGTCAATATGTTTGTTTATATAGTATGCAATATGTATGTTTTTTGTTTGTGTTTACGTTCATGTGTTTGTGTTGCAGGGGTTGTGCGCCTACCTGCTCAAGTGTGTTCCAGATGCAGAGCGCAGAGGCGTAGTGGTGGGGTTTGACACCAGGGGGCAGCCGGAGATCGGCTGCAGCAGTCAATGGTGATTACAACTGCAGTGCATGTTGCCGTAGAAATATCACCTTTCCTGTTGTTTAGGCATGGAAATGGCAAGTTTGTGTTGCCATGGAAATGTCACTTTCACTGTGGCATAGTGCTATGGAAGCAACAGTTACTGCTCAATGTTGCCATAGAAACAGCATTGTTATGTCTAACTCACCCTGGGTGCGGAACAGCTGCCAACCACCCACGCACAGCTGCCTGTGTCGCCATGTTATCATTGAGGTGTCGGCGCATGTGCGTGTCGTTTTTAGGCTGGCGTCACTGACGGCGGCCGTGATGCTAAGCAGAGAGGTCAGAGTGCATCTCTTCTCTAGCTATGTGCCAACGCCGTATGTGGTAAGCAGACGTGACATTATTTTTTGTGGCAGGGATGATGTGTGTTTGCATAACGACGTGTTGCGTGTTGCAGCCCTTTGCCGTCAAGGAGCTGGGCGCGGCGGCGGGCGTGATGATCACTGCGTCTCACAATCCCAAAGAAGACAATGGCTACAAGGTATACTGGTCTAACGGTGCTCAGGTGACGGCGCCTCACGACAGTGCCATCCTGGCGAGCGTGAAGGAGCATCAGGAGCCCTGGAGTGTTGCCTGCTGGGACGTCACGTTGGCACAGCGCAGCCCGCTGAGGAGTGACCCGCTGAGGCACGTGGACACCGCCTTCATGTGCGCCGTCGCTAACCTTTGCTGGCACAGGTGAGAGGGGTTGTTAAGGAAAAGCAAATTTATTGTTGTTCTTATGGAAACGGTACATTTGATGTTGCGTATCTTGTCATGGAAATGGCACCTCTACTGTTGTTGCCAAGGTGATGTCACAGTGTGTGTGTTGCCATGGAAATTTAACTTCTGTTGTCATAATCTCGTTCAAAAGTGCAGGTGTCACTATGCAAACCGTATTTATAGTTGTTGATTTGAAAACAGCACATTTACTGTGGCACGTGTTGCAACAGAAGAAGCACATTTACCTTGTTGCCATGGAAACAGCAGAGTTTTGCTATGAAAACTGTGAATTTACTGTTGTTTGTGTTGCAATGACAACTACATATTTTTGTTGTTGCCATAGCAACGTGACATTCACAGCAGTCTGTGTTGCTATGGGAATAGCACATTGGTGTCATTGCGAAAACAACACATTTACAGCTTATTATGTTGCTGTGTGAGGGGATGGTGTCAAGTGTCATGCACATGCATGCAGGGAGGTGAATTCCAGATGTCCCCTCAAGTTTGTGCACTCATCTTTCCACGGTGTTGCACATGACTTCGTACAACGAGCCTTTGCCACCTTCGGGTTCCATTCGCCGCCCATTGCAGTCCCCGAGCAGAAAGACCCCGATCCTCAATTTCCAACTGTGCACGTTCCCAACCCCGAGGAGGGTCACTCCGTCTTGGTAAGACGCCAACTTTGTCTTCCTTTCCTTCCTTTTCTTCTTCTTCCTACCTTTTCATTTCCAGGAGCTGTCTTTTCGTCTGGCTGAACATGAGAACGCCTCCGTGGTTCTGGCCACCGATCCAGATGCCGATCGTCTAGCGGTGGCGGAGCTAAGCGAGAGCGGTGAGTGGAAGGTTTTCTCGGGAAACGAGCTGGCGGCCTTGCTCGGGTGGTGGATGTTATCGTCGTGGAAGAGCACGTGCGGCGACAATGCCGACCTACGGGATGTCTACATGCTCACCACCGCCGTCTCCTCCAGGATCCTCCACGCACTTGCCCGCCAGGAAGGATTCCACGTGGAGGTGAGTCTGACGCCACGATGGCCACATACATACAGTATTGTACTATACTAAAAATACAGGAATAACATAAAAAGAAAGAAGTAAAATATATATTGTTTTTTTTGTCAACAGGAAACACTTCCTGGCTTCAAGTGGATCGGGAACAGAATTCAGGAGCTCACAGCAGAGGGAAAGACCGTCTTGTTCGCCTTCGAGGAGTCAATTGGTATTCGCCAACGCCATTTTGCCGCCGTCATCATGCCGGCCTGATGTATGACATGCATGCAGGCTTCCTGTGCGGCAGCCTGATTCCTGAGAAGGACGGAGTGAGCACAGCCGTCGTGGTAGCGGAAATGGCTGCCTACCTCCATGACAGGAAGCTCAGTCTCCAGCAGCAGCTGCACAACATCTACCACATGTGAGGAGACACCTGCTTCCTGTGTAGACACACATGAACTTCCTGCGTGCACTCGCATCTCATTCCTGTATGCAATGGCCGTGTGTGAACTTTCTTTGCGCAGGTACGGTTATCACATGTCGCGGACATCTTATGTCATCTGCAACGACGCCGTCACCATCCGCCGCATCTTTGCTCGCATCAGAGACTTTGATGGTAGCGGCTCGTATCCAGATGCCTGCGGCGGCGTACGCGTCGTCCACGTGAGAGATGTCAACACGGGATACGACAGCAGCCAGGCAGACAGCCGTTCGGTAGCACACCTCCTGACTCCCTGCTTTCCTCTCGTATAACCCTTCTCCTTCTTGATTCCACTTTCTTTTCCCTACTTCCAATTTCTCCTCTCTTTTTCTCCTCTTCCTTTCTCCATCCTTATAGTCGTCACACTTGCCGTTTAGACTTTCCCTGTTTTCTCGGCTCAGGTACTTCCCGTGAGCAGGAGTGGTCACATGATCACATTCGCACTGGAGAACGGTGTCGTGGCCACGCTGAGGACGAGCGGCACCGAACCCAAAATAAAAATTTACACTGAACTGTGCGCCACGCCGGGAACCAGGTGATATGATTCTTATATGTTTATTTATTTACTATTTATTTTGTTAATCTGTCAACTAAACACGGATTCTGGATTTAAAAAGTTCATGGTTCCCCAAGTGCAACCGTATAGTTCAACATTACAATACGGTAGCGTCATTTCCATCAAAATGAGGCGATGGTTTCATTCCACAAAAGTATATATAATATTAACATTAAGCAGTTTGAACATTAACAATGTGCTTGAATAGACGTACAAGTTAAAGACAACTGAACTGCACCTAAAACAATGGCACTGCATTTCAAAATAGAAAAACAATTTAAAGGCACTCTAATTATGCACAGCTTGAAATTTATCACTATGCTTAACTAGTTAAATAATATCAAAGGATCCGTATGTGACCGTGTGACTAATCAGAGTGTGACATTGCTTCTTGTGGACTGCATTGCAGTGAGGTGTCAAACCTGGAGGTGGAGCTTCAGAAGGCGACTGAGGCACTGCTGCGTGACTTCCTGGAGCCTGAAAAAAACAAATTAATTCGCCCTGCTGTCTAGCCGCACACTCCTTCATAATGTCACTTCCTGTTCTGTTCCTTTGACTACCTAAAGAATCAAATGGCAAAGCTTGAAGTTGTTACGGTTGAGGTGACAAATCCAAAGTGAATGTTTACATGCATGGAGATTGAAAAGATGGACGATAGCTTTATTTATTTTTCTAATGTTGCTGCTTCGGTTGTTCATGAACATGTCGCGTTCCGCAATAAAACTGGCTTTAAAGTCAAAGACGAAAATAATGTTTGTAGTTTTAGTCTTTTTGTTTTAGTAGACAGCACAAATTTGGTTGCAAAACATTTTGTGGCAGAAGAGAGGAACACGTGAGAGGCCTGGTTCTGAGGTCTGCCATAATGTTTTACTTTTCCTGTTTCAATACTGTGTTTTTTTAGTTCACTTTAGGAAATGTCAACTTGCAGTGTGAAAGAATGACATTTTGGGTGTTTTTGATTGCAATCAATTATCAAAATGGCTCAAAGGGGACTCAGCCGATATTAAGAATTGATTTGTCTCAAATATGTGTCACTTAAGTAAATTATGCAGATGGCGTCATGTCCAAGCGCATCAATATTTGAGTTGTGGTTAAAGATCAACGGAGCCGCCATTTTAACTCCAAAGTAACGCAAACTGTCAACCATCGTCCTCAGCACCAGGTAGGTCTGCCGTTATGCTGACTTCATGATGTACCACATTTACTGATCTCTTTAATTAACACTTCATGTGTTTTACCAAATAAATAATGTCGAACGTACGTGGTTCAGAAAATAGATGTATTATGGTTATAAGTAGTAGTGAATTTTAGTTCCCACTTGTTTTTGAGTGGATTTGTTATGCGACAAATAGGCCAGGTAGCCCAAGTCAACATCCAGGGTGAGCTGAACAAATGCCTCTGGGACCAAACACTGTAATTTCTGTCTTCATTGAAATTCAAGAGATGTTGTACCAAAATCTATATCCCAGCCTCTCGTACAGTGCCAAAATATCTCAGTGACTCCAGTGAGGTTGAAGGCAAGAGGTTGAGAGCAGTAATGAAATATCTTGACCCTATTTTGCAGACATGTTGACATCTATCACCACGACAACCACAATACTGCTGCTCAGCGCCGTCCTGGTGGAGAGCACAGGTGAGCCACACATGGTTGTCGCTCGGCGCCTATTGGTGCTAATACTAGTGTTTTTCGCCTGCAGCAGTGTTCTTGCAACGAGACTCGGCCGAGCAGATCCTGCGCTCGGCTGCCGTCACTAGGAGGCGGCGAGCAAATTCCAATACGCTGGAGGAGCTTTTTCCCGGTGACCTGGAGCGGGAATGCTACGAAGAACGTTGCTCCCAGGAGGAGGCCGCCGAGATCTTCCAGTCGCAGGAGAAGACGGTGAGGCCTGCTTTCTTCACTCAGGATACTGCTGTGATATGCTGTTATATGCTGCTTTCGCTCGCCAGCTGGAGTTTTGGTTCCGGTACACCAGTGAGTCCACCTCGTCGCAGGAAGCAATGACGTGAACGGGAATCAAAGAGTTCCCACCAGAGTAAACAGGAAGTTGTTCTTCCGCAGACTTCAATCCATGTGCGACCAATCCGTGTGTCAATGGCGGGAGGTGCACGCTGGAGCGGGAAGACTTCCTGTGTCTGTGCCCGCCCCGTTACCACGGCAGCACCTGCCAATTGGGTAATCCTGGCGATTGCTCACCTTGCCTACTCACCTCTATGCACTGTTTGTGTGTGTGCGTGAACATTTATGTGTGTACATTTGTTTCTTTATATACGTATGTAGTATGTGTGTGTGCATTTATGTTCATGCATATGCAAATGTACCAGTGTGTAAGTGTCAAAGTGTATTGTGTGCCTGTAGAGGTGTCATCATGTACCTATAGAAATGGTGGCTGCCTGCAGTACTGTACAGACTTGCCAGAGGGCGCTGGTGTTCAGTGTGGATGTGCTGAAGGTTTCAAACTGGATTCTGATGGGCAAAGCTGTTCAAAAACAGGTAACGCCCACATCAGTGACATCACTTACTCTGTCTATAGACATGTACACACAATAAAACTAAATATGGTTTGTCTTCTGCATGTGCTCAGTGGCCTTTCCATGCGGCAGCCAGCAGGTGGGAAGGTTGCATCGAGGTCGCGCCCTCTGGGACCTCTCAGATGACACCAACTTTACGGCAGAAGCAGACATGATTTTGGATGATGCTAATTTTACTGTTGAAATGGACGCCGTCTTGGAGGACACCAACATCACAATGGAAATGGACACCATCTTCGATGACAGTCAAGACATAGGCTTCAACTGGACGAAATTTACAGATGAGCGTCTCGATCCTCGCATTGTGGGAGGAGCCTTGGAGAAACTGGGAGGTAGTCCCTGGCAGGTAAGGACACATTGAGGATAGGAAGGGTTCCATTTGCAGGATTTAAAGAATTAAGTTTCCAGGACAGGAATAATTCTGTTACGCTTATAGGAAGAATGTGGTTTGTATGGGAAGTGTTACATTCAGTGGATGAGAAGAGTTCAGTTCCATTTTGGAATACAATGAGTTCCATTTCCGGGAAGGAAAGAGATTGGTTTTAAAAGATAGTTCTGTTTCAGGTATGGGAAGAATTCTGTTTTGAGAAAGGGAAGAGTTTTATTTTCAGGAGGGAGCAAGTACTGTTTTAAGAATGGAATCTCTTGGTTTCCAGAGGGAAAGCATTCTGTTTCTAGGAGGGCAAGAGTTCTGTTATCAGGATGGAAAGCATTCTGCCTGTGAGATTGAAAATCTTCCGATTCAAGGAAGAGAAGAATTCTGTTTCAAGATTGCGAAACATTCAGTTTCCAGTTTTTGGCAGGGCATGAGAAAAGTTCCGTCTCCAGTTAAAATTCAAGACTTACTTTGGATGTACAGCATGTGACTTACGCCCACCTGTACTGCCTTCAGGTGCTCATCCGTCGTGCTGATGGCTATGGATTTTGCGGAGGAACCCTGGTGTCAGATCGCTGGGTGGTCTCAGCTGCACACTGCTTCCAACAGACTGCTCACCATGTCACCATAGGTGATGTAACACACTTATCCTAGCATGTAGCATTAACACGAGCTGACACCATGATGGACCCCACATGTCTTCAATAGTGTCAATGTGTTACCTTTATTTAGGCAATATGTTCGTCACAGTTTTAGCTCATATGTGTTAGCCACAGGCTAGGTACTGTACTTAGGATATTTATTAGCTATTGTTAGGCTGTGTGTTAGCCACTGGTTAACTACTGTATATTAAAAATAGGCGCTGGTTCGTTATATTTAATTAGCACAGGTTTTCTATATTCAAGCTATGTATGTTGCTGTTCTGCCTAAAGGCGACTATGACAAGAAGCGTCCTGATCCCGGCGAGCAGAAGATTCCTGTCAAGCAAGTTGTGCTTCATCCTTACTTTCATGAATTCACCATGGACAGCGACGTGGCTTTGCTCTACCTCGCTCGACCCGTTGTCAGGGGGCCCACCGCCATCCCCGCCTGCTTGCCGGACCCCCACCTTTCCAAATACCTGCTAAAGGTGGGCGCACATCAACATGCTTAACTTTACCACATCGTTATCACACTTTGACCTTCCTGTGTGGAGTTTGCATGTTTTCCACAGGCATGCATGGGTTTTCTCATCGTAGGCCGATTGAGCACTCCAAATTGTCTGTAGAAGTGAGTGTGAACAATATGTGTGCCCTGCAATGGACTGGTGACCATTTCGGGATGTACCCCACCTACTGCCCATAGGCAGCTGGGATCGACTCCAGTAAATCCGCAACCATCGTGAGGAAAAGCGGAAATGAATGAATGGATGGGTGGACTTTAATTACATGTTTTGATTAAGTTTTTCATGTTTAAATATGCCATTTTAATGCTCTTCATTTCATGTCTCTGTACAGGAGGACAATCGCGGCCTGGTAACAGGGTGGGGGGCCACACAGTACCTGCGCCGATCCTCCCGATTCCTCAGGAAGGTGGCACTTCCAGTGGTCAACCACCACCTCTGTAGAAATTCTACGAAGCAGGTGAGCATTAGCGTCATGCTAGCATTGTTAGCAGCATGCTGATAGCTTGTCACCAGAGATGGGAAAATCAGGTCCAGAAAGCAAAAACCCTGCCACATTCTGGTTTAGCCACAGATGCTTCTACTCAAACGAGAGTAAACAAAGCAAGCTAGTTTGTACGTAGAAGCACTTGTGGTTAAAGCCAAAATGTGGTAAGGTTTTTACTTTGTTGAATTGTATTTCCCATCTCTGCTTTTCACCACCCCATACAGGTAATCACGGACAACATGTTCTGCGCAGGCTACGTAGACACTGGCTTGGATGCGTGCAGCGGGGACAGCGGTGGTCCCTTCGTAGTCCACTACCGTGGAACCTGGTTCCTGACAGGTGTGGTTAGCTGGGGTGAGGGTTGTGCCGCCAGTGGCAAATATGGCGTCTTCACCCGCTTGGGAAACTTCCTCAGCTGGATCAAGATCACCATGGACAGGGTGGACCGGAATGCCACACAGAACTGAGCATGGTTTTCTTTTATGGGTTGGATGGAAGAAGTGGGTCAGGCCAAGTGTGTATGTTGTCCTTGTGAATATGTGTACAGTGAAATACAGATTGCAGTATTTTAGACATTTTACTCTTCTAACATTTTAATTACTAATGTTTGAGTTGTTGTGGTGCTACACCTCAGTGATTTCAGAATAATAACCGCAACAGACCCTTCTACTGTGACGTCACGTTTGCTGTGTGCATCCATGAGATGGGACAAGGGCACAAGGTCCAGTGAGCTAGACAACAGAGAAAACTGTGGCCTTTTTTTTTTTTTCCATGTTTAATTACCCCTCTCTCAATACATTTAGAATGAGCAAAAAATATATGAGAATTTTGGCCATTTGGATGCCACTATCCCCCGCAGATAGCATTGAGCTAGGGCTTTCAGACCAGGGTAACAATACAGGATTGATTTATTTAACCTGGTAGTTTGTGCAATCTATTGGGTCACCGGCCACCCCACTAAATATTTTCCAGCTCCGCCCCTGGTCAGGTGATACGCGGTCACCATGGAGACGAGATGGTATTGGAGGGAGGGTGTCGGTGGAGAGGCTGGCTGCAGGGCTCAGGCGCCGAGGGCGGCCATGGCAGCGGCGCGTCGACACAAGCGTCTGCTGTTGAGTTTTGGAGGCGCGCTGGCGGCGTGCTGCGCGCTGGCAACCGCGGTTTCCGCTGGACTTCCTCGCTGGGTGGACGGGTCCGTCCTGTGCAGAACCGGAGCAGAACTCGTTAACGCTACTGGGAGCGAGCTCAATAAGTTCGTCGGGCGTCTCGCCTACGGACTCTTCCACGGGGAGAGAGTCAAGACCTGTGGCTTGGGCGGCAGGACCTCACGATTCTCAAGTACAAAATATGCGTACATCTTTACCGTTGAACTGCACTGCTATTGGGCCATTCAATAATTGGAAAATATTTTGGATGCACAATATGAAATTTTCAATTAATCCAAGCAAATAAATTGTAAATTTGAATTAATCCAAGCAAATAAATTGTCTTGAGAAATGCAATTGTCGTATAAACGCGATTCATAAATTCTAAATACGAAATAGCACTTTTTGTTCTTTCTTGTCTGTCCCAATGACCAACCTATATCTCAAGTAGCTTTAACAGATAAAATAAGTGTTGAATAAACTTTGTGGAGTAGGCCTATGATTCTCTTTACAAATTACTCTGGATAATCTAATTAGTCATCTTGAGAAATTAAGTTTCACCTCATCAATAATAAAAAACAGCAGCGGCTTCTTCAATTATTCAAAAACTTCTCGACACTAAAACACCATTATCCTTTATCCATAATGTATTTTAATGTTTATAGTGTGCAGTGCTATACATTATATGCTATACAGAATACATGATTAGGAAAACGTCATTGCAATATGTTTATCTTTTGAAAAAATCCTGGTATTTTGCCATGCTCTCTGCGCTCTTGACAAGAGGACAACTTGTGGACAAATAAGTGGAGCGTTAGATAAAGGACAAGTGTTTATTGTCTCAAGTTATATGAGAGCAGTGATCCAGCTCTAACAAGTTCTCGGTGACCTTTCATGTTTCTGCCTCAGTGCTTCACAACTCACTCAACTATTCTGGCCTCCACACTGCCGACAAGTCCTCACTGTGTCTTTAAATGTCCTCGTTGCGTGTGTTAAGTTGCATAATTTTTGTGCCTCAGTCTTTTCAGAGTTGTTGGACGCCATCCCAGCAGGTCTCCACGTGACCATCATCTTCTTCTGCGGCGCGTTGATTGTCTTCTCGTCTGTGTCCAGTGGCTTCTTCTTCTTCAACGCCTTTGGACGTCCTTACGAGACGCTGCACGGTCCTCTGGGACTTTACTTGTGGACGTCCATCTGCTGTGAGCAATTATGACGATCATAATTATTGTACATACAAAGTTTTCAAGTTGATAAACATTGCCATCTAGTGGCTTGGCATATGTAGGACACATTAATTATTGAAACACTGAATTTAATACTTCAGAATTGACTATTTTATTGTCAAAATCAAGTATTTTACATATTTCTCATTGAGATTTCTTTTCTCATTGACCTCGCCAACAAATAACCTGGCCAATTTTTACAAATTAAAAATGAAATGTGTCCATCGTAAAAACCTAATCATGCTAGCGACTCGTGCAAACACTTGTTAATTAATTGCACCATCAGCACCGTAAAATTGTTCACTAGCATGGATAGAAGAACAATTATGCATGTGTTAGATGGGTGAAATTTGGTAAGCATGTCTATCATAAGATACGTGCAAAACAACACAGGAAGCCTGCAATGTTGGCTTGAAGCAGCCATTTTAGCTTCATACAGGAATCCTTCAAGGACTAACATTAAAAATGTTATAATTTGTAGCAAATATATCATGTTCGGACATTGTCTTGAATCTGTCAATCATGTCTGGACTCCGCCTCCTGACAGGTGCGTGCAGCTTCCTCGTTGTGGTTCTGTTCGCGTCTGAAGTGAAGATCGACCGTCTGTCCGAGCGCATCGCCAACTTCGAGGAAGTGACTTTCGTGTTCCAGACGCACGGCGAAAGCTTTGACATCTGCTTCTGGATCCTCCTTCTTGTCTTCTTCCTGCATGCTTTCAACGCACTGATGGTCCCACTGGCAGGGATGAACTTCCCCATGTTGCGGCGTAAAGACTTGGACCCAAGCGGCGGCGCTGCCGACCTTATGTATTGAATCAAAATTTATTTCTTAACATGTCACAGCTAGATAGCTACTTAGCATCATCATCAGTGTTTGAAATCAGTGTTCCCGATTGAGACAAATTGAAACGCCAATTATCAATTCAAGCCCATAAATAATGTTTTTGTTACGTTACCTTTTTTTAAAATAATAATAGCGCTGCATAAAACTACTCAAGAAAAAAAAAAGCTGTAGCGTATGTTTGCCTTTGAGGGCCTAATGAGGAACATCAGGAAAATGGCCATTAGTCTTTGTGTAAAGCTGCAAACAATTGCAAGTGTTTTCAAACGTAGTGAATGTTCCGTTTTTTCCAGGGTTCAGTATTGCAAAAGTTAGCCAAAATGGTTACCAGACGTTTGCATGTACTTTTAAAATTCTCTTGTGACAAGAAAAACCACTACAAATGTTGCCTAATGTCAGAGCAAACATTCGTGACCTTTTTGCTACTTATGCCAACAGTCGAATTATTTGCTCCTCACTCGGATAGGGGCTTGTTTCTGGACATGGTTTTTGGCATAATGTAGCATTTTCATTATATATTTGTACATTTGACTGTACTGTTCAATAAATGGCTGAAAATAAAGCAGTGACGTTCCCTTGCTCTATTGTTTTTCCACTTTAATTGGGTGGTGGCATGCATATCTGTTGTATATCATTGGTGACCAGTCTGCTGTTTATGTGCCCTAACATCCATCCATTTTTTATGCCGCTTGAATGACAAAACAGAATTGACAAATTCTGAACATAGGTACTCGTGCAAACGACTGCTTGCAAATGTTTGGATTTATTTTCTAAAATTAGATCTGTGAGCCTCAACTGCGATATCTGTCTGGTAGGGTAGATATCTGCAAAACAGCAAATATTCCTCCGCGTAAAAAGGCGTGCTACGCCTTGGACTAAAAGAATAGTCCGGTCGTTTATTCCGAATATCACACTTAATACTCATCAAATGATATCAAAACAGTTAGACTACGAGTAGCCAACAATTGCCTGAATTTGCCGGCACGTCTGTAGAACGAATTGGTTTATCAAAACAAGAAATAAGACTTGGCCACAGGAACAGGAAGCGAGGAGATTCTCTTAGCGCCCGACTAGAAAGAAGCTACAATTACGTCTTACCGATGCCTGTACTATTTAGCGCCGCTACGCTAAAGGACACGTATCCACTCCCAAATACACGGTAAGAAAAATATAACAGCCAATTGCTGGGTAGGTTACGTATTTTTATTTTGTTCAGGGAGAGCGTTTGGGCGGTCTGGCGCAGCTTGAGGCCCTCGAGGTCCCCAGATGAGCTTCCGAGAATGCCTGATGTAAAAAGACTATCGCCTGTTGGAAAATGGCGACGCGGCGCAGGCAGGATCAAGGGCAGCTAGGCCATTAGCTACTGCATGCTAAAGTACTCAAGTACAGGACTCCCGTTTTTGTTTTCACTACATGTTTTTACGACCTATATGTCGACTTTGTCGGGACCGCTAAATATGTTTGTTTGTCCGGCAACCTTTCAACAGACTTTGGCTTTATTGTATAATGTTTGACCAACATTATCTGTAAATGGTGTATGAGGTTAATGCTAACCAAATCTTAAAGACAAGGAAATCAAGCCACGTTTGTTGTTAAAACCCCACCAGGCTTTCTATAATTAATTTGTGACGTTCTTATTGCCTGATTTGTGAAAATATCTCAGAGATTCGGAAATTATTAACATTTGCAGTGAAGCTCATGCTCAATATCTATCGTTGTGCTTAAATGACCAGTGAACTACGGTGACAAACATGCAACCCAGTAGTCTTCCAAGGTTTACACTAAGTACCACCGAGAAAGCAAATCCTTGGCTCTCCAAGTACCACCTTCATGATCAACATTCAACTGTAGTAGAGTGGTTGGCCAAAGTCTTTAACCAAACCACTCAGGTTTTATCCTTAATAAGAAGTATTTAATATTATAAATGACTGTAACATTATGCACAGGTTGAAAATGAACACTGCATTAAAATTTAAGCTGAAAACGAATTGCTACTACTAATAAGATTGCACATCAAATGCATTGCATGTGAGTCTATGGAAGAGGATTAGAGCCAGTGAGGAAAAAAAAGTGGGTCACAGAATTCTGACTTTTTTTTCCCCTCAGAATTCCCACTTTAAAGTGAGAATTCCCACTTTAAAGTCAGAATTCTGAGAATCAAGTCAGAATTCTGACTTTAAATTCGGAAAGTGGGAATTCTCACTTGATTCTGACTTTAGAATTCTGACTTTGTTCTCAGAGTTTGACCTTTAAGTGAGAATCCTAAAGTCAGAATTCTAATAAAGTCAGAATTCCCCCGTTTAAGTCAGAATTCTGATTCTGACTTGAAAGTCAGAAAGTGGGAATTCTCACTTTAAAGTCAGAATTCTGTCTTCAAATGTGGAAATCTCATTTTAGTCAGAATTCTGAGGGAAAAAATAGTCAGAATCCTGGGACCCACTTTTTTTTTCTTCACTGGCCCTAATCCTCTTCCGCATAAGTCAAATACAAATTTTGTTAAAATAATTTGTTTACAAATTAAATAGCAAATATTACATACATACAAAGCTCATTCATCTAAACTGTACTTATACGTACTGTACTGGATTTCTTAAAGTGATGTTTGAAGGCCAAGGCAGCTTTAACCAATCTCATCACACTGAGTGAATTTTAGGATAACTGACTCCTGAGTGATTTGCTCCTGAGGCGGTCATTAGCCTCGGACTCGCATACCTTTCACAACTGCGCACTATGAATGCTTCTAAGATGTTACCAATAAAAGCGTGAGAACATACACTTTGAGTGTTATTAGTTTATTATTAGTTGGTGTAGTTAGTTTGATCATCACATCACATTTATGAGCAATTTATTTAATATACAGTTAATCCTAAATAGCTTCAGATTGACAGTTTCTAATATTTTCACTCATTCAAACTAATAGTGATGGATTCTGAGGAGAATGAGGTGGAAAGCAGTAGTGATGCAGGCCCCGCTGGCATGGAGGAGCCGTCGGAAAGCGGGATGGGCATGGAGTCGTCGGAGGCCATGTCAGCTGACAGCAGCGACGCTGCTTCCTCTCACGCTCAACCACCCGAGTCGGACTGTCATGTAGGACAGAGCTCCGAGGGACTTGTGGTAAGATATTGCAAGTAATGTTTAATGCGTTAGGAAAAGGTTGATGTGCTGCATGTCCAATAACTAGTCGTGAAAGCCAAAAAGAAATGATCAAAAGTGATAAACAAACGGGGAAGTGGGGTCACTACACAAAAACCTAACTTAACTTAGGGGACAACAAAATAGACGTTAAAGTACGCTGTTTAAAAACAAGAATCCTTTTGCTTAAAAAATAAACACGTCTCCTATGAATGTTGAGCTTACTAAGTGATGACATCACCTCTATCCTCCAAGGTCTTCATCCCGGAGACAAGCTCCAGCACGGACGTCCGAGTGTCCTCCGTTCACCTCCCAGATTCTTCTTCGGTTGCCCAGTCCACCAGCGTTTCCAGCGTGTCCACTGTGACTCAGTCGGTGCTGGTGTCCGAGTCGGCCCAAGTGCTTGTTCATTCCAGCGCCGCCGCGTCTGAAGGAGCCATGATGGTGTCCGACTCCACTGCCTCTACCTCATCTGACCTGGGCTCAGCCATTGACAAGATCATTGAGTCCACCATTGGCCCTGACATCTTGAATGGTATCTCCACGTTCCTATCTTGCCGCCAAACAGACAACATAACTTGTTTTGATTGGATTGCTGGCAAAAGCAAATATGTTTTATTTTCACTCCTCTTTCCAATAGGGTGCATAGCCGTAACCAGTGCAGAAGACAGAGATGCAGAACCAACGCAATATCTCATACTACAAGGTCCTGAAAATGTTGTGTGTGAATAATTTGGCGCAGCAGTTAGTCTATCTGGTGTTCACATCTGTGTCTCCTTTAGGTGCTCCGATGGTAGCCCACATGTCCTCCTCGGTCTTGTCTGGTCGAATAGCCACCGAGGCACTCTCCGAGGGTCCCACGTCCACATGTCTGGACCAGGGAGACATGCAGAGGAGCCCTGAGCCCGACCAGCCCGACGACCAGCCGGGACACTCTGGCTACCCAGAAGACAGCAGCAGTCATCCTGATCAGCCCCAACACTCTCACCCATCCCAGTACCTGGACTGCGGTGCAGATGGTCCAGACCAAACAGGGGAGTCCTCCCCTTCCTACGCGGAGTGTTCTGAAGAACCCGACCAGACGCGCTCCCAGTCGGGCTTCCCCGACTACAGTGGCGACAACAGTGACCAAGACCTGCCCGGATACGTTGAATGTAGCAGGGCGGATTCAAACCCCACCAGCCGGGGCAACTACGTGGTGGAGTGCAGTGCCCGCTATTTGTGCACTGTGGACGACGGAGAGCGGCCGCATCACTCGCGCGCCTACATCGACAGCAGCGCGGATCACAGGACGCAGATGAGCCGGCAGTACACCGCTGCTGCCGATTCTGAGCAACCCGAGTGTTCCCGTTACCGGGCACGTGATGACGACGACGACGAGCGGACTCAAGATCCCGATCAGCCACAGCAGCAACCCCAGCACTCCTGTTATACGGAGAACAGCAATGGCCCCGATGCGTCCCTCTATACTGAGGACAGCTCCTCGTCAGACCACCCTGTGGCAGACACGGCAGATTCAGGGGGGGTCCCAGAGGTGGCGGAGTGCAGCCAGAGCCAGCTGAGTCTCTACATCAGCAGCAGCGGCACCTACACGGCCAACTACAAGCCAGATGTTGCGCCAAGGTGCTCAGCCAGCCGGGACGACCCTCGGCAGGTGGAAGCCGCCCTGGGCCAGCGAGAGAACGCGACAGCCGTGGCTGAAGGCTCCGGAGACCGGCCGCCCAACCTGGCTGAGCTGGAGGAGATGATGGAAGTTGTGATTGTACAGCAGTACAAGTGCAAAATGTGTCCGTACAAGAGCGTCTCCAAAGACACGCTGATTAACCACATGCGGGAAAAACACTTCAAACCTTCAGGTAGGTCAGCATGGTTAAAAAGATGTTATGTGAGGGCCAATGTCAGCCAAAGGCGCGGTGAACGTAAAAGACTGATATTTAGGTGTGGTGTATGTTATAATCCTCATATAAAGTTTGAATTGATGACCCCTGTTGTGTGTTAAGGGGGTTTGCAAACAAAGCGCAAACGTGGCCGGCCTCCCAAAAGCGCCACGGCGGCTACTCAGCAGGCAGACCAAGGGAAGAAGGAGGATGTGGCGGCGGAGAGGAGAGAAATGCAGGCGAAGGTATCCGCATCTCATCAAGATCAAGAGGATGACGACCAGGAAGACCAGATTCCAGACGCTGGTGCTATTGATGATTCTGAAGGTCAGTGTTAACAGTTACAGCCGTCTCAAAGAGTATAGACGGCTTGCTAAAATATTTTTTTTAAATGAAAAATCGAATGTTTTGCAATGCTTTTTGGAGTGTGACTGTTATGTCTACCTGTATTTTCTTAGGATCTTGATCTTCCTGATAATTGTGGTCATAAAAAAGGCGCTTATCTCTAATCTCATCTCTGCTAATCTGTTCCTCAGAGGACAGTAACTACAACCCAGCTGAAGAGGACTGCCACGGAAGACTACCTGCCATTTTGAAAAAATACACTCCTCCGATCTCTTCCTCCTCTCAAGGTCGTCCTCAGCGTAAAGTTGGCCGTCCAAGGAAATACAACATCCTGGAAGAAGATGACGACAGCCAAGGTGGGTGGTCCCTTTCCCAAAGATCATTAAAGCACTGGTGTGAGTAACTTTTCTCGAAGTTCTATGGCAAAAAAGTCAAGTCAAGCCCCAGTGCCCACGCAATTACAAGCAAACTAGACATTACTTTGGGTTAATCCAGTCATTTGTCAAGTCTTTCATTAGCTTGAGCCAAGATTGACTATTGTTTCAGTCTAGCCTTGCTGGTGGAGTCCCATTCTCTGCCTAGTGTGACCCACCTGTGTATTTGTTCCTCTCTACAGAGGCAGAGAGTTTAGCGAAAAAGCCAAGAGTGAATTCCGACGCCAGCGCAGCAGACCAGGCGAGCTCCTCGGGCTTGGACAACGACAGCAGCGCTCTGGCGGCCGACAGGGACGAAGAGGTGGAGGTGGTGGTGAGCCAGTCGGACTCGGAGAACAAAGACCCCTCGTCCAACTCTCCGCAGGAAGAGTTCTTTCAGAGGAAACGAGGACGCCCCTCAAAGTGCTTTCTCCGCAAGAAATACAAGAAGCATTTGAGTCGCAAGTAAATGTCTTTCTTCATTTTTAGCTGCACGTCATCTTTCTAGGTTCAAGGGTTCTTCTCGTTTTCTCTGCAAGGAGAAATATTAGGTTAAAGAACGGACAGGAGGTCAAACGATGGACAAGAGCCCTTAGTGCTAGGGCGGGCATACTAAATTGGATATGCCTAGTAATGCCAAGTTTCCTCTTTCAGTCGGTACTACAAATCCCTCAAGCCGCTCCTGAGACCTCACAGCTGCTGGATCTGCGGCTCGCGCTTTCTCACGCAGGAAGATCTGCGCTTCCACGTGGACTCCCATGAGGGCAACGAACCAGAGCGCTTTAAATGCCTCCAGTGCAACTACCGCTGCAAGCGCTGGTCCTCGCTCAAGGTCCAAAGGCGTTCTATCACACGCGTGCCCTTCAGCTTGCGTTCGTGAGTGTAATGTCGGGTACGCGTGTATGTGTTTTGCAGGAACACATGTTCAACCACGAGGGTACGAAGCCGTTCAAGTGTGAGAAGTGCGAGTACTCCAGTGTTTACCGGAAAGATGTCATTCGTCACGCCGCGGTTCACGACAAAGAGAAGTAAGTCTCACCGGCCAGTGTGCACCAGAGGTTGGCAAAGTAGTCAAGTAGTTACGTTCTCAAGAATTCTGTAGTAATTGTTGCATTCATTTTGTTATTTTTCCTTTTTTATTTCTTATTGTTCTTTTTTATTTTTCCAATTTTCCCTCTAAAACTGGTTAGTAATTAAAATTCATTACACCCTGGAGTGGTTGGCAGCCCAATGTAGGAAACAATCAGATTTAGTTTGTTCAACAATTGGTTCATTAATTATATTTCAAAATGGGAAATGACTTAGTTTTGTAATAAACATTTGTCTTTCATTTTTGGGATCAGCTGTCTGTTTAAAAAATCCAATGGAGTCTTTGCCCAACCCTGGTTTTGACTATACTACATGAATATATGTTTTGACAGTTTCTAACTGTATTTATTTTTACACCCACCAGGAAAAAAAAGACAGATGTGGTAAGTTTTGGCAATTCAATTTAAAAAGTTGTGTCTTCACTGTCTGTCCACACATTGTGTGAAATTATCTTACTAAATCAACTATTCCCAAAAATGTGTTTTGCCTTTTAGACGGTGGTGACGGTAACAGAGTTCCCGTGTCCTATGTGTCACAAAGTTTACCCCATGCAGAAAAGGCTGACTCAGCACATGAAGACCCACAGCACAGAGAAGCCTCACATGTGTGATAAGGTCCGCCGAGCCCAAATGCCATCATGGCATATTAGCACGCCAATGGTGGAAAAGTATTGTAGTGCCCTTTGAGGGACTGCTCAGCTTTTTATTGTCCTGTCTTAAAAATGTGATCTGTTTCTTTTTGTGATCTTTCAGTGTGGCAAATCCTTCAAGAAGCGTTACACATTCAAAATGCACCTCCTAACGCACCTTCAGAGCGTGGGCAACAGCACGTCAGTATTCTTTTTGTATTCATAGTGTGATCAAAAGTATAACTCCTTATTTTCAAATAGTTCAGCCAGTCTAGGTCCTAGACATTTGTCAATTTAGAACTGTATTTCACATATACACTGCCATTCAAAACTTTAAATGTCACTTGTTTTTCCCCTTCTAAAAAACACCTTTTTTTTCATACTTCTTTTTATTTCCAAGCTCATGAACGACTCCTAGATACGTTTTGCTCAGTGTGTCAGGACTAACCGTGCGTGTTGCGTTTTCATCAGTTTCAAGTGTGAATACTGTGACTACACTTGTGCCAACAAGAAGCTGCTGCTGAACCACCAGCTCTCCCACACCAGTGATCGACCCTACAAGTGCGAGCACTGTAAATACACTACCTCCAAAGAGGACTTCCTCGTGTCCCACCTGGCTATTAAACATACAGGTCAGTTTGATTAGATGTAAACAGACCATTGGTTTTTGGGCACTTGGACCGGCAGGGTTCTTCGTTTCGGCTGCTCTGTAAATATGTTTTTGTGTAGGAGACAAGCCCTTTGCCTGCACTATGTGTCACTTTGGGACCAAACATCGCAAAAATCTGCGGCTCCACGTGCAGTGTCGCCATCCGGAAGCTTTCGAGGAGTGGTCTATCGCTCACCCGGCAACTGAGACCAAGCCACGTCGCAAGCCTTTTTATGCCCTGCAGCACGTAGAGGAGCAAAAAGAGCAAGACGAGGGCGGCGCTCAAGTCGTGCCAAACGGCATTGTGAGTCCACATGGCCGCTTTGAATCAGATTTTCAGGCATGAGGGAAACAGGCAACCATGCTCTTCTGTTTTTACATCTGTCAGGTTTCAGTGGACCCTGCAGCTCTTGAAGCTATTCAGGGGATGGGAAATGCGTCAGTATCCCAGGATGCACTGGGAAACACCACCATCATCTATGAACATGGTTAGACACATTGGCATTGCACAATATTGAACCTCTTCTTTTACTTGTTTTTCTGAAACAGCCATAATCTCTTTTCCCGTGTTACCTCATTTAAAAATATTGAAAAAAAAAATCTGTCGAACACCAACTATGGGGTTGTCCACTGTATAGAATCTGAATTTGACCTGCAACAAAACAGGAGGGTTAAATCTGCTCAGCATTGGACAAACTGAGTAACTTCATATGGTGCACCGTACTTGAAGAAAAAAACTGAAAGAAGTATTTGCGTCTTCCCCAGCTGAATCTGGTGAGCTCTCTGCCCAGAATGCCCTGAGCCTGCTGCTAAATATGAGCAACGCCCGGGAACTGGTCGGAGACGCCTTACAAGTTGGTGACACTGCTCAAATAGCAACGGTACTTGTGACCTTAATAATCCTTCAACCATCATGACATTGATTGTGCTCCCCAGGTGACGGTGCTCAAGGCCGATGGCAGCACAGATGTCAAAGCTCTCGAGAAAGAAACGTGGAGCGCTATTTCGGCGGCATCGGGTCAGGCCCACAAAGTTGTCACAGTCCACGTGTCTGAGAACGGTGACACCGTTTTGCAGGAGGCCTATGAGGCAGAGACGGAAGAAATCGCTCAGATCGGCATGGAAACCTACACGGATGAAGGGGAGTTCAATGTGGTGGAGCAGGTGACCGAAGAAGTCCAAAGCTCTGAGTGCAGGTGAAGGAATGATTTCAAATGACTTTTTGTGTCTTTTCGGGCATGGCTTTGTGAATTTTTTTTCTGTGGAGAAAAAGGTAGAGAAAACAATTTTTCTCTACCTTTATTTTTTTTTAAATCCTTAACTCATTTCCAAGACTCTTACATTCTTTCACAAGTGCAAAAACTTTACAGCTACAAAATGTGGGTACAACAGTAACACTGACTACATGTTACCAGACGCGAGCTTGCTAGCAAAGTTACCTTCAAATTTGCAGCGACACCCTAGATCGAAAATCTTCACATCAATATTGACACATTGGAGCCCTGTGAAGGAAGGCTGAAAATCTCTCAAATGACTTGAATGGGAAAGCTTTTTGACCTGAAAATAGTTAACAACCAGGGACGTATTGGTCCCAAAATTCGGCCCTGGAATTTGAGATAAAGGGACCAATGGTCCAAAAGCCAAACATTAATTAGTTCTTCTGCCATGTGCTTAAGCTCTGAACACTAACCAATGAGCGGTGACAGTAAATTTAGGTTACATCTTTTTTGTAATATGCTAAATACATTTTCTAATAATTTTTTTTCCCCAGTAATGAGAACACCGATCAGGTTCAGGAATCTGAGGAACAGAGCCTGAAGAGTGACAAGTTCTACCTAGCTTCTGGTTTGCCTGACGGTGTTTTGCAGGTGGAGGTAATATTACTATTATTTTATTTTAATTTTTTCAAAAAGACAGGTTCACAGTGAAACGGTGTCGCGTTTTGTTT
The DNA here is from genome assembly GCF_059516105.1 of Syngnathus floridae. Classification (NCBI taxonomy): domain Eukaryota; kingdom Metazoa; phylum Chordata; class Actinopteri; order Syngnathiformes; family Syngnathidae; genus Syngnathus; species Syngnathus floridae. The sequence goes on along the minus strand of NC_142414.1, from coordinate 14,234,365 downwards.
CACTTTCAGCTCAGCAGCGAAGCACCCTCATCTCCTTCTGCGACAAGCTCACCCTGTGTCAGCGGCAAGAGGTTCTCCTGTCGCATATGCACGGAGTCTTTCCACTGCCGCTCGGACATGGAAAACCACAAGCGGGCGCACGTGGATACCAACACCTTCAGGTGCCATGACTGTGACTTCACCTCAAGCTCCTGGCCCGAGGTTAAGGTAGGTACAGAAAGCCGCATGGTTAACAGTAGTAGATGTTGTATGGCATGGCAGCTACACTTGGACAAACTTGGGTGAGTCTGAACTTGGATCACTTGCAAGTCAAGCTGCTGAGGGCTTGAAACGTTCTTGCAAAGTTCCAAAGAGTTTCTCGTAAACTGCCATGAGAAGTTAAGCTTTGGAAGTTTGGAGTTGACATCAGATAAGGTTCCTTCTACAGTTTGGGTAACTGTAAAATGATTTTTTTTTCCTTTCTTCAGGCTCACATGGAGCTGCACTCGTACTTGCGACCTCACAAGTGCCTCAACTGCAGCTTTGCCTCCAAGAACAGGAAGGACCTGCGCAGACACCTGCTGACACACACCAACGAGAAGCCATTTTCTTGTACACTTTGTGGACAGAGGTAGGAACAAAAGACAAAACCTTTTTTGTTTTTCTATGAATGAAATGAATGATTTCAATTTAGACAGTTTCTACCTTGCCATTGACTGGCGACCAACCCAAGAAAGTATATCCTGCTTCTGTTCCATTATTATCTGGGGTGTATCTAAAACCCCAGATCTAGAAATCTGACTTCCAAATAAATTTGAATGAATCGATTAAAGTCAAATGATCGCCCAGCCGCAGTGTATATTTGTGGTCTGACGAGCACATGCTTTTCCAGCTTCAATCGCAACGGCCACCTCAAGTTCCACAAGGAGCGTGTCCACAACCAGAAACAGGCCAGCACGCGCAAAAGCCGGGGTGCCGTGTCCCAGCAGACCATCGTAGTCAATGGCGACGAGGAGGCGCTGGCCACGCTGCAGTGTAAAACACCACACTTGATGCATCAACACAAAACTATTTGCATACATCACATTCAAAGCTCACTTTTGGGTTACATGTACCTTGTGTATTACAGCCTTGCATGCCCACCAGGCAGTCATCAGCACAGATCAGCTGCAGGCTCTGGGTCAAGAGCACATCATCGTGGCCCAAGATCAGTCCCTAACTGACCAGGTAGTGCAACCCTCGCGTTCACGCGAAGCTACACGTATGATAACATCCTTGTTTGCCTCCATCAGGAGGAGACCACATATATCCAGCAGATCACAACCATTGACGGACAGACGGTCCAGCACCTCATGACTGGAGACAATCAGGTCACCGAGGTGAGGAGCTGGAGATCTTTTGCTTGACTTGGATGACTACCAAACTATCATACTCAGAACCAACTTGCGCTCACCGTCTTTAGGTGCAGTACATCATCTCCCAGGATGGCGTGCAGCACTTAATCCCGCAGGAGTACGTCGTGCTCGCAGAAGGCAATCACATCCAGGTGAGCGCATGTCTCGCTTGACCCGAGGGCTGTGCCTGATGCTCGCGAGACTCATCTGCTGCTAATGTCCGTCAGATACCAGATGGACAGATCATCCAGTACGAGCATGAAGAAGGCTTTCTACAGGAGCAACAGGTGATGCCATAAAGCTGGGCTCGGCTTTGTTTAGATTTCCAAGTAGTTACTCTTGACTCTCTTTGGAATGGATTATCATGCAATTGGATGCCTCTGGACTCAGGGGACCAGTGTTCCAATTCCAATCTTGAATGTCCGGGTGGGTCATGCATAACATACCCAGCCACTAGGCCCACTTCCACGACATCAGGGGTTTAAAAACTGTGCCAAACACATCATCGTGGTGATTTTTGTAATTAATTTTTTATTAAATATCTCAACAATATTCTTGAGGTTTTGTGTTTTTCACTAAAACAGCAATTCTTCCTTCCACTTCTTTCTTTTTAGATGGCGGTCAGCACCGACAATCCAATCCAGTACCTGCCCGCTGCTGCGTCAGAACAGCAGGCTCTAGAGACCGCCGCCCACTCTGCTGTCACAGGTCTGCACTCTGATTTGACAGATTTATTGATTTATTCTAAGATGTGCAGCGTGAGTCACAACATGGTGACTGCTAATGTTACATTCAAACACGCAAAAAAGTGACAAGAATAGGACATTCCTGGCTAACATTACAAATGCATGCAAAGATTAACATCAGCGGCTTTTTTCGTACAAAGTTGCTCCAGCGGCTAACTATAAATTATGAAGAATAAGTAAACTGATGAAAACGAATGGTGCTTTACAAGCTAAAGTTGAAATGACACAGGGTAAAAAAAAAAAGCATTCAAATCAAAATTATGACATTCATTTTCTTCACTTGGAGTGCAGAAACTCCTCAACTGCCTCTTTTAGAAACTTCAAATAAAACATAAAATTGCTCCATCGTCAACATTTTTTTAAATTTCATATGATGTGATCCAGTAGATCTTTAATTTGTAAAACTTTAATCTCAAATGAAATCAATTTGACCCCAATTTTATGTTTCAAATAAGGGAATTGAAAAGTTTCCCCTCGATTTCACAAAACAGACGGCTTGATGTTTTGACTTCTTGACCTTCATCGGTGATTCCCAAACTTTAACCACCTAAAAAAAGGACCTTACTGTCCAAGCACAGTGACATGAGCAAATCCAAACTCCATTTGTCTGTTGCAGCGGTAGCCGACGCGGCAGTGATAGCGGAGGCGCAGGTTCAGGAGGTTTACACAACGGAAGCTACGCCTGAGCAGATGGCGCAACTTCAGCAGGAACAGGAGCAGCAGCAGCAGCCACCGCCGCCGCAGCAGCAGCAGCAGGGCGTCCACTATGACATTATCGCTTTCACTGTAGAGTAGATCTGCCGTGCCACCTATCTGCTTGTTCATGCAGTTTGTCTGCATTTTTTGAGCGCCGCATTGTTGCCCCAAGGATTTGCAAAGTATACAGGGCAGTTTATGAATGTCTTTTTGGGAGAGAAAAGTGTCTTGTCTATTTAAGTTTCTTCGTTTTTAGAATGCCAAAAAGATGTTAATAGAAAATGTTGTACATAGCTTTGACTTTTGTTGGTTTTTTTTCTTCTGGTAAATCTCAAGTTTTAAATAAGATACATGCTAACACCAAAAAAAAAAAATGAAAAAAATATTGGTTTATATATGTAACATCTATTTGAGAAATAATTCTGGGGGAAAAAAAAATAAGACCAAAATAAGCACTGGACATTTTAATCTTTTAATCATGTTTCATTTTTTTCATTTTCTACAAATAACATTCATATTTAAATTTGGAGAATTATGTTAATGGTTCGTAATTAAAAATAGTAAAATCAGAGAAACAGATCATTTTTTAGTTGTCTATTATAGTTTCTTCACAGAGCTGTACATTTTCTTTTTCATTCATGTCATTTTTTCTGATAAACTGGTTTGATCAACCTTCCCTATTGCTATGATTGGGCAATTATAAGTTTTTAATAAGCTCTGTACAGTATTGTAGTCTACCGTATAGCAATGTGGTAGCTACTAATAAAAGAACCGTTTTAAGCAAGATGAATAAAAAGTTCCCAGATGTTTACAAAAAACTGCGACATTCTTTAGTCAAAATTGATGAATTACAGCACACCTAATTTGCTTTTATGGTCCTTGCATTAGTTTTGAAGGCAGCTCGCCACATATTGGGCTTCCTGTGTTGGGGTCACTTCTCGCCATAAATCCTTATTTCAAGCACTGACATTTTCGTTCTCCTTAAGATTAGATGTATTAAAAAAGGTTGATATTGCCTATACGGGTCTCTTTATTTGTTTTTATGGAAAAATAAATTGGTATGCGGGAGGAAAAATAATTTATGTTGCTTTAGCTGTGTCATACTTTTGCCAAACTATTTCTAAAACGTTCATGTGTGTTTAAAATGTGTTGAGAGGCACAAGAGTTTGAATACGACACTAAAAAGTCCATGTCGCCTTTAAGTCTGTCTAAATGCTAAAATGGGAAGTCAATGTCATTCTGTGCAGCTAAACTAAATGGAGAACTTGCTTTTTTCTGTTTGCAAGGACAAACGAGAAGAGGAAAAAGCCCAAAGTGTTCTCATGATATGAGATTTAAAATGAAGCTGCAGTTTCTGATCCTTCTTTCTTTAGGTGAGGCACGACACTTATTATGTTCTGTTGTTCTCTGCTTCTTGACTAATGATATTTGTTCCCCAGATGTTTCTGGATGCATCGGCCTGCAGATGGTACAAGAGTTTGATGACATTTACCTGAGACTTGAGTTCCCGCCACTTTACAGAGGATATGTCAAGTCGTGCTGCAAGGTGTTTTCAAACGGGTGTCAAACCCTTCTGGACAGTACAGGCTACACCGCCGACTTCCTGAGAGGAAGAGTGAGCTTCACGGAGACAAACAGCTGGATTGAGTTCAAAGTGGCTCAGGCACAGACGGCAGATGAAGGCTACTACAGATGTGTGCTGCTGGGCGCTCCCACCTACATTTACGCGGATCAGTGGTTTTATGTCATTGGTAAGCTTTCCCTTCACACAACTATAGACTTTTTCGTGATGACTAGACAAAAGCTGATTTCATATGGCAGAAAATGATCAACTTCCACCTGACCTGAACATCAAGAAAAGCTTGTTGTGGATATCCTTAAAGGATTTTTTTCTTAAAAAGAAAAAAAAGTAAAGCAATGGCGAGCTGTTGGACAGTTGTAAATTGATGCCAGGAGCCCTCGACCCTTTTGCACACACTGAGGAGCTATATTTTCATATTTTTGTCAGGAACCTCAGCTGACCAGGACAACCAGTACCGGATTCCGTTGCAGACCATAACCGAGAGCCCGGAGTTGATCGGGACTCAAGTGGCACAAGTGACCAGTGACCATTTCATGTATGCACAACTACAGTGACGGTTTTCGGACCTTCTGTCACTACTGACAGAATCATCACATGGAGTGGTAGGATCTGTTTAGTGGTTCGCATGGCTCTAAAGCTTTGTCCCTTTTAGAAGCAGAACCATTTGGACTTTTGCCACCCTCGCTGCCATCATTATGATTGTTGTTGTTGCCTCAGTGATCGGAGCGCTTTGCTTCAGAAGCAAGACCAAATCCAAACACTTGGGTAAGCTTTTCATTTGTTATAATAATAATAATAATAATAATAATAATAATAATAATAATAATAATAATAATAATAATAATAATAATTACCATTTTGACTGGTCACTAATCACCAACCAGTTTGATCAAGCCAGCCAATGCCAGGACAAATATAGACACTCATTGGGCCGATTGCCAGTCAATCATATAATAGTTCACGCAATCAATCAAACCAATCTTTTCTTTTCCATCCTCACTGAAGCCAACATGCTTACATTGTTTATTTTTATGAGTGGAAAAACACTCAACAGATGGGAACAACATGCAACCTTCACACAGGAAGGCCTAGCCCAAAATTTGTTGACCGCTCAAACACCATGCTGCCCACTGTAATAAATTTAGATCAATCAACATTAGTTTTCTCCCCTGAATTAATCCACTGGTTTCATTGTAGGCAAGTGTGCAAAAGCTCCACCTGAGTCATCCAAAGAAGACGCCATAGTAGGTGTTAAAAGAGGAACACGACCCCTCTGACTCAGTCTTTTCTCCCTTTAAATTAAAAAAAAAGAGAACTTGTAACAAACACATTGTTTGCGCTTATAGGAGACGTCTGACGTCATCTACACGACAGTAGACTTCCCAAGTGAGCTGTACGCCATGGGAGCACCTGATGCTGGTGTGGTAGAGTATTCCGTACTCGCTGTCCACCGGTGAATGTGCTTGCAACCGCAAGGGTCAACGTTAGGAATTTACATATTCTATATAAAATTGACTTTTGATTGTATTTGTATCCAAGATTCTGTGTACCAACCCACCAAATGGGGAAATTAAACACCCAAGTCATTTTTATTGTGCCCTGACCATTTGAAAAAATAATTGCTATAAAGGTGTGGCGAATTGATCACCAGTATTAGTGACAATTATCTTTAGCTAATAGCATCATCAGTGTTAGTTTGTGATAACGTTCAAAAAGAGTACGCAACAAGAGTAAATTGTTGCATTAAATTAACATTTTCCCCCCAAATGAGTTGTTTAAAAACAAATTAATATTAATTATTTAAATTAATTAATATGGCTTCAAAATCCCAATGTTTACCATTCTATAATAACTGCCATCCACCATGCAAAACATTTTTGATGTGAAGATGTTATTGTTAGTTTTCAGGGATGTTTTCCGGTTACCAATGTTTTATTTCAGTTGATCTCTGAAATAACTTTTTTTTAATCTTTTGGATTTATTGACTTTAGCAGGCTAATTCCAGTTTAAAGACTAAAGAATTAATTTGTGTGCTTATTGTTCACCATGAGACCTTTTTACAATCTAAGCTCTGTTATCATGTCATCTTTTTTCTTCTTTGAGTCTGGTTACTGGCTACGAGAAAGCCGCTCGATATTTTATTCTTAGTCCAAGCTTTTGCCTGTTTTTCAAAAATCCAATAGATTTAATAGTGGATTGAGTGTCACGTCTGTGACATTTGAGTGGAACAATGACAAGCCAGATAAAGATCATGTTTTGCTCCCACTTCACTGATAAAATCTGACACACTGTATGACATTCACGACAAAAACCGAGGGACTGTTCCTAGCCTCAAGTGGTTTACAGGATCATTGTTTTGATGTATATTTGAGTGATTTTCGTCACAGTTTTGTAGCATTTATGGGTGATTGACGCTATGCTAACTGATCAAGAACAAATCTAGCTATAAAATAAAAAGAAAAATGTTGATATTGTCTTTTTCTGATGATAAGCTTTTCGTGTCAGGCTTACCTTAAATCAGAGCAAATAGCTTGAAGACATTTTTGCTGAGTCATATAGCTCAATTCTTTTTTTTCTTCCTGTCAATGGCTTTTGAGAAACACAGCTTATTAAAAAAAAAATCATACTAAAAAGAGCTCATTTTAAATTTCTTTTTCAATAGTATGTTTGATATATGTTAGCCATCAAAAGGAAGAACAACTTTTTTTAGCCTTCAAATAATGTAATACAGTGAGGGCTAGTATATCATTTCATCTTTTATTGGCAAGATCAGTGTACAGTCCTGTGATAAATTAGCAACATACAGTACAACAAATACTTTAATGAGTCACAAAACCTTGAATGTGTCTGACGTGGCTTCTATGGCTCCTTGAGGCATGAAGTGCATGACTACAATTAAGACAAGTCAAATGTGTTGTGCAACTGACATCAATACCATTTACATTTGCAAAATGGACAGACAGGTGGTACTTTGCCCAACGCTGCTAGTATATACGTAAAGAGTCGGCAGGATGTGTTTTTCGTCCCCAAAAGTCTTGAAAAGGATCCTCTGGCCCTTTTATTGAAAGTCTATGTTCTTGTAGTCTTCAGTGCATCTGTACTTGCTTCCGGCGTAGCGGGTGCACACCAAGTGGGGGAGGCAGGGGCACGTGTGGTGCTGCCTTTTGCCAAAAAAGGGCACCTGCATGAGTGCAAAAATGAATCCAAGAGATAAAATGTGAGAAGAAAAGCATTATAATTTGTCTGCTGGCCTTATGTTTTCATTGACTTAAACAAATAAAAATGATATATGACGGTGATAAAAATCCGATGTGAGAAAAAAGAGGGTGGATTCAGAATCATCTGATTAAGACACTGCAATTATAAATATGGACCAGTGTAATTTACAAAATTGAAAAAATATATGCAAGTTTCTTTTTCAAATTGATTGAATAATCCGTATACAGTATACATACATACACCACATACATACAGTGAGGCCCGAAATTCTTCATATCCCTGGGCCGGGGTATGAATAGCTTTGAGCTTAACTTTTGGCCTATCCCAAATAGACTAGCTAGAGTTACAGCCCGTATTTCTCATACCCCTGACTGTAAATACCTGACGTTGCTGTTTGAATGATGTAGGCCACAGCGCTCAATAAATACCTTCCTTACATGACATGACTGTCTGCGTGTCCCACCTTGTGGCTCAGCGGGTGGCATAGATCGCCTTCGGTACCCCTCGGGATGCACATCCTCAGGCCCCTCAACCACAGACTGACGGCACAGCACAGACCCAGGCCACATTGCATGTCTCGCTCACAAGCCTGGAGGGAGACACAACTCAGTCACACCACAGATGTTAATCACGTATATCGCGCTTTACCTATCATGCCCCTCACGGGTGAATCCAGAGGGCAGCCATCCTAATTTAGGTTATCTTTTTCGACTGAAAGCACAGTTCTAAGTGTGCATTTCAGGCTAGGATTCTTGCATCCTGCATTTTTTTATGTGCACCCCTGTTTATGGAACTGGGTTGTGACAAGAGGAAAATGCCAAACGGACTGCTCTCCCTGACCTATGATGTAAGATGCTTTAGTTGAATTGCACCCACGCGCATTTTGTATGGTTTCATCGCTCTGATCTATTTACAAGCGGCTATTAACTCTAGCCAGGATATCCTTACCTCCGGTGGACGTAAAGGAAGATGAGGATGTGGTCTCCACGCTGTCATGCGTAATCACTTTTCATTTAATAGAACAAGACGTGTGACTGTGCATGTAGGCATCTATTGCATTGGCACATGGCACATCATCTATTTGTATTGAAGCGGATCAAATAAATTGGAATGGATAAACTTTATTTGCAGGGTGGCTTCGCCGTATTAATATTGACACATTTGCACCAATGCAGCACAGCATATACCTGTCAATGGAAATGAAACCAGGATTGCTTGACAAATGTACCCAATAATTCACTAATTCGGGTGGATTCATGGTTAGTGTGGTGAGCAATGGTTACTCTGGCTTCCTTCAACATTCATTGCAGAACAAACAAACAAATAAATAAATAAATAAATAAATAAATAAATAAATAAATAAATAAATAAATAAATAAATAAATAGACATATGTTAACTCTAAAGTATTATATGTACTAAATGAAAATGTAAGAGAAGGTAAAAAGATTAGATTAGTTTGTAGATGATGAATAATTCATTGCTGCCCCTTCAGGTGTGTGCAACTTTGCCACTAGGGCGGCAGTATAATACAGTCATGGGGAGACAAATGAAGAAGAGTGCTTTAAGTCACCCAGTAAGCTGCAGTAAATAAGGTGCATTTGCTTTTCTTTTCACTATATTAGACAATTAGAAAAATCCCCCATATATTGCAAAACTGAAATTACCATCTACAGCAAACATGTTTCAAATCATGAAACTTTGTACCGGGACATTCTTTTGGAGGTAACAAATGTTTGATAAATATTACCCAAGAATATATTTCATTGTTATTGTTTGAATTATTACAATTGTGCAAAAATGACTTCCAAAAAGAAATTAAATGGAAAATATATGCACATATACCATATATATATATATATAAATAACTCACTCCTGTGATGACAGCTCCTTTGGACCAGCTCACAGATGCCAGGAGGAAGGACAGCAGCACCACTTGGAAGCTCATGATGAAATGGTTCCTCTTATGAAGCTTTCCAGCAGTCACTTGGGTGCGTCTCCCGGCTCCTCTCTTTATCCACTCGGGCTCCCTCACCTCACCTCAGCTTACCTCCCGCCCACTCAGTGTGTGAGGTACCCCCACGGCCACCTCATCAGATGCTCACAGACAGGAATCCATGCATTGACGGACAGAGGTTCCTCTGTTTTTGAGTTTTCCAAACATCTATTTCTGTGAGAGACTTGTTAAATTGAGACAGGCGTGTGCCCACTCCGTTCTAACTAAAGTTTGAATGTAATTGGTTAACTCTAAACACAGCCACAGCCCATTTGTAAGGGTGTGGACACTTTTGTAATTACATTCTTTAGCCATTTATTCTACTAAACCTCATTTACATTCTTATTGTGTTCATTTTTATTAAAACAAAAATTAAATGAAATGAATAGGTAAAATAATCTGACTACCAATTGTTCAGTGAGCTGAAATTTGTTCCGTTAATTGTCAACATTTAAGAGAATTTTTCTCACTGATTTTGTTTTGGTCATGATGCTATTTAGTTGAGCAAATAAAGCAAAATTTATAAAATGTATGTTAGACTTCAATGGCACACCACTAGGAAAGTGTCAGATTGTAAATTGTGCAGCACTGTGATTGTACCTTCAAGATGTGATTTATCAAAAAAGGTTAGTTGTTCAAATACCTTTGAGCCAGGGGAAATCACAAAACTATGGGTCAGATCTACACTTGGGGTTTGACTCTTTTGAATGATCTAATGTTGTTGAGATGTGGCCAGATAAACAACTCTATGTCATTGATGAAGTGTGTTTGTGTGTGTGTCTGTGTGTGTGTGTGTGTCACCTTTTGATTGAGTGTATAGCTTTTGTGAGTATTATTAGGATGCGAGCCTGCCGCAGTGCCGCTGATGGATTCCTTCAATGTACCAGCCACATAATCATATCGAGTCATTTCTGCTCCGTCAGCAGCGCCGCCACTGAGGAAGAGCGGGGTCTTAAGGCTGACTCGCCCTCATAATCAATCAACATTACACTATACAAACAAAACGCTCTCGGTTTATGCCCATCACATTAAGGCAATACCATATGATCAATGCGAGGCCTCATGTGAGCAATAGTTTGACATTCTCATGCTGACGTCTTAGAACAGTGGTGCTCAAACTTTGCACCAAGTAATGCCCCCCCAAGAAACTTCAAAATCTTCAAAATACAGCATTATAACAAACAAACAAACAAACAAACAAACAAACAAACAAACAAACAAACAAACAAACAAACAAACAAACAAACAAACAAACAAACAAACAAACAAACAAACAAACAAACAAATTGTTGAACATTAAAAATAGATGTATTGTACTTTAAAAACAAATATAACTGAATTATAAAATGCTCCATATCAAAAAAGTAAAAAGGACTGAATTTATTTCAAAAAGTGTTTAAGCAGGTTGTGTTTACAGCTGATGTTTGACTATATTCATCTTTTAAATGTATTTTTTAATTAAATAATTCTTTTGCATACCACCAGAGAAAGCCCAAATACCACGAATGAAGAGATTGGTGATAAATGAGAGTATTTTTTGATACTTTCTACTTTTATAGGGAAATATTTGTACCTTTTCATCTTTAAGGGAGTCAAAATCAATTCTTGTGCTTTTACCATTTATTTATGTACTTATACTTTAATGTCGAGTGTAAGTACTTTTGCCACTCTCATATTTGTATAATGTATGTCTTGTTGTTAAAAGAATAGTAACCCTTACACTTCCAAACCATCAGATTAATTTTGTCCGCTGTTTGCCAAAACGCGTTTCTTAACTTTTAGGCCCTTGTGCCGAGTCGTAGCTGTGATCACGTGTAGAGTCAGCTGATTCAATACCGGAAAAGCATCACAACACCTACTAGTTTTCTCATTCTGGTCAATATTCCTTTTCATAGCCTTATTGCGGATGGAGTCAACATTGGAACAACATCTTGACGACACGTAAGAGATTAATAGTCATTGTTTAACTTTGTATGTTTAGTGTTTACGCAAGAAAATCTCGATTTGTTTCCTCTTTCGTCGCTTGGTTCGCAGCATGAAGAATCCAGCAGTGGTCGGGGTTCTTTGTACGGACGAGCAAGGACACAACCTGGCATGTAAGTCAACTTTCATGTTTAGACAACTTTTCCTGGTTCAGTTCAAAAATTGGTTTCAGATCTCCACGATTTTTTTCGGCTCCAGCTCTCCATTTGTCCACGGTAAATTGCCAGCAAAATTAAAATTCTCTACCGCACACATAATAAACATTATTATTCTCTAAAATTGGCAACTTTTTAATTCCTGCAGGGGGGAAAAAATCAGTAGTGTGTATTTGTGTGTTTGTGTGCACGCTCGCGCCTGCGTGAGAGTATTTTAGTTGCGTATGAGTGAACTAAATTGAGTAATTTGAGAACAATTTATCAGTGTTAGCATAGAGTATTTTAGTTGTGTATGAGAGTGAACTAAATCGAATAGTTTGAGAACAATTTACAAGTGTGTTAGAATTTCAATTAATATGAAAGTTGAAAGTATGTGAAACCTATTTCAGTATAATAATTTATGTGAAGGGAAAACATCCTTTAATAAGTATGAGGGCCTTTTTGTGATATGTGTAAGCTTTAATGCTGTCTGATGTGTGTTGCTGACATTTGTCGTTGTTCCTTGACCTCCAAACAGGCCGCGGATCGCTGTCGGATGAGCAGGGGGGCGTAGTGTCCGTTTTGGCCAAACAGGCCGCTGCACTGACAAGAGACCCCACGGACACGCCCACCGTGTGCCTGGAGTCTGACTCTGGGTGAGTGCCGCTGACCCCAATTTTGTTAATCTGTCTGAATTAAATTACACAAAAGATTGAATATTATATTTTACAGGATGTGGCGGAATAACAACGTCAATATTGGTTTGAATTTAGTTTGTGTGGCTATGCTGCCACCTAGCGGGAAGCTCCCTAAACTTCCAGTGACGTTTGCTATTTTGGAAAGTCAGCTTCTGTGTTTTTTTAATATAATAATGAATCAATAACATTTATGTTGCCCCAAGAGCAGAATTTTGATCAGTGTTTCCATTTTTATTTTGTTTCATTCCTTTGGTGGTCCTTTAGGAAATAACACATTTAGACTAAAGTGTTAATATCCACATTCTTTATTTTATGTGTTACCAGGACAATTAAAGAATAAATAAAGCATTGTGGTTTCTCCCTCTATGATTTTCAGCAACATTTTGGTGAGGAGTCATGGGAGTGTCACAGTTGCCGTTCACAAGATTTCCTCCTGAAAGCAATCTGAGATGTACAGAAAATACTGCAATATTTGTATGTCCCAATCATGTTTGTCTTTGACCAAGTGTGTCAGTCTGTAATTGTTTAAGGATATGTACAAAAGCTGCATCTATGAACAAAGATGCATATACTTTCAAAATAAACTTGATGATGTGTGTCATCTTTTGAGTCATTTTAGGAACTTAGGTATACTGAACGTGCAGTCTGTGTCTGCATATCATAGTTAAGAAGATATACACAATATACAAGTATATTGTGAATATCTTTTGTGTGTGTATGTGTATATACATATATTAAGTAATTTGAGATTTTCACATACGACTGTTTGGAAGCGTTTAACTCAATGTCCTGCAAGAACCAGTTTGTCAGAAAATGAACAATCCTTTCAAAGAGGCTTTAGGCCAGTGCTTCTCTTTTTTTGGGGGATGAAATTATTGTGCATTTTATTTTTTTTTAAAAATGGTGCTTTGGCACCGTCCTTCTGTTGGCCGCTTGCTATTCCCCGAGCAACCTGTCGGTGGTCTCAAGGTCTATGCAGTTGAGGTCAGACACCACCCAAAATCATTTTGTACTAAATACAAATGACTGTACTACTAAGTGTATTTTATTTCTTTCTTTCCCCACGAACCCCAATGGTATTAATAATAATTATGGACAGTTTTCTGGTTTAAAATGCGACGATAAGCCCCATTCTGATGTCTTGGCATCTCCATCACGTGACCCGGCGCAGCTAAAGCGCCCCCGCCCTCCTCCTATCCCCTCTGGTTGACTTGCGAGCTCTCAGACGCCTTGGAACAGAGGGTGAGAGGATGCAGAAGGGACGCAGCCGCCGCGTGTAGAGGTGCAAGCAAGATTCCGGGCAGAGTCGGAGCCCCCAACCCTTCCTCCCCACGCCCCCCCACCCCCTCTCCTAAATGCAAAGTTATGGCTGAAGGAGAAGAAGAGCCTCCAATGACGCGCCTTGCAGGTTTGGGCAACCTTTCTCTCAAAGTTTACGCAGCAATCAAGTGGTCCTGGTCTGGCATTGCTAAAAATAAGTTATTTATGGCTTTAGAAGTGTGTCCCTCTCCCCTTTCTCACCCACGTTGGTTCTCCTCACAGGTGGCCTGCAGATGACGATGACACGCGCCGTTTAAGTGTCACTCTGCGTCTGCTGTGAGGAAGAGGACGGCTGTGAGTAGGGGGCACCGCACCGACGCCACCGCCATGCAATCCGGCTGCGCTCCAGAGATAACAACTGGCAGCAACTATACGAAGTAAGACCCCCTTAAACATGCGACAATAAGGCTTGTGTAAAGCGCTCAAATTCAGCCTTGACTCTCCATTCCTCAGCACATTAATGTCTGCTTTGCAATGCACTGCAAGGCTGCAGAAACGTGCAGCAAGTGGTGCCTAACGAATTTATTTTGTGCCGAGGCCATCACTGAAATCACTCGAAGTCTACCTCAAAACAACTTTCTCCATTGAAATGTCTTTCAAAAGCCCCCTCAAACGCACCAACAATGTTTATAGTATATAGTACTATCCATCCATCCATCCATCCATTTTCTGTCCCCACTAGTTTTTATAATTTTTACACATGTAGCAAGTAAAACTGACTCATTAACATTTTTGTTTTTAACATGCAATGGGTAAAATTCAACCATTAAAATATTTTGGCAGTGGGTCAGATTGACCCATTAATATATGTTTTGGCGTTAAACATGCATAAGGTCAATTTGACCTACTTTCTTTGGTTTATTTGACACACGTAGTAAGGACATTTAACCCATTAAGATTTTTTGGTGTTAAACATGTTTTGAGTCAAATTGTTGTTATGCCTCAACTGGGAATACACTTAAGTCCTAAATAAAGTCAATACTATTACTCAAAGTGATTTTGCAGATTTGATTTCCCAGCTCCCCAGGAGCCTCCTCCCCGCACAGAACGCATTTTGGACTTTGGATGACGTCAACATCGGAAATATGTGACGTGGCCATTCAGACCGAGGCCACATCACAAAAAAATCTGATCTAGGTCCACATATCAGAGTGACCTAGGTTGAATTTGAAAAAAATTGGGATTGAGCTGTTCAGACTGTCATAAATAACTCAGATACAGTTTGAATGAGTCAAAAATGTTTACTCCTCATTGGTATTTCCTCACTTCTTTACCAACGCACCAACCTGTGCAGCAAAACGTCATTTGTCAAAGGTTGTCTTTGCTTTCGGGTTATTGACGGTTTGGGTGATGGATGAAAATCACTTATTCCATCATTGCTTCTGGCATTTGTCAGTCTGCCAGTGAAATCAAAATCAGTCAGCCCTCCCGTCTGTGCTGACTGACTGTGAATGTAAAAATCTGAACTGTTTTTCCTTTTACTGAACTTAATCTTTGATTTGATATAGCACCTGCCTCCGTTGCGATTTACTATATAAACGCTCACCAATCGAACATCAATGTTTTGACCATCGTCGGTGGGATATCTGGTTACGTCAAAAATGCTCCATCGTCTTGTTGCAGGTGTCAAGTTTGAAGCGGTCGAGCTGAGAATGTTACGCCGAGACGATGACTTGTGACCTTCGTTCCAAAGCAAACCAACAAAACAGGTGAATCCAAATAGTTGTGTTTTTTGTCATTTAAGAAAAACGGTCCTGTTTGTTTAGTTGGTGATGTCTTTTCATACCGCAGCAGTTTCGGTGTGCCGCAGGGGGTTTGACATTTTCCCTCAGGTGTTATGGTTTCAGGCAAAATATTTATTTATTGACCAGCCTGGAAAGAGACAGATGGGGAGCAATAACAACAATATTAAAACTTCCTATGGAAAGAGTAACATCACGTAAGATTTGGATTTTATTTACGTGTTGGAGTGGGAAAGTAGTGAGGAAAGGGATGCAACAAGATGCAATGGTACAATGCGACTGATGAGAGGAATTCAACCTCCTCCTTGTCAAACAATACAACTGTTTCTCATGCTGTAATGTTTAGTTGTATTGTAGTGATGGAGTGTAGTCGCGTTGGTGTGAAGTATTGTTGTGTTGCGGTGTAGTTTAATTGAGTCATAGTGTAGTCATGTTGTTGGCTGCTACTGTTTGTAGTGTGTAGTTGTATCATAATGTGTTTTAGTTGAGTATAGTGCCAACATTGGAGTGTGTTTTCTGTTTTGAGTTGTAGTCCTGAGAGAATCCCAAAAAAAGCATCAATTGATGACACCGGCTCTTTTGCAGCGGGTAAAAAAATAGCATACAATCTGCAGTAGCTGCTGTGCTTACATGTGTGAAACAAGCTTAATGTGTTGCTGTCAAACAAGCGGATAAGTGCCAGGATTATCTTTGGATTCTTCATTTTACTTCATCTTGATTATAAAAAAATCAAGTTTTAGATTTTTAGAGCGGGTTTGTTAGCTTTTATTACTTTATATTTGTTTTAGAAAATGCTACGTTTTAGTTGAGTTTTCATTAGATTTAATTTTATTTTTAGTCTTAGACACCTTTGCTCTAAAAATAGTTTTATGAATGTAAAATAGAGTTTCAGCTTGATGTTTTTTAAAGAACTCTTGTTTGCTTTGTTGAAAGATTTTTTTTGAAGTTTTAGTGATTTAGTTCCTTTTCTGGAACCCTCTCAAAGTGGCAGAATTTGGAGGTTGGTCAGTAAACATGTCGAATCACTTAAGCAAGGCCATCGGTCCCCAACCTTTGACTTCATTTTCGCCAGCATACTCATTCTGAAAGGACGACAGTAGCAGTAGAGTTTAACAGGTTTCTACTTCCTGTTGTTGTCCCACTGCTGTTGATAGATTTTTTTATGATTGTGAGTCAGAGTGAAAGTGATTGGAAAGGCGCAGGGACTATTTACAGAAGCTTTGAGGCCAATCAAATGCACAAGAAATTGAATGAAGAAGCCCTTTAGTTGCTGAAATTTGGCCTCAGATCAGCAGTTTCTTTGGTCACCCAGGGTACATTTAATGATCCCAGTGTCAGAAACAGAAAGAATAACAATAAATATTGTTTGTCTTGCATTCATAAACCCATTGCTTCCCAGTACAATCAATAGTTTTTGCAATGCACGTTTCACATATCATCAATAAACAAGATTTATTACTTTGAAAAATGTTGCAAATATGTGAAATGAAGCGTTTTTATAACATTATTTGTTTCCACCTATTGCACAGGTTATATACAGAAAAAGATATTAAAATGGGACCCATTAATCTATAACAGAACAAGAAATATTGTCATATTTTGAAGCCGCTGACTTCCCCACTGATGCATTTGAGATGTATTTTTCATTTTGTTTTTTTTCATTCAGCAAGCATGATGGTAGCGGTGTGGTATTTATTGCTTTATCCTAGTAGTTGCAGTATTGCTGTAGTGTAGTAGCAGTGTGTCAGCGTTTTTCAGTGCAGCACTTGTGTCGTGTCATATTGTAGTAAACTTGGAATGTATCATTTAAACTCTTATCAGAAAATTCCAGGAGATATACGGAATATATATTTATCCTATAACAAATTAGCACTAGTTTGGACAGAGCAAGCTGACCGCAAAATTGAGGTTAGTATCAATTTTAGCATTTGACAGCAAATGCAACATTGTGCTGAGAGGAGAAAGTGTCATCTTGCAGCGTGGCTAATAATGGAACATAAACAAACAGATGAGACAAAACAACTGTTTGCCTCATCTGCTTGAGTGCTGTTTAATTTTAGCGAGTAATGTTCTTTTTGTGTGCCCTGATCGCTAAGTTTGCTTCAAACAGCGTTGTTTCGATTGATGTCGTTTTCGACACCCGCTAGTTGGAGGCTCCACGATGACCCACGTTTCATTGCAATGGTGTTTTTGGACTACGATGTAGACCAATATTAGCCGTTTGGGTGGAGCCCACCTGTTTGCGCCAGTGCAGCAGGAGGCAGGGAGTGTTGCATCATATTCCCCACAATAGCCTCTTTCAGACCAAACAGCCCAGGAACTCATTTTGTTGTGTAGTTGTCTCGTAGTCTAGTGAAACTAGATACAGTACTGGAAGCTAACAGAAATTAACGTGAAATTGGGAGGACATGTCTAGCATAAAAGCATACACCAAAAAGTATATGATTTATGAAATTGAACATCCCATCCCATTAATTTCTGTTAGATTCCAGTACTGTATCTAGTTTCTTTGTTTCTAGATTTTGATTGGAGCCTTTTTTCTTAGCTCATAATGGTCCATGCAAATCGGCCCATTATTGTTTGCTTTGCCATAACCCTGCTTACAGCTGGAATAACAAAAAACAGATTGGTTTGTGTACGCTAACGCGAGACAGGGTATATGGGTTCAAGCAAAAAGACAGTTTGGGTTAGAGTTCAACTTATAATGAAACGATGGGAGTTTTTTCTTCTTTCCTCCAGGGTGTCAAAAACCGAATTTAACATCTGTACCAGTATGAGACTATAGTGGTCAAAATGATTCAAAGTGCCTTTGGTGTCCTCATCAATATCGTTCATTCATCGTGAAAATGTTGCAGAATAACAAAACTTTTACTCTTAAAACATACGTTCCTTAAAATATGTTTCCTTCATTTTTTACCGTTTTAAGAAAAATAATGTATTGTACATATGCATACACCACTTGATTGAAATAAAATAAATTACATGATTTATATATAAAAAGGGATTTGTTAGAATCAAATCATTTTGATTATGGATTTGCTACTTTCATGATCATATTGAGCATTTTGCACTTGAAATTAGTGTCATTTTTTGAGTAGCTGCCACTTAAAGACATCTTACAATGTCTTCACCGACATTACTAGCAGCGTTTTTGTCTTTTGTCAATGCAGACCGAGTATTTACACATTTTACACAATTGTCTTTTTTTACGTGTGGTTGGACGTTGTCAAGTTAAACATGTCCACTCTGTCTCTTGAAAATGCAAAACATTTTTGTTAACCAGTACCCAGTCTGTGGAGGTTCAAAATGTGCACATTAAATGTTAACATTTGCCAAAATGTCCATCCTGTCATAGTCCAACCTGTCAGCAAGCTTTCAATTTGCATATTCATTGCTTGCAGTTAAATCAGCTAAAAACAATGTGTGGGAGCTTGTCCAATATTTATGTCAGCATAACATCTACATGCAAGGAATATAATTTTTTTTCTTTTAAACACAAGGAGTGGATCACATTGACCCTTTAGTATTGCCGGTAAGAAAAAACAAAACCCAATAGGATGTTTGACAATGGCCTTTGAAATGCCCTTTTTGAACAGTCTCTTTATTTGTGTCTAAAAACAAGACATGCTTGCTAGATTTGAATAGTCCAAAAAGTAGGTCATGACTTTATGGTAAAGTATGGCTGGGACCATATGAGAAGGGTTAGGAAAACAGCTGAGCAAGTTTAATACTGAGGCAGTGTGTCCACTTCCAATTTGAGGCTTGGGTTAACGTTTCAGGCCGGTGAGACGCCTGGCTTAAGAAATGGTACCGTCCGCTTTTGGAAATCATATCTAGAACAGAGAGAGAGCGTCACCCTGTAATGTGAGCCGTGGTTTGGGTTAAATTAGTCCAAACCTGCCACGCTTTTTTAATAGCACCTGTGTGGACACAAATTACAGCTTCACAATCTTAATAGGTACATCAAAATTGACAATGTGCTCATTTATGCAGTGGTGTTATTTCCAAAATGTGAAATATGACATTTAATTGACATACACCGATGGGCCGGCCTTTAATAAGACAAGAATGACAAACTAACAAGTTAAACGATTTTTATCATAACATAAGACAGGCATTCTTTGCACTACTTTTTCAGTCCACATGCTCGCAATGCTGGTGCTTTGGAGGGGAACTTTTTAAAACCTTTTTCAAGCATAACCGAGCAAGAGCCAGATTGATACATAAATCACTCAAAGGACTTCTTCACAGTTTCAATCTGGGACTGCTTCACTGTGACCTGCTCAGGAAAGGAGGGACATTTGAGTACAATACTTCAAGCTGATTGGGCGATATGGCAACTTGTGCAGCCTTACCAAACTTTTATTTTGACCAATTTCGGCAATGAAAATGCGAATCAAGAAATTAAAGAATCACAGACCTCGTGTCCGGGTGAAAGCGCCCTTCGGTGCACCTCTTCCAAAAAGAAACTCTGTGAGAACAGAATTAGTTGCAGCACCCATGCATTTGTCCACTGGTGTTTGTTTCACCCGGTCTCAGCGCTTCTTGCTTTCGTCGCAGCCACGTCCCGCCCCCAAACACATTGTTGCTTTTGTGATTGGTCCAGCCACTAGTGGCTCGGCTCAGAAAAAATTTGATTTGAGTTGAATTATTTTGTTGATGAAATTGATGACAGCAACTGTTCTTCACAAGTTTAGGGGTGCCAATATTGTACTTGGACTGTGGGGAAAAAAAAGCTCCGATACTTACAAACTGATACTTTAGCAGTCTGACATATAACTTCAAGACTAAGACACCGCATGACTAAAATAGCTTAGTTACAGGCTACATTGCAGCAAAATGTGAGACAAGAGAAAAACATTTCAACGTCAATGATGACAAATTGTTACTCTAACATTAGAGGTCATGTCATGTTCAAGAAAAGTTTGTGTTTTTGAATTAAAGTAAAGCACATTTTCACCACAAGATGGAATGGCGTTATCAAGGCTAAGAAAATGGTGGTAGGGCTAATACCTTCAATTTTGAAAGTGTGAAACTATCCATCCCATAAATGTGTGTTGAACAGTTTTCAAGAGGCACAAACATTTCTGACAAGTGTTTGCATTTCCATCAAATTTGACAGGCTCCTGCAGAAACAGACACTAGCTGGTCTTTGAAGGGTGCTGGGGAAATCCTGAAACATTAACAACAGTCCAATTCATGTAAATGCGCATTCTTATTGGACAGTGGGGAGGATATTTACTGGGGAGTTTGAAACAGTTCCGAGAACTGTGTTCCCACCACATTTTCCACAGTAACATGTACTTTGATCATCTATACTGTAACGATGATTTTTATGAGTGTTAAGGGTCTTGTTGCCAAAGTGGTTGGTTTTTGTACCTAATATTGTGGCCAGTGATTGTCAATCGCGGAATGGTGTGTCGAAAGGAGACGTGTGAGCGTTTTGTACGTCCTAGTGGAAACGTGCCACAACACGAGGCTGTTAAACCCTCGCCGCGAGATGCCGATTGCAAACCCCCTTTGCCCGATCCCGCAGACCCTCGGCACATTCCCAAACATGCACTCAGGCATGCTCGGCGAACAACTTATGAAAAGCACATGGGAGGCAAATATTTCCCCGGCGGTACACTGGTCCAATTCATTCCTCTTTTAATCCGCTCTGAGTTTGCTGCCTAAAGACGTCTTGCTTTCTTATACAAGTCACTTATTGATTCAGGCCTCAAGATACAGTGCTGCCTTCAAGTTCCAACACAATGCAGTCCAGGACTTCCATTTGCTTGATCTTTGACCATTTGTCCATTGAGATCAATGAAATTTGGAGTCATTCATTCCCAAGACTCAAATATATGTATAAGTTTACAAAGTACATCAGGGTTGGGGAAATGTTTGTGCTCAAGGGCTACATTTGATTTTGAAAACAGACAAATATGACAGGTGGAAAAACGTACGTAAACCATGCAAAAACATTTTTAGAATTTGTTCAGTTATAATTAATCAACTCATTTTTTGACAAATAAATGTCACAATGTTAAACATATTACATAAATATTTAAATCATTTTTTTACACTGATGAAAACAAACGTTTCACCTTCGAGCCCAAGTGTGCCTGCTTACAGGCGATTGTCTCTTTAAGTTAAAATTTACCCCCCAAAACGGCACATAAAATAAAATAAATATAACCCGTCAAGCAGAAAAGTTGCAAATTTAATGCCACTTTCCAGGTCCCTTCTCTCCACTTCTGTCTGTGTAACTGTTGCCTACTTGCTGACAAATGAGAGATGACTGGGATGAATATTCCGCCACAGTTCAAGCAAAAGCTCCTGGAGTCCAATCTAACTGCTTTGGGGGGGTTCACCATGCGTGTGCCTGGTAATGCACATGCATGATTGACACCTTGTCATTTGTTTTTCCTCTGGCAAAGTGTTCAGAAAGGGTTGATTTTTTTTCACGTCATTCTACTAACGTATTACCGTCACGTATTAACGTAACGTATTAACAAAGAAGACAAAAAAATGTGATTTTTTTTTTTACGGGGGTGACTTAAGTTTATCATCTGTATTATTTAGCAGTCTTGAGAGCAGCAGAGTGGATCTGAGGAGCAGGAATTTCTTGTTGAAATCCTGTTTCATATTACAGTACGAGGGGATACTCTAGTTACACGTCTTTGCAGAGTGAAAGATGCAATCCCAAGGTCATTGTGAGGTTTTCGCTCGCACCATCGCAGCTCATTGTGGCTTCCAGCACTATTGTGTTACACGTCAAACGTGTTAAGAGAAAAATCCCTCACTGAGGCGGCAACGTGCCATAACCGTCAAGTAAAAGCTGCATAATTGAGGGCCTGTTTTTTTTTTTTTTTTTTTTTTTTTTGGGTTATGTGTTTTTTTATTGTTGCGCAATATGGCTAAAAGCAACTGCTAAAGGACAGGGCTGATGAAAGGCAGATGTGGGGAGTAAGTAAGACAGGCCTATGGCATAATGGGTGGGACTCTGCAAGCTGCAAAACAAGGCAAAAAAAGCCAGCAGGCAGTCCACGTGGGACGTTTATTGTGGGGAAGACGATGCTGTGACGCCAGATCGTCTGTTGCGCAGACCTGGTTGTTCATTCTTGCCGTCTAGCCCATCCTACGTGGCGGCTGTAATGTATAGGCGCCGCGATCTTTGGATTTGGAGCAAATGTCTGACTCGCTGTCAACAGCATTGACTTTATGTATAGCTTACCCATTAACAAGTTGCTGGGATCATCTGCTGCTGATCTGCAGAATTCCTCTGGAGGCGGCTGCGGGCGCTTTATCGGTTGTGTGAGAGATCCCACGGCAGGTATTATTGATTTGCAACTTTGGACTTTATGCCTCTCCTTAGCAGGAAAAAATGCATTCAGTGAACTTTAAGGATGATGACTCGGGAGAACTGACAGTTTTTGACCACGTTTGCTCATCACAAGTTGCTTTTTGCTATTTTGGACCTTGTATCACATATGCATGGATGCACACGTTCGTCATCATCATCATCTGTCAAAATATATAAGTCGAACTAAAGCTACATCAAGCATCAATTTTCCAAAGGTGTGAACTTAGCTGCACACCTATCGTTCATTTTACACAGCTCATATTGATTGTTTTGTTTACTCGGATTTACAGTGCAGCCATGAAGCTCTTCAGGAAGGACGATATCTCCACAAAGAAGGACAAGGATAATGAGATCCAGTATGAGGAGCCACCAGATGGCGGCTGGGGCTGGATGGTGGTGCTGCATTGTTTCCTGGTAACGTAGAGACAAATCATGCTTACTGCTTTTATATCTGGAAACTAAACATTGGTGCAACATGGAATCGTGGAATGCGTTGAAAAAAAACTTGATCCAGTCCAGCACCAGACTGTGATCTTGTTTTTTTTTTAGGTTAACGTCCTCGTGATGGGAACGCTGAAGACCTTCGGGATCTTCTTTTTGGCATTCCAAGATGAGTTTGGGGGCTCAGCAGAAAGCATCAGCTGGATCGGTTCCATCATGTCCAGTTTGCGTCTCTCTGGAGGTTTGACAACACCATCTTTTCCTGTGTCGCTTTCTCACAGGGTGTTGCTCCAGTCTTGTTCATTTTTCCTCAGTTCTGTCTTTTCTCTCCATCTCTATCTTCTCAAAACTCAACCTGTCTGTCTGCGTTTATAGTAAATACCCATTTAAGTGTCAAAAATGATAGAATCACTCATCTCGAATGATGTTCATTCAATTGTTTGAATTTGTCAAAAAAGATCAGACCAGAGACATGACAACGGTAGTTTCAAATGGAAACTTTATGGCTTTGAGAAACACTAAAAGAAATCAAGAACTTAAATGTGGTACTCAGTACTTCTTTGGACCAAGCAGAAGGAAAAACATCTGGACTCACTCAATTCTGAGGAGCAAAAAAAAAAAATGTTATGGACTTAATGAGCAATAAACAGTCCTTTCTTTGATTGCCACATCATCTTTAGAGGTTGGAGCATCTTCACGGACCATTTTCTTGAATTTCCACCAAAGATTTTCAATCGAATTGAGATCCGGATTATTTGCGGAATTGACCTTACGTGCCCTCCTTCAAGGAATGTTATCACAGTTTCTGCTCTATGACTAGAGGCATTATTATCTTGAAAATCTATTTCATTATCCCCAAACGTCCTTTGAGTTGATAGACGAGAGAAAAATGTCCAGAATGTCAACTTGTGCCTTTATTGAAAATGTAACGTCAGCACATTTTCTTCATTGGTCTTCATGAATCTTATTGGAACGGCAGCGGACAAAAATTCCAGCCTCATCATCACCTTGTCTGATGCAGTTTAGTGATTCATCTGTACTGATGGCTTTCCCGATGTAGCCTTGTTTATTCCTGCTTAAGTCTTAACGATGGCTTTTGTTGAGCTTTTCCATAAGCTGTTTTACAGTTTGGTCACAGATGCTGACTCCACTTTCCTCCCATTTGTTTTGCACTGCATTTTCAGTTTTCAAGATGTATTGCTTTCTGTTTTCCTGTTTTGATGCTTTCATTAACACCCCTGCTGTACCGCTGTGCTTGCCTTTAACATCCTTCTCATGCTGTTTGTATTTTGTACAGATTTTAGACAGCCCACTAGACAACCTACAATTCCTTTCCTTTGTTTCAATTTGTGCTGGAGCCATGATTCATCTCAGTCCACTTGGTGCAACGGCTCTTAGGTTTGATTCCTGCTGTTGAACTGAACACTAATGAGGAGATCTGATTTGATGCAGGTGATAGTTTTGGCAATGGAAATTTACAGGGTGATTTTTTTTTTCTTCTCAGAATTGTGATCCCATTTTACTTGTTGTAAAAATTTAACCGTTACTGACTAATGCATTTTTTCTTGATTTCCTTTCGTGTTTTTTAAAGCCAGAACGTTGCCATTTGAGATTACTTTAGTTTTGAGTCGTGTCTGAGATCTGACTTGTACGAAAACAACTGAATGAACATCCTCTCGGAGTGGCAATTCCATATTTTGTTTCCATTAGTTGTATCAATCTTCCCTGTGCTGAAAACTGTTCTGTCACATAAAAAGGCGTACAGATAGAACACACCACATAGCTAACCATCTCAACAGATGAAAGCTCATGACATTTGAAAAGATGAAAATATAGTTACAAAATCCTCAAATGTTTTGCGGGTGTGCCTGTCTCTTCACGTGTCCTCCCTTTTCTGTCACCCATCAGCACCCATCGCCTCGGTGGCCTGTGCCAAGGTAGGAACCAGGGTGACGTCCATCACCGGGGCCGTGCTGGTCAGTGGGGGCTTCCTCATCAGTATTTTCGCCAACAGCGTGGTGTTCCTCTACATCAGCATGGGAGTCATCGTAGGTGAGCAGGAAATGTCCTCTTGTGGTTCCATGTGATGACTCCAGGACCCCCCTTCTTAAAAATTCAACATAATTAGCATTTGTTTATTTTCTTTTGTTTCTATTTTGACTACTTTGGCTGCACAGAACATATTACAAAAAAATGTTTTGGGTTGACTTTCCTCCATGCAGGAATGGGTTTTGCACTTCTGTACCAATCCTTCTCCGTGGTCACGGCACTCTACTTTCGAAAGAAGTTGGCAACGGCCTATGCCATTGGACGCTCTGGGATGGGTTTGACATTTGCCTTGGCTCCGTTCACTCAGCTGCTTCTGGACCAGTATGCTTGGCAAGGTAGGTTGGGGCAAATGCATCACTATAAATAAACAAATACGGACATTCACATATTTTTTTTCAGTGGTGGGCCACGCCTTTCGGATGTAGATCTTTGAATTTTCGGCCACTCCCGGCCTCATGCCACACGTGTTTCTCTGAACCAGAGCATGGGAAGGTGCTGACCCCCCCGGATGAATTCTAATACGCTCTCATATACTCAATATGAAATTTGGTTCAGATTTGCAAAAAACAAAAAACAAAACTTCATTCTTTTAGCTGTACAGGGCCTGCAGTCCTGCACCTGAAGGCCTTGGGGAGTTTACGTTGCTATAGCAACACATAGTAGAAGCTGAAATCTAATTGGCGCCCAAAATATAATTATAACACACAAACAACTTTAAGCTCTGCTGCCTAGACACATGATATTGAATGAAGACAAGAGACCGTTGGAAATAAATTGATACGATATTTTACAAATGTATACTACATGTGACATGCCACTTTGGCTCTTCTGCGTCTCCCTGGCAGGCGCATTGTTGATCCTCGGGGGTCTGATGCTCAACATGGTGGCCACCGGGATGCTCCTGCGGCCCATTCAAGTGAAACCGGCATCGAGCTGCGCTTCCCCCGTCCAGAAGAGTCCAGCCGTGTCCCTCAAGAGCTCCTCTGAGAAGGACAACGCCAAAAGCTGCCTGAATGGCTCCTCACATTTATCCAACGGCATCTCCAAATCAGACTCACTTCCATCCCCTCCTCTTTCTCCTCTTGAGGAGCTGGTTTGCACTCAGGAAACCAAGGAGCAGTTGGAGAACCCTGAACTAAACAGACTGGTTCTCAATGGCCACGAGACCCATCAAGACGTGGGTCTGTGTAAGCCCACTGCCGATGGCTCCGTGGAGCTCAACGGCACCTCGAATGGGTCCACGTCAGTTGGGGTTCCCGCCGTCCACGCCGACACGCCAAGCGAGGAGAGCCCCCCGAAAACCAAAGTACTAGATTTTTCATTGCTCAAGGACCCGTTCTTTTGCATCTATACTTGGTCTTTAGTCTTCAGCCAGCTGGCTTACTTCATCCCCTACTTCCACCTGTCTGCCCGAGCCAGAACCCTGGGCATTGACCCCATGGATGCTTCTTTCATCATCTCTGTGGCAGGTAAGGCCCACACTGAACATACTCTTCTTCACCGCACACTGAAGCCAGATTCAAACTGCAGGTCTTGATGCATAAGTTAGTAAGTTTGGTGAAATCAGATTCTTTTGTGTAAGTGTTCATTAGCCCCTCTATGGCATTTCCCATTGTGTGTTAGCATTACGCTAGCAGAATTTCATCAGGAAAAGTTATAGTGATTTTACGTCTAGTTTTACTGTAAGCTTCAACTGGAAGTGGTTGGAAACAAATCTTGCTCTCATTTTAGAATAATTGGTCAGACATTTTAAACAGCAAAATGTGTGACTAAATCACAATGAGAGAAAACGCAATGGAAGTATTAGAAAAGAATGACCAGCATTGAAAACATATGTATCGATTTGAAATGTCCACGCAAGTGATAATTGTGACATTTATGAGCTGGAAGGAGGTGCTCCTGACTGTTGCAAGAGTGGCTTCATCAAGTCCTCCATCAACTTGGTGGCCATGAATTATTCGTGAGCTGCTCAGACGCTGCGGTATTATGCAACGAATGCGCTTACATAAAAGGTGAACTTTGGTCCAGTGGCCATGGCGGGTGTGTGGATTCACGCTCACACTATATTGTGAAAACAACATGTGCATTGGGACCAGTTGCACGCATCCACGAGCGCCTCCTAAACGTGCTTGTAAATTATTGAATGAAGATGCGTGATCATCCACAGCATGTTTGTATCTGGCAGTGATTCATTGGATCCATCCATCCATCTATAGCGCTTTTCGTCATTGGAATCGTGGCTGAGCTGGAGTCTTAATAAAGTCCATAAACTCTGAAAACACTCTAAACGAGCTAACTAATAGCAACTGTGTCGGTGTTCTATCTTCGTTAGCGAAAGATATCTGAACACAAACGACTGAGCAACACATGTAGACAGCTCATATAACAATGATCACAGGCGTATATTCTTTATCCTCCGTGAAGAATGACTTTGTTTCCTGGGGAGCTGAGACTGGCTCCATGAACAGTATTGCCATATGCCTCTATTATACTGCCCCCAGGTGGCCAAAGCATGTACACCAGAAGGAGGAACACAATGTCCTTGTAGTTGACCAAAAATATCCACGCAAACCAAACCGAATAAATGAAAACAAACAAACAAACAAAATAATTTTAAGCTATGAGTGTGATCACTGAGCAAATTCAACTTGTATCTCAAGGAGCCACTGCAGCGATAAACATTTATTGAATCCACCGAGTTGACCATTTGCATTATCACGATTTTGTTTTGTTGCATTCGTTTATCCTTTACCTCCCTAAATTGATCAATTAAGCTGGATTTTTTTTCTTGTTTTCTTCAACAATCATTAAGTCAATGGTTAATAAACAATAGCATGAGATGAGAATGAATTCTAAAATTACATTTTAACTTATTTCTGTTTGAAAAAAACAAAACAAAGGTCAAATAAGGTACTGGCGCATATCACTGACTTAAATCCTTACATGTGTTTTTCCCAAGGCAAACTCATGTACACTTTTTGAGCAAAGCACTTAAACATGAAGTCATAACTCTCTTAAGCTGCAGGCAGGAAATCAATAAACTGAACGCATGACATGCACCAGCAACTCATTACTGCTGCTGTAGCACTGCAACCGCAATTGGTTCCCTCCAACTTCCGTTTGGTCCGAACCAACACTTCCCATTACTATCAGTTATATTTGGAATAGTTAATTCCATTGTCTTTTGTCAACTGGACTCGTGCATGGCAACAATTTGTCATTATTAATCACACGTGTAGCATGCACATATATTATTTATTTTCATTATGGTTAGTAACAGAAGCAAGGAGGACATCATCTGTCATCTGAGATGAAGCCCGAATTTGTAATCAAGGAACATTAATTTTCAGACCAGTGATATGAAATTGAATCGGCACACCTGATAAATTCTCATGGCACAGAGGTTGAGAATCACTGGAGTGCGCGACTTCCCCTCGACCACCCGAAATTTTGATTGCATCACGTTTGTCCTGTCACGTTTGGCGCTCATGTGCGCTGGTAATGAGAGTGACGGAGTGCCACCCGCGCCACAAAAGCGTCGTCCCAGCATCCCGCTGGGCCCTCTTTTCTCCCCCCCGACGGTTGTCATAGAGGTCCATTGCCTCAATGGAAGGAAAGTCCGGTTCGGCCTGTTCCTCAATCCCTTTTGAGCTAGCTGCTCGTCGCTAAGCAACGGCAGGCTGAGGAAAGTTGCCGGTAACGAGCGGGGCTCCCTCGCTCCGTGCGAGGCCAAGCGGCAGACACTTTGCTGAAAAGCACTGAGGCGGCAGCATACACAAAGGAGGCTGGCCGGCGGAGCCGAGGATGCAGCCAAGTGCCTGGGCCAAGCTGGGAAAAACCAACAGCGGCCCCTATTATCTCCGGCTTTCATCTCGTGACTGCATGTCCATCAGGGAAGGGAGGGGAGCGACGGGAAGCACACCTTCTGATGCCTCGCACCCTAACATTAACCTTTTGATATCTTGCCATCAATCTTTAGCATGTTTTAATGGAACGCACCCGAATCTTAAAGCTTTTTGGTGGCTTCCGCTTTAACCTTTTAACACTCCACTTCACAGGCAAGACAAGGAAACTTCATTGACGTGACACACATTTCATACACTTAGTAGCATTTACAAACTAAACAGCTAAAGATATTCAAAGTAAAGAAAACAAAAGTAGCTTACTTGCTTTTCAATCAAAGGTATGGAGACATTCTTTTTTTAACCTGGATTTAAAAGCATTTACACTTTTGACTTCACTTCTATTGGCAGCTTATTCGATTCGCGTGCAGCATAAAAGCTGAATGCTGCTGCATTTGCTTTGAAAACTGGCCTCCACTAATTGACCAGAGCCTGCAGACGTCAGAGCCCGACTGGGTTGAAACAATATTTAATCAGCATTGATGGGATGCCGCGAACACTGCCTGGGAACCATTTTAGGACTGTTCCATTTAGTTCGACCCAGGTTTCTAGCTTGCTCCAGTATTTCATGATCAACTGCATCAAACGCTGCAAAGTGAGATGAGACAAGCAGTGACATGTTCCTTCAGTGTTCAAGTTGTACTTGATGAAGTACAAAACTTGATTGAAATTTAAAAACCTATAAAACTGGCAGGACCCCCGCTCTAACTTTTTCATGCTTCACCTTGCATCACATTGTAACCTTTTGTTTCCTCACACCATACTTTTAAATTTTCACCGTGACGTGAACCTCCGCCAACTCTCCCATTGTTCCCAGAGTTCCACGCACATGCCTTCTACCTGTCACCATTACGATTAGTTTCAACTGCCGCTCGAGTATATTTCATCCCAGTTTGAAGAGGAAGAGCTGCAGGTGTGCGCCAACCCGTTGCGGCCAAAGCACACAAACAAGCATGCGCGCGCAAGCGAGAGATGCTCCGCAACAGCATCTCGGGTCGGGACACGGCAACGTGCAAACATGTAAACATGACACAGCTGCCTCGCCAATCCTCGGTGACCTCGCTGCAGACGTCCGTTATGTAAGAACAGCCTTTTATATCGCTGTTTTTACACCTTAAAAGCATGAACCGAGCTGCACCACGATCCAAGACAAACAACGAACTGGTTATGTCAGGGCACATTTCGACAAACAATCCATCTCTATTAATTCATTTTTAAAAATTCATTGTGGCCGGCCCATCTGTCGTTGTCACAATGAAACTTGGCTTTTGAGCACCAAACTGCACAGCACTGGCCTTTGCAATTGTTATTCTGTCTCTCCGATGCAGCTGCTGTGTCGCCTTCATTGATCCATTGAGCTTGAAGCTATCCCCGCAACAGCCCGATACCACAGCCTGCAGCTTGTGCACTGCGGCTGCATATCTGCTGAGTCATCAAATGCCACTTGATCACTCTCGACGCTAGCACGTGGCCAGTGGCTCCCAGTGATGGTCGGATAAAGAGCGGCAATGACATCACTGTTTGTTTATAAATGGGATGTTTCCAATATTAATATTAAAAATAAATCAACACGGAGGAAGGGGGGGTCGGTTTACTGGGGCAGTCCTTCCTGTGTTGTATATCAAGGTCAATCACAGACATCCTGCTGTCAACCTAGTTTAGCGAGTCTGCTTTATCATATCTGATGATGATAATAATAATAATACATCAAATTTACACTTTAAAAAATACCAGTATTTGAACAGAGTTTCTTATATCTGCTGCAGGAACATTTGAACATACAATGCACATGTAGCCTATTCCATGTGTTTTAAACATTCCGTTAAAGTTTCACAACATCCCACACAAACGTATATACATATGGATTTTCATTGCATTTCAATGTATCTATTTTGTATTGTTATGCCGATACAATATTTGTGTTTTATTTTTTTATACATATTATTTATATTTTAAGATTTTCTTCGCACAGAGTCAAAAAGTTGTACAGCATATCGCTTGAATCTTGAACAGACAGCGTGGATACGTGACGTTTGTGTAGTCATACGTTGCTTTCTGTCTTGCGCAAGGCATCACAGAGACCATCGCCCAGCTGGCCTCGGGCTGGGTGACCGACCGGAACCTGTTCCACAAGTATCACTACCACAAGGCTTACCTGATCCTCTGTGGCCTGGTTAACCTGCTTTCCCCATTGGCCACCTCCTACATCCTGCTCATGGTCTACGCCATTTTCTTTGCCATCTTCTGTGGTGGCTACATGGCTCTGCTGCTACCTGTTCTGGTGAGACAGCAACTTTTTAAACATTGTTATATTGCAGAAAAAGTCTAACCCAAATTGCTGCTCCCTAAGGTGATGTCACATTTCTGTTTTGCTTTTCCTTCCCTGCAGGTGGATTTGGTGGGGGCAGATAAACTTAACAACTCCATGGGCTTCTCCATGTTCTTTGTGGGGCTGGGCTGCCTCACGGGTCCTCCTTTGGCAGGTAAGTCATTCCCATTGGCTGGCGACCAGTCCATTCTTTCACCCTGAAAAAAAAAAAATCTGCAAACAGCAACACAAAACTACCGGCAACACAAGTGAGTGTAACCCTCAGTGAAAATGTCCAAAAATGTCCAAATTGAACCCAATTAGTTTCCCTTCCAATTGTCATGCAACCCGATAGGCTTAGGTCTAATAAAATCTTGACTACTAACCGACTTGGACTTTTTCACTTAGGGGGTTCACTCACTTTTGTTGCCTGCTGTTAACATTATGTAATAGTTGTATATTGGGTAATTTTGCAGGGACAGGAACATTTCTACTCTTATACAAGTTGTACAGTGATACCCCCCCCCCCCCCCCCCCCACACACACACACAGCCACCTGGAAATATGTAGTGTCAGCCTGGCTAGTCAGGCCAGCTGGAGTATTTCAGGGTTGAAACACAACTTCGGGGGCAGTTCATAAATAGCGCACATCTCGTCGGGAAAACGACCCTACCAGTTGACAGGCAAGCCTGAAGCAGATTCTTCTTTGCACACGGCCAACCGCGCTGTTGAATTGTCTCTTGAGCGTTAGGTTGGGCAAACTTTATGCTCAATGGATGTATGCTTTACTGGTTTAAACAAGTTTAAACTGATGAATGCTGATGAAAAACTAATATTTATTTTCGTTTTGCGGACAGGTTTCCTGTACGACTACACGCAAACCTACGACTGCTCTTTCTACCTGGCGGGGCTCTGCTACCTTCTCTCGTCCCTGTCGCTCTTCATGGAGCCGCTGGCCCAACGCTGGAAAGCCCGGCAGAACAAATCGCGCCAGACCAAGACGGCGCAGAGCGGCTGCAGGACCAACGGCTGCTTTGCCCCAGACCGCCCGCACAATGGCGTCGTGTAAGAGCCAACCAGCATGGTCGCGACGTCGCGTCGCCCTTCTCGCCTTCAAGCATCACCCAAGGATGCATGAAACTGGTAGACAGAATGTCGAAAAGCCAAAAGTGTAATACAGTATATTATATATACATATAATCCTGTTTGTATCAGAGGCACATGGCATCCAGCACATTTTGGAGAGTAGCAATGCACAATATAGCCAACTCTTGCCTTGTTGAAAATAAGCTATGCAAAAAAACTTCACTGCTTTTCAGCACAAGCACATGCCTTTTAAAAAGCCGTTACGCTCGCAATGAAGCACCTTGGGGCCAAATTGGAACAAGCTCCATGACTTAGCACAACGTGGACAAACACAATGGGCTCAAGGCTGCAATGGTGTATACATAGGTTTTACATACACCAACATGTGTCTCATTACTCAGAAGTAGAGGCTAAGCAGGCTATGCAAAGGACTGGGGGCTGTGGGATGCGGATATTGTAATGTTGGGTGTTAAAAAGAGCTGGTTTGAGCCTTTTTGTTTTTCCTGCCTAAGTTTGAGCCTTTTTTTTAGCTTCCTCTCTCCCTGGCCACTTCATCCAGCTATTCTAGGGGGATCCCAAGAAGTTACACAGGCTCTCCGGGGGTTCCGGGTCTTCCAGGTGGGATGTTCTCATAATGTCTCACCACTGAGGCATCTTAAATTGATGCCCAAGCCACCTCATCGAGCATATCTCAATGTGGAGGAGCTTGACTAGGAGTCCCTTCAGGATGAGCTTCTCACGCTACTTCTGAGGGAGCCCAGAAACCCAGTGGGTCTCGCCCCATCACTGTTGGCAATCTGGACCAAATTCTGATATTGGTCATATAGGGACCCAGCAGTCCGTATCAGAGGGTTTGGAACACCATACTCCAGAAAGGTCCCTGAGAGACATGGTCAAAATGCCTTCTCCAAGTTCACAATAGACAAGTTCAGGCTGTCTTGCCTAAAAACAGATTTTATAAAGTCTTCCTAAGCGCTATTAAAAGATGTAGTTCTTCATTATTTACTTTAGTGTCACCTCTACCTCCTTTCAGCATGTCCAGGAGCTGTACCGTGTCCTGGAACGTCAGAACCTTTTTTTTTTTAAAGCAGGGCAGATAAAGAGCTAAAAAAAAATAAAAAATACGAGGGTGCCTTTTTCATCTGATAGTTTATGTTCCTGCAGATAAAAATGCCTGGATAGGCAAGGGTTGACTAATTCAGTCGTTTTTATGCTTTTATTTGATGAGGTTACATGAGGTTCTGATGTATTTTGGACAAAATTAAGTATTGATCCTTACCAAGACGCCATTTTGCAGCATTATTGCAACTCGGCCTACCTTGCACACACACATTTTGCTCCAGTAGGTCAATGCAAGCAGGCGCAACTTTATTGAGCTTTATTCCCGCAATGATTATGAGTTATCTGAAGGCGAGGTGAGGTGTCATCTAATGGCAAATCTTGGGATTATGTTTTTGTACTTTCCTTTTCCACCACTGTTTGCCTTAGCGGGGACGCTCCAGCACTACTTCCTGTGATGTCAGCCAAAGTCATGTGAGAGGCTTAATATCGGTCCTAAGCAGATAGGTGTTGATACACTGCCATCTAGTGGCAGACGAGGGCTCCTACTACAAGAATGTCAGCTCAATGAGTACTTGTTCTTCCCCCTCAAGTTACTTGCACAATGCTGCACTGAGCCCTAAAACCTTTTTGTTTGTCAAGATGTTGCAATCACTGCAGCAGTCACAATGCATAAAGCCCCCCCCCACACACACACACCAGTTGCGTTCAAGGGCCAAGCCACGTTTTGTATAACGTTTTATGATGCTTTTGATTTGAGATTATTATTACCTGTTTCCTATTATGTTGATAGCATTTTCTTTTGCTTTGCGGATGAGTGTTTTATTGTGGCTAACTGATTGAGAGTGTAGAAAACTGTGCTTTTAACTAATCAAAGGTTTTTCTTGTTTCATTTTTAAATGCGCACATGTCAAGTTGCTCCCATGTTATCTTGCTCCCCGTCTCGAGTTACGACTGTTATTGTAAGGCGAGTTGCGCAGTTTTGTGTTTCGCGACTGCAGATTGGTCACAGCGACTTGGAATTTCCCTGATTGCAAAACTGTTCAAATTCTCAATAAAAACACTGAACGAAACGTCTTGCAAAAAATAGCAAACATAAAAAATAAATAAATAAATAAATAAATAAATAGAAAGTCACCTACGGGATTTGAACCCGTGACACAAAGAAATAAGAATGGTTTACTAGGCAGAGGTTTAACCGCTGTGCTGTAGTGATACCAACAGTCGCTCTAGATCAGGGGTCACCAACCTTTCTCAAACCAAGAGCTACTTCCTGGGTACTGATTAAGGCAAAGGGCTACCTGTTTGACACACACTTCTGAAATAGCCAATTTGCTCAATTTGGCTTTCACTGTGTTATTATTGTCATTTCCAGTTCGTAAGTGTGATTTTAACAAGAATAGCAAAAATACAGTCAAACCTTGGTTTTTGACCACAATCCGTTCCAGAAGGCGGTTCGAGAAGCGAATCGGTCGAATTCCGAATCTACTTTTCCCATTACAAATAATGGAAAAAATGTTATCCGTTTCAAAACAAACCCACCCCCGCCTTTTTTAAGCATTATTTCATTTGCGCATATTTGTCCGATCGCGCAACTTCAGCGCACCGCCGAACGCGCAACCGTAGCGCGTCGCCCACCGCGCAACTGCACCGCGCTGGTCGCATTATTGTGACAGAGCCGTCGCTAAAATTTAGAAAATATCTTTAAAGTCCTTATGTACTTTCCAAAATTTAAGTGGACCTAAGTGCGCAGGGAGCTTAATTTTGTCCGATCGCGCAACTGCAGCGCACCGCCGAACGCGCAACAGTCGCGAGTCGCCAACCGCGCAACTGCACCGCGCTGGTCGCATTATTGTGACAGATCCGTCGCTAAAATTTAGAAAATATTTTTAAAGTCCTGATGTACTTTCCAAAATTTATGTGGACCTCAGTGCGAAGGGAGCTTAATTTGGTCCGATCGCGCAACAGCAGCGCGCTGGGCGCTCACTGTCGCATTGCTTTAAGAGCGTCTTTGTGTTTTAGGATGGCTGCTCCCACTTGCTTTCTTTGGAGGCATGATTAGGGGTTAATACAATCCTCAAAGTAACGAAAATACAATAACAACGGAGTCAGTCGGCATCCGGGCCGTGCGGTCGAGTTTTCTCGGGTCCTCCCGGCTCCTCTCGCGAGGTTCGACCTCCAAATTTTGTTCGACAACCGAAGCAAAAAAATCTCGATTTTTTTGTTCGAATTCCAATTTGTTCGAGAACCGGGACGTTCTAAAACCGAGGTTTGACTGTAAAATAAATAGATGCAGCTCACTGACAAGTGCCGCTATTTGAGCTAATTTTCGAACAGTCCTGCGGGCGACTCATGCGGTCCTCACGGGCGACCTGGTGCCCGCGGGCACCGTGTTGGTGACCCCTGCTCTAGATAATGTTCAATATAGCCAACGACACTAAATTACTCGGCGAGGGTACGCGTTGATCTGACCCGCCCATGTTAACTGGGGGGGAAATGTTACCATTGCCTGATGGGAGCTCAGCATCAGCTGTCATGCAATAGTGTTGGCTCGTGAGTGAACGATTCGTTCAAAAGAAAGAATCCTTTCAGTGAACGAGAGTGAACGAACTTCCTAACGTGATTCGTTCTTTTTCAGTTCATATGA
Organism: Syngnathus floridae; assembly: GCF_059516105.1. Classification (NCBI taxonomy): domain Eukaryota; kingdom Metazoa; phylum Chordata; class Actinopteri; order Syngnathiformes; family Syngnathidae; genus Syngnathus; species Syngnathus floridae. The sequence continues at coordinate 14,198,037 of NC_142414.1, read as the reverse complement.
CTATAACCAATAGCGGCACGGTGGCGCACTGGGTAGCACGTCCGCCTCACAGTTAGTAGGGTACAGGTTCGATTCCACCCCCGCCCTTCCCGGTGCGGATTTTGCATGTTTTTTTGGGTGGGTTTTCTCCGGCCACTCCGGTTTCCTCCCACATTCCAAAAACATGCTTGGTAGGCCGATTGAAGACTCCAAATTGTCCCTAGGTGTGAGTGCGAGTGCAAATGATTGTTTGTCTCTGTGTGCCCTGCGATTGGCTGGCAGCCAATTCAGTGTGTCCCCCAACTGCTGCCCGATGACCGCCGGGATAGGCTCCAGCACGCCCGCGACCCCCGTGGGGACTAAGCGGTTCAGAAAATGGATGGATGACTTCAACCAGTAGGTGTCAGTCATGCGCATTGAAGTTGGTGCCACCTCGCCATCTTGATTTACGATTTGCCCAGGAAAGAAAGAAACACTCACTGAAACACCACTTCTTTTAGGCACGTTTTCTCCAAGTTAACGGCTAACTTTATTGCATGAAGGGATGCGCCTACGCCTCCCCTGGCATCATGAAAAGGTGAAAAACAAATTCAATATTTTTATTATAAAGTCATTTTCCTTTTAATTTAAATAGTTTTGTATCATTTTGAACCAAAATCGCTAAATTTTTTATAATCATTTTAAACCCGAAGACGATTCCAACTTCCTGCCTAGCCTCCTCTTCGGATTGCGTATTCACACGGTTGCCTATACTATGCAGTTAGACAGAACTGCTCTCTGTCTTTTTGTCACTGTTAATACAGTGTGGCTATATTAACAAATTTCCGTAGTTAAGCTGATGTATTGAATGTCTAGTGTTTTTTGTCATCTGTTTTAGGTTAACCCTAATCCTAATAAAAAAAAAGCAAAGTTAAATCCCCCCAAAAAACTACCTAAAAAAATCTAAATAAACATACCAACCTAAATTCAATCGGACGCAATGCTAGGGATAGCCACCAGAGGGTGCCCGAGGGTGACCGGACAGCGTGGCGGCCATTTTGGAAAATAATCATGGTACCGTGAGTGTAAGGGACACCCAAAATAAAGACTTTCAGGAGAGAGCCAATAGCATTAAAAGATGCTGTGGAGATTACAGCGATCCGAAGTGATCACAGCAAATGGGACACCCTACCAATGGGATCCACAAATGTTGAAACTAAAGTACAATAAAATGAAATGTCAGATAGATATTTGAATTAAAATAGAAGCACAATACCTATGAACAGTAATTGACAAAATCAATTTGACGGCTGAACATTAAAATCAATGAAATCAAAAGTGTAGGGGATACAAAAAAAGTAAAATAGTAAGATAATGAATGGTATGAAATTGATAAGCAACTTTTGTATTCAACAGGGACGAAGGACACAGCCATATTTGAAGACACTCAGTGTTGAGAATATTAAAATAGGTTTTGACTAATAATTGGAAATCCAATAAAGCCACACTCAGGGCCGCTCGAAAGTATATCCAAATTACCTGGAGTAACTGCTGGAGAATGAGAGGTAGTACACAAAGGATCTACAAGAGGGAGTCACCAGGAACCTGAATTAATGGGAACCGTGAGTGTAGGAAGTTTCTGAAATAGTGACCTTCTGGCAACAACAACAACAACAGGTTGGTCTTCCCTGGGGCCTTGCGGTGTATGAAGCACAGGGAAATGGAAGGATCAATCAAGCATCTCCTTAGGTCGTGCGTTGTAATGGGACAAAGGAGATCGCTCAAGAAAATCTTTTGTAGGCTGGTTCTCACTCTGATCAGGATGGATTGATCCTGAGCTCTTCTTCCTTGAGTGGCTTGACCTGGATACCTCGCGGTGTTAACGAAGGGTCAAGGTGACTCAGGGTGTAAGTGCTCAGGGGCTCCAGTCCTCTTGGACCCTGATCGGAGGAGAAAGACAGCAGTTCACCGTGACTCGTTCTCACTCTGATCGAGGTGGATTGAGTCCCAGCTCTTCTGCCCTGAGTGGTTTTTTTTTTTTTTTTTTTTTTTTTTCTTTCCGTAGGTACAACCAGGAGGAGAGCACTGGGGAGGCACTGCTTAGTCAGGGCTGGCTCCAGTGCTCTTGAACCCTGATTAGAGGAGAAAGGCAGCGGTTCACCGCGGCTGGCCTCCTCTGATCGGGGAGGATCGATCCCCAGCTCTTCTGCCCTGAGTGGCTTGACCTGGATACCTAGCGGTGCTAACGAAGGGTCAGCAACTCAGGGGGTACGTATGAGGCCCCCCTGGGTTCCGATTCTAGGGACAAAGCACGCAGGGTGTGGTGGTCCAGAGCGGAAGGACCTTAATCCAGGCTCAGTCTTCTATGAGGTGTAGCCTCGCCCATGCAACAGCCCATTGCACCACACACGTTAATGTTGAACCCTAAATGGCCAATTGGCGCAGGTTCCAAATTGTTACCCCTACTACTCACATCCCCTAGTCCAGCTTAGGTGACTAGGCCGAGGATGCACCGGGACCTAGGCGTTGCAGAGTAGGGTTTCTTTTTCAGCTGTTCCTTCCACAGGTATTGCAATACAGGTGCGTTCCCTCTAGATACTTTGTTTGACTTCCCTCTCGTTGTAGGAAGAACAGCAACGTTGGAGGAATGGCTCCAGCATCGCCTTGGGTCGTGCGTTGACCTGGGAGAAAGAAGATTGCTCAAGACGGAAGAAGCCTTTTTTTGTAGGTACAACCAGGAGGAGAGCACTGGGGAGGCACTGCTTAGTCAGGGCTGGCTCCAGTGCTCTTGGACCCTGATCAGAGGAGAAAGGCAGCGGTTCACCGCGGCTGGTTCTGACTCTGATTGGGGTGGATTGATCCCCAGCTCTTCTGCCCTGAGTGGCTTGACCTGGATACCTAGCGGTGCTAACGAAGGGTCAGCAACTCAGGGGGTACGTATGAGGCCCCCCTGGGTTCCGATTCTAGGGACAAAGCACGCAGGGTGTGGTGGTCCAGAGCGGAAGGACCTTAATCCAGGCTCAGTCTTCTATGAGGTGTAGCCTCGCCCATGCAACAGCCCATTGCACCACACACGTTAATGTTGAACCCTAAATGGCCAATTGGCGCAGGTTCCAAATTGTTACCCCTACTACTCACATCCCCTAGTCCAGTTTAGGTGACTAGGCCGAGGATGCACCGGGACCTAGGCGTTGCAGAGTAGGGTTTCTTTTTCAGCTGTTCCTTCCACAGGTATTGCAATACAGGTGCGTTCCCTCTAGGTACTTTGTTTGACTTCCCTCTCGTTGTAGGAAGAACAGCAACGTTGGAGGAATGGCTCCAGCATCGCCTTGGGTCGTGCGTTGACCTGGGAGAAAGAAGATTGCTCAAGACGAAAGAAGCCTTTTTTTTTTTTTTTTTTTTTTTTTTTTTTTTTTTTTTTTTTTTTTGTAGGTACAACCAGGAGAGCACTGGGGAGGCATTGTGATCAGAGGAGAAAGGCAGGGGTTCACCGCGGCTGGTTCTCACTCTGATTGGGGTGGATTGATCCCCAGCTCTTCTGCCCTGAGTGGCTTGACCTTGATACCTAGCGGTGTTAACGAAGGGTCAAGGTGACTCAGGGGGTAAGTATGCGGCAGAGGAGGCAAGGGAGGCTTGGCAATGCTCGTCGTTATGTTTCATTATCATTTTTAATGTCTACATTAAATGCTGGTAATGAAAATGTATATCTTTTATGCAGTTTTGACTTTTTTTTGTTAACATGCTCTTTTTATATTTGAGGTAATTTATTCCTTCGCGGGGAAAACCCAACCGCCTGATCTCAGCAACACCTGGACGGGGAGGAGATGGCCATGGACCAATCATCTCACTATTTTGCATGCTTTAATATTCATATTGTGTTTCTTCAAAACTGGGCAACCCGGAAGAATGTGTCTTTTGGTGGTCACAAAAACGTACGAGCTTTATTGTGAGGCCTGGATTAGTGCGCTTTGTCAGGAATAAGTAATTGGTAAATTTGGTCTGATTGCTATTCTGGTCTTTTCTTTGACAGAACGAACTCTCAAAATTGTTAGGTGCGCCAGTCTGTGGATTATGTAGGACGTAGCAATTTGTGTTAAGTGTTGATCGCAATTTGGAGTCAGATCAATAACTAAAATCCGTAACCTAACACCGGGTAATTTAGTATTGTTGGCTATATTGAACATTATCTGGTGCTATTCCTGTTTGTCACGACAGCACAGCGGTAAAGCTCTGCCTAGTAAACCATTCTTATTTCTTTGCGTCGAGTTCAAGGCCTGTTTGTTTGCTATTTCGGAAATACAACCGAGACGTTTCATTCAGTGTTTTTATTGAATTTGATCAGTTTTGCAATCAGGGAAGTTCCAAGTCACTTGTGACGAATCTGCAGTCGCAAAATATGAAACGGCTGAACGTGAGACGAGGAGTAAGATAACATGGGAGCAACTTGACATGTAACACCGGCTGAAATAAAACTGACACGTGACTGTTCTTGTGTGATTTCTTCTGAAAGAAATGAATCAGGACAAAGTTGAATTGAACTTGTTTTTATTGAAATTGTTGCAGACAGATTTGTAGAGTACAAGCAGGGCTATAAACCATTTCATGTTTTAACACAACAGGCGAAATGGTGCTTCCAGATGGGCAAAAAGAACTTCACCAGCGCTAACCTAAGCCTGCGCTCCCGCACCACCAGACTCGCCAACAGCTTCTTTCTCCAGGCTGTTAGGGCCCTGAACTCACTACCCCCTTCTGCGTAGCGTGCGGTACTGTTGCGCTATTTTCGGGAATGTCTGCTGTACGCGCACTTGTGCCTTTTTTTTTTTTTTTTTTTTTCTGCTCTTATTTAGTTATTGTTATTCATTGTTTATTCAGCACGCATTTGTTATACTTGTTTACTTGTTTGTCTGTTGTGAGCCATGTCTTGTCACCGTGGGATAGGGGGGAACGAAATTTCGGTTTCTTTGTGTGTCTTTGGCATGTGGAGAAATTGACAATAAAGCTGACCTTGACTTTGACTTTGACTAAACTGTAAATAATGACAAAAACAGCTAAAATAGCTGTTTGCCACCTGGAAGTAGTGAGTAAATACTTTTTGTACACACAATGGAGGGAAAAAAAAAAAAACTTACCTTGCGTACCTTTCTTAACATGAGTGAAAAGTTTACTTACAGCAGACAAGCAATGGTGGTGTGTTCAGTTGCCTGTGGACAAAGCAGCCTTCTTTCATGAGAGCCTGGCAAAGGAAACACAAACATGTGTTTTGTTTTTTCTTTTTTTTTCCCTGTAAATTTGTGGGCTGAAAGTTCACCTGGCTCGCTTTTGATTGGATGTTTGTAAATGTATGAAACTTTGTCAACTGATTGTATAGGCAATGACAAATGCTTTTGCCCAAGGAGATTTTTTTTTCTGCTCCTTTATTTATTGTGTTATTTATTCAGCACGCTTTTGTTGTACTTGTTTACTTGTTTGTCTGTTGTGAGCCATGTCTTGTCAGCGTGGGATAGGGGGGAACGAAATTTCGGTTTCTTTGTGTGTCTTTGGCATGTGGAGAAATTGACAAAGCTGACTTTGACTTTGACTTTGAGATGATAATCATTCTGCTTATGTGATAATCTGAATAAGTCATTACAAATTTTTCAGGCATCTATACTTCAGCAATTAATTTTCTGATGAGCTTTACTTGATACATTTGAAAACAGAAATCTGTATTTGCTTTGGCTACAAGAATGGTTTGTGGCGAAAGTGTCGTATTGGACTAGCAACCCTCAGCAAATTCTCCATCTTGAAGATAGAGCCTATTTTTTCAAATGTCATCATGGAGCTATATTTGTATTTTTATTAAATCAGTGTTGGCTAAGCATATTGATTTGATAGTGTGTCCGGGGATTTTTTTTTTTCTCAGTACTAGTCTGTTATTTAATGAGGGGAAAAACTAGAAGATATTTTTGATTCTGAAAGTGGGCACTGTTTATCTGCTTAGTAACAAGAATGTATTTTTTACTTTTACTTTGATCTTTTATATACAGCGCAACTATGGTTGCTGGTTGAAGTGCTGGAGAATTAAAATTGAGATCATTTGCGTTGTATCATGAGACTCTAGAATTGCTCTAACAAGACACATGAGCTTTTCAAAAGCGATTTGTATTCAAGTTAATGGTGTTGCCTGTAGTTGATCAAAATGTTGTGCTCAAGGGACAGCTCATTTGGAGATGAGATAAACAGGCCCAAGAGCGAAATCCCTACCCAGGATAAGTGTCATCTTTTTCTCTGCAGTTCATGGGGATAATCAAGTTTAGATGACTTGACAAACATCAAGATGGTTGCATTGGAGTGGCTTAGGATCACTCATCAGTGAACGTGTGCCAGACAACCAAGGCAATACTTTCAAGGTCAAAACTTGTCATTTGGATTTGAAATGTGGCTGCCAACCAATGCTGTTGACCTGAGACTAAATATGGGCAGCCTGTGCTGCCCCTGCACTTCTTGAATTAGCAACAGTTGCATGGAAGTCGTCAGGCTCGCGTCGACTCCAATTGCCTTGGTTGTCTCCTTCCCTGTGGCTCGTGGGGATTGCGATGATGTCATGCTTTTAGCTTCTAATTGCACTGAGCCCGCGGGTCAGAGTGCTTTAAAGTAGTATGTGCAAGAAATGAATCAAGAGTTTAGGTGTCTTACAGTGTTGAGCTGTGGAACATGTTAAATAAAAATTCTACCACTTGATAAACTACTCTAAATGACAATATATGTAATAGCAATTCGGAAGTTATGTTGTTGTTGTTAGTAGTATACAGGTTGAAACAAAATGTTGATTTAACTTTTTGGGTTATGACACTCCACAACTTTATAGTTCCATTGTCTGTCAGTGTAATTCTAGGGATCCAGCGGTACTATTTTAAACATTATGACAAAACATTACATATCTTCTATTTGTCTATTTAATTTTTTGTTCTTGATTTGCTGTCATTGTATGGCTGCTTTGTTATAGTCTGTTATTGCTGACTAAAACAGACCCACATTTCTCACTTAGCATTTCAGTATGAGTGGGTGTGCAATTTGGAACATTTTGTCGGTACTGTGAAATAAGATTGTGCTCATGTGTAATAACATCTATCTTAGATCAAATGACTGCTGAATTGTTTTATTGTGTGCTCAAGCAACATGTCTTTTGTTCAAAGCCCAATTCACCACATATATGGCGCATTTGTGGTTAAAGTGTCGGTCAATAAGAAATGTACTGTACACTTATCTGCCAAAAGTATTTTGGGATACTTTTTAGTCTTTGTACTCATTGGGTTTGGCTTTCTCTCTGTCTGTCATGTGTGCAAGTAGAGCAGATTGTTGAGTGTTTATTTGTTCCTCTGTGCAATAGATTGTAAAACACTAGTCTCAGAATAAGAATGAAAATAAACATTTGAAGCCAAATGAGTGCTTCTTTGCATTTCTAATGTGATTCTTGGAACTCGAGATTGGGTATGTGTGGTGGGACGTGTTACCATGACAACCACTCCACTTCATTACTTACCCCTACTGCCTTAGCTAGTGATACAGAGCTAGCAGGGCAGTGTCGTCATCCTCCTTCGTACTCACCCCGGCAGCCGAGGGAGGGAGAGACGGACGATATCAAGCTCCTCCAGATGGGCCCAATCATGACTCCTTCTTCTCTACATGCTAATACGGCTAAAATGGATTGGATGAAGTCAGGGGGGGTGCGCTTGAAGTGCTCCTCAGTGTGGATTCCTTCCCATCGGAATTGAGGCGGGTGGATCAGACGATGAAGACAAACAAGAGGATGCAGCTTGTTGCAAACAATATTTCCACGGCGGAACATCCTCCTCCCCAAGCAAAAGCAGACATAGCACCCCTGCGCGGTCAGGCCTCGGGGTCGCTATGGCAACCTGACAGGCGTCACCTGAGCGGAGTGCTTGGAGTGGACTCCTGCCCGGCGGCTTTGCGGCTCCTCTGTGCTTGCTGGAAGTAATTTACTTTGTGCAAACTCTATGCAAAACAGCGAGTGGCCTCCCTTTTTTTCTCTCGCTCTCTCAGCCCCTCTCAGAATATTTCACTTCCTGGGAAACACAACAATTTCCTGGTTTTCTTCAATGCACTTCCATCCAAGAAACTTGGAAGCTTTCTCCTTCAAATGAACAATTTATTGATGCACTTTTTTTGGGGGGCGGCCACGTCAACAGCTCGCTCTCCTTCTTCCCCCCCGTGACATGGGCACGTACAAACGTTACACTGAAGTCATCACACGGCGCAGAGCTGTGGGAGGGTGAGACCACTCTGAATGCGCCGTTGTGGTCGTCGTCGTGGAGTCCTCGTGCGTCATTACATTTCAGAGCAGTGATGATTCCACACATACAGTGGGTAGAGAAGAAAAAGTCTACACACCCCTGTTGAAATGCCGTGTGTGTGTATATGTGTGCAATTTTTTTTAAAAAGATTAATTTGTTCCTGTTTGCTACAAGACAAAACCTGGCACTTGAACATGGGTGTGTCAACTTTTGTATTTCACTGTACAAACCGGTTCAGTATGTAGGCATCAGTGTCATATTATGGATTTCTGTCAATACTGAAATGATTAAATAAAATGCCACGGCGCTACTTACTGAACTTAGTAATTGTTTTAAGGACCCTTTTGTTGTTTCAGTCAAAATGTTAACACAAAACACTTTTTTTTTTTTTTTATACCTATACTGCCCCCCTTGCCCCTTGAATTTTTGCAGCCAGTTCTAATAAACAAAACAAATGACAAACTAAAGCATGGAGTAAAAACAAGTTACTATTTGTTATTGTGAGCACAAATAACACCAAACACAGCTCTCACAAGAGCTTGTCTGCCTTTACCAAGACAATCAAATTAATAAGTGCTTGCTTTTGAAGTCACCCAGGTCAAGTTGAGCCAGGAATAGTATTGCCGTTCCTGAACGGCTCATGTACCAGGAGGATACACTGTTAACCTTTCACTGAATATAAATATTTAGAGTGCTCAATATTCAAATCACAATATTTTTACATTCAGCTTTGGAAAAGAGACAGAAAAAAATGCTCCCTTTTTTTTTTTTTTTACTTTTTCATTTTCTTCAAATAGATGCTCTGAATTACAATATTTCTATTTGGAATTAAGATATTAGTATCTAGAAATACTAAAACATACCCAAACATATTTTTACTTGAACAGAAAGAAAATCTGTCAAGTATAGAGTAATTCCACTCCTTGTCTGTTATAAAACCGAGAACTCGTGTCATCATCTTGGTAAAAGCAGACTTCCATAAACAAGTGCTCAAACTGCTTGTGGCCTCCTGGCCTGGCTGTGGTCTAACATTGAGAGTGCACACAAAAGAATATTTGTCAATAATTGAATATGAAAAAAGTTGACCCAAAAGCACCAAAAGGTCAAACATGTCACAACTTGCCCCAGTGTTGCCACCAGCCATCCTCTGTGTGTCATTACACAATTTGATAATGCTTGGAAAAAAAGAGGGGGGTGGCACTGGAGGAAAAGCAACATGACATGAATGACTTGTATTATTTGAGCAAATTTCTGTCTTAGTAAAGTATGTGCATACTTTTACATTCAGCTATTCTTCATCGGTGTACTAAAATGTCCCCTTTGCATGTGGAGCAGCAGACACAATAACATGTGCAGGTCAGGAACACTTAAACATGTGTCCACTTAACACTTGGTTCATTGGGAATGCTTTACCTCGTTTTCTACTTCATATGACACTTGTTATAGCGATGTTATTGTGTCCACTTCCTATATAGTTCCATTTCTGCTTCTCCTCCTCGGAAACATAAAGTGTAATGATTGTTTTTAAAGTAATCCAAATGGTTCTCTAGGAATATGTAACCTCTGCACATTTCCAAAAAACAAACGCCCTTTTTGTTTGCAACGGGGAAAGGACCTGCCTGTGGTTTTAGTGGATAACATGGCAACATACAACATCCAAGAACCATACTAGTGTAGCCCAAAATGCAAAACACGGCATGCAAAGGTTACTGGTATACAGGACTTGTCGTTGTTTTTTTCCTTTTCTTTTTTTTTTTTTTTTTTTTTAAACACTTTCTGATTCATTAGCCGTTTGTTTTAAGATGCACCTCGCACCACAATCATGACCAAATAGTCCTCCTCACTTTTGGCCAGAGCTTTGGCAGAGGAATCCAGAAACTGCTGGGAGAAATCACAGGGAGGGAAAGCATGGAGGACCCCCGTGGTGTCCTTATCACGGCTCCCGCCCACAGGCAGGCCAATGACGCCCGCCGCCTGCTTTTGGTTGAGGTAGGACACCAGGTTGCGGAGTGGCCGTTGGGTGGAGACAGCCGGGTCAGACGACGAATCCTCTGCAGCTCCTGGAACGGCCAGGAGTACGGCGTAGCCCCCGGGGCCGGCTGCCTTGATGCGCCGGGAGACCTCGTCGAGCTTGGGCTGGTCCAGGCGGAGGCGTTGGGTGATCTTGAGCTCGCAGACCTGCTTGCCAGTGGTCCCGTCGGCGAGCAGCTCGCTGGCGACGCTGTGGTCTCCCTGCAGCAGGTGCATGTTGGCCGGGAAGTTGCTGTTTTTCAGCAGAAGCATTCCCTGCCAGGCCAAAGTCAGCTTGGTGCCGTCCAATTTGGAGCTTCTGGAGGAACCCTCGGAGCGTTCTCTCTTTGCCGGCCCTTTACCACCGTCGCCAGATTTACGTTTACGCTCTCCAACCAGTGAAATGGCACAGCTTGACAGACCCTTGTCAGACAGGCCTTTGAGTCTCCGCTCTGTTTCGCCTCGCTCCAGGCTGCCATGGCGCTCTCTTGCGGGAGACAGTCTGTCGGCTCGCGAGGGGCGCTCTGAATCGCTGAATCGTCCCCCGTCTCTGCTGCTGCCTCCTGGGCTGCCGTCCGGAGAGGGGCGTCGGCGCCTTAGTGTCCTGTCAGAGCTGTCGGGCGAGCGATCGAGGTGGCGCCCGTCCTCCATTAGGCGCCGCTTGCGTGCAGGCTCTCGCCCGTGTAGTTCTCGCCCGTGCAGCTCTCGCCCCTGCAGCTCCCGCTCCAAAGACCAAGGTTCACGGGCCCGCCGCTCACGTTGCAAGTGCTCGAGGGGCTCAAAGGGGGCGCCCCGCACCCGCTCGCGGAGAGCCGAAGGATTTGGCCACTCGGCGCCAGAGAAGAGCTCCCTGTCTCTGAAATGAAGTGGCGGGGGAGTCCGTTCTCGAACCCTCAGAGGCTCTGGCGCACCACGGTGGACAAACGACTCGGCCACCATGTCAAAGGGGGCAATTGGGAGAGGTTGCAAGAACTGCTGCTGGTAACGATGCTCCGTGTCAGCAAAGTCCACTCGGAGTCTCCTCTCCGGGCCCCCAAGAGGGAAGCCCCGCATGTGCGTGCAGGCTGCCTGCGCTGCGTCCAGACTTTCGTACTGAATATAGGCCCAGGTGTCCCCCTTTCTGTAGTCTATAGTCCTGATGGTGCCAAAGCGATCAAATTCTCTGGCGAGGGCGGCCAAGGGCACCCAGTGTCCAAGGCCGCCCACCCACAGACGTGTGGTGGGTGTGGCTTTTCCATAGCCTATCTTGATAGGGTTGCAGCCCACTATTTTGCCAGACATGCTGAGTTTAGCACGATGAGCCATGTCCAGGTTCTCAAATTTCAAAAAGCCATACGTGCTGGTCTGGTCCCGCATGGGCCTCTTGATGTCCACCTCGGTGATGACTCCGAACCTGTCAAAAGCTCTTCTTAAATCAGCTTCAGTAATCTCTGTGTCCAGGTTGCCCAGAAACAAGGTACGATTGGCTCTTTGGTCATCCTCTGGCGATATAAAATCCTCCTCGCGGAAGGCGGCCCGCTCGGCGATGAAAGCCGGCCGGGCCCGGGCCTCGAACAGGGCGAACTCCCGGTCCCGCTCCAACTCGCGGGGAAGGGGTGGTGGTGGTGGAGGGGCCAGCCGACCCAAGGCCAGCTGCTGCAGACGATAGTCTCTGTATCCCAGGCCTGTAGGTGACAGGGGCCTCTGCAAGTGTCTGTGGCTCGGCACGGTGCCATAGAGGTCTCTCTCAATCGGCGAGCGGCTCCTCCTGCGGTTAATGTACACTGCCTCGATTTTCAGTGGCCTGTCGTAAAGCACCAGCCGGCCCCTGGCGTGCTTGGCCGCCCGGGCGTCCTCCGGCTTCCGAAAGTTGACGAAAGCGATCCGCTCGTCGTTGCTGCGGCTCAGCTTGACGCTCACGTCACCGAATTTTTTGAACTCGTGAAAAAGCCCGTCCTCGACGTCCTCGTCGCTTAGCTGGCTGCCCAGGTCGCTGATTTTCAGGGTTTTGTACTCACCCTCGGCGCTGAGAGCGGGCAGCCGCTGGTCCCCGCGCGACGTGCTCCTCGCCGCGGCCAAATCCAACGAGAGGCTCAGGCTGCCGTGGTTCTTGCTTACGGAGCCTATGACGCTGGGTGGACAGCTATGATTGCTACCGAGCCGACCGTGTCCGTCAAAGTCCCGGTCCCGTTTATCACCGAGCAGGCTCCTCCTCGTCGAGCTGCCGTCACTTTTGGCCGAGCTGTTACCATTATTATTACTCCCGCTGGACAGGGACAGCGCGCCCATTTTCTTGCTGCTCGGGTGGCATCCTCCCCGATCGCGAATGTCGTCCAAGGCCCGGGAGCGTTTTTTCAGCGGCGACCGCTCTTTACCTTTCATGTCGGTCCGCACGCGGTCGACCCTGTGGCGCCTGGGGCTTTTGTTTGCGACAATTCTGCGTGCAACCGCAGAATTTTGGCGAAACAAATTGGTGTTGTTCACTGACCCTGCGGCAAAACAACAACGGTCGCCATTTTGTCGAGTTGATTCCTGTCCCGCCCCCTGACACGCGATTGGTTAGAAAGGTGGGCGGAAGACGTGAACGCGCACGTCAATCCCCCCCAAAATTGCCTGTCTCTAATATCTCTAATCTAACTAGAAAATGAGCTATTTCTGCAGAAATTGCGTGTGAATGCCGAAATGCAAAAGATTGTACGCAAGTGGAGTGAAAAGTGAGAATAAACTGACTCGGAAAAAATGAATACAGGAACACATCATTTATTATGTGCAAATGTATTGGATTATGCCCTACGATTGGCTGGCAACGAGTACTGGGTGTACCCCGCCTGCCGCACAAAGACTGCTGGGATAGCCTCCAGTACGCCTGCACCCCTCGCGAGGATTGGACGGATGGATGGATGGATGGATGGATGAATGAATGAATGAATGAATGAATGAATGAATGAATGAATGAATGAATGAATGAATGAATGAATGAATGAATGAATGAATAAATAGTGTTAGATGGAAAAAGAAGTTGAATTGAAATATGCTACTTAAGCGTGATGAAACTCGGAGCATCGTCCATGGTGATAATAAATATTGCACAGTTGTGATTCAAACCATTAACCCCTTGGCCAATGGGCAAGCGCCCTATCACGTGAGCTCATGCCAAGATAAAAACAAGTGAGCGGAATAACAATAACATATGTGTGAATGCTTTCATAAATGAATGATTAGGGTTGCATTTCGTCAATACTTTATTCGCCTTTGAAGTGGAGCGTATATCAAACGCTTATCTGAAAAGAATTAGTCCATAAATCCAACTATTATTTATACAGCACTGCAGTGTTTGTTGCTTACCACATGGTGGCAGTGTCACCAGTCAGTCGTGGTCTCCATTCTCTGGTATTGCATTTTTAAACAGTGGATCTTGTCGACTGTAAATGCCATAAACGTTGCGGCATTTTCGCCATAGAAACAGAAAATAACATGGCAACCCTACAGAGAATTGAATGTATCCAACTTAGGCACTCTTAGTGGGTGGCAATTTAAAAAGGCCATAGGCGTAATTTAAAAAGGCCATAGGCGCCTTGACCAAAATTCAATATTAGTGAGAAAACCATGTTTAGATGAGTGGGGGTGCATAGAATATATAATCATAAAGAACATTTTTGACCTGACTCCCTCTTTAAATAATGCAAACGATGCACGGTGTACAATAGTTCCAAAGTCACTCAGTTGCATCTCCTGAAAAATCACAAGCTAATTGACATGGTATGCTATGCCCCAGGTTTTATTTAAAATTGCATAATAACTATTACAGCACTGCCAAAAAAACAAAGAAATTAACATTTATAGACAAACATTGTCAATCATGCAACATTTAAAAACATGACACAACATTACATATGTTGCCAATGAGTAACTTAGCATAAGTGGAAATTATTCTTATAATTTATTATTATTCAAGGACAGATGTTAAGTTGTATTTTCTGAGAATCCCATTTAAAAACAAATCTGACTCTGGCCACCATTTGCTGTTTCTTCAGCTTTTCTTCAAATGGCCATCTTCTCAATCCCTTATCCCCACTGACAAGTCTTATCTCCTCCACTCAATCTGGGACTTAATCAGAAGGGGCTGAGGGGCCGTGGGGGATAACTGCATTTAAGCGCTGCCGTCCCGTCCCCACTGGCTGCAATTTGAAGTGGTGTGTATGTGGAAGAGCATTTCTATTGGAAACACGTGTTAGTTTTGGTATAACTGGGGAAAGTGGCTGCTCACGAACCCTAGCAGTAACAGTGGTCTAATAAGGAAATACCTGACCACAAGTTTAGTTTTTGAAGCAGGCTAGGCAGCCGTTGTGAGAATTCAGGGCCAGCAAGGGATCAAATTGACCTACTTTTAGAAATGATACAAAATTCCTAAAATTTATTTCCAACAGTTATTACATAGCGTGTGTCTTGGCTATTTAACTTCCACCAGTGATTAAGTGTTGTGTATTTTGTCCAATTATTTTTTCCTCCTCTGTGTGTTGCCAAATGAATGTGATGATGACATCTACCAATCCAGGATGGGGGAAGGCCCCCCCCCCCCCCGTCGCCTTTACCTTTTCTTTTTTGATAAGTTAATTATAATTTCAGATTTACACAGTTTTAGTTGATGTTAATTCATCCTCTGACTGGTTGTGGTAAATCGTGTTTCCAAATGTGTACAATGAGTGAAAGAGGAGGCCGACTGTCAGACATTGCTCAGAATTAGTTTTCAAGGCGGAGTTTTCAACAAAAACTCAGCTAAAAGTGTTGTCAACTGGCTGGCTTGTTTCACCCGGAAAATAAAGATTTATTCAGCATATCGAGAGTAGCGGTAAATTTTCAGTGCAAACTACCCAAAATGATATTGTAGATATTTGGAAGAAAGTAAAGGCTTAACTGTGATGAAAACTTCGGAACCTCAAGGTACCACTGTACTGGACATGTAGAAAGAAAAAAGGTTTTGTTATTTTTGTTCCATCTATTCAACACAAGACAGCTGATGAACACAGATCAAGCTTTTATTTAGGGTCATGCAGAAATACACCACAGACATCAAACAACAAACACAACAATAATAATTAGAGGTTTCGCTACAGTGTCCTTTGGTCTCATTAATGTGATATTGGCAAAGAATTAGAAGAATGTATTAGTTCTTTTTTTTTCTTTTTCTTTAAGACCAGCCCATGCTGTGGTTTTGGCTTCATAACTTTTCAATTGAAATGTCTCCAAGCTGTCTAAGTGAAACGTAAAGAGGGGTGTGTCCTCCATGCAGTTGAGATAGCATATTTGCAGTTCACAAATTGATCTCCTTTCATTTTTTTCCCTTGGAACCTGACTGGCATTGATTCGCTGAAAACGTCCATTAGCGTGTCTTTGTGTAAAACATGCGGTGCCACTTGTTCATGGTATGCAAGCTCTCTGTGGCGGTACACAAAGAATCACTCTATGGCTCACATAATGTATTTCAAAAGCTAATCGGAGAGTAGCCAGGACTTTTGATGATTTTTTTTTGGACACATGTGGGTGGCGGGAAGTTTATAGCCAGTATGGTTGTCATGTCGGCCACGAGAGAATGCTGCCGGGCTCTTTGGTTTTCATTCGCAACGCCATCAGGCCCGTTGGTTTGTAGTCGTTCTCCGGAGCCTCCACGCCGGGGAAGCTGTGGAGGGAGTACAGTCCGTTGATGGCCGGATGGTGCGACGGATGGTGGTGGTGGTGATGGTGGTGGGTGTGGCTGGGGGACGAGGGGATACCCATTAAGCCCTGCAGGTTGCTGTGAGGGTGAGTGTAAGCACTCATGCAGGAGGAGGGTAAGGATTCGGGTCCGAGGACGCAGCTGCTCGCCGATGCGCCACCGACAACTCCTGAAGCACCTGGCCATAGATTGCCCTGCATCTTGGTATCACACACACACACACACACACGCACACGCACACGCACACGCACGCGCACGCGCACGCGCACGCGCACACAATTACATGCAATTCTCATCTTTTTGTCTTTTTGAAATATTTGAAGTGCAACAGTACTTTAAGATTTCATTTTTCTAGAAAGCAGCCAATTCGGCAAATATTTTTTGCTTTGACTTGCGAGTGCAATTGGTTACAGTTTGACATTATGGGTGTTTGAATTGAATAGGTCATTGGCAGCATCATTGTAAAATGATTGTACGACTCACCAAACATGAAACGGATGATTTGAGCCGTACCTGGTAGGTGTCATGGCGGGGGAGGAGGGAAATATCGTAGCTAGTGGTAAAGTGGTTGCGGACGTCCTGGATTTTCCCGTAGCGTTCCCGCTTCCTCCACTTGGCTCTACGGTTTTGAAACCAAACCTAGATGAACAATCAATATGATGCATATTAGCACACATCTAGTACACAGGACAGCTGCAATACAAGTCTTATCCATTTTACTACTCCACTTGTACCAGTTACCAGCCGTGACCAAACGCAACAGAGATCCAAAATCAAATTTAAGCCAAATGCGGGACTGTGTGAAAAGAACAGACCAAACAATGTGCCATTACTTTGTGCATGTCAATGTTGCATGTGGTTTGCCTATTTCCTGTGTGCTTGGGCTGGCCAATTACCATTTTGAAGCAATTATTCAATTATTGCATTTATCAGGATAATTTTCTTTTTAAAGTGGTTCAAAGCGTGTCTCTGCTGACTTGCAGTTCTGACACAATACGGCTACGAACAGAAGAGAGCAAGCTGACAAAATCTCAATCGGTGCTGACAAATCAGCGACTTTTCCCACCATGATAACTAATTTCAAAAATGTGACCAGTGGCTTTCATTCCTGCAAAGAACCAACAGCATGAATTCCACATTCCACATGTCCCACATGTTCTCTGCACGCCAAGAAAGAATCCCGGTGGAGGCAAATCACCACCAAAGACAAGATGCTCATTTATATGTTGCAAAGGAGTCATTTATCCATGTTGGGAAATTTGGACCTGAGGTACTGGCTTGCTTGGCAGAGAGAAGATGGTGAGAAAGCTGGATTTCTTAAGGAGTGTGTTTGCACACATTCTGCCTAAAAATACTAAATACTAAAAGATCGCTTATCTAGACATTTTCTATAACACATAAAATAATCTGTGGAATTTGAATTCTGGAAAGAAAATCATTGGATCAAATCCTAGAAAAAAAAGTCCTTGGCTTTGTTGGCTATAGAAAACAGGTTAGTTTAGTTTGCCCTCTTAAAAACAGCACACACCTGTACTCGGGCCTCTGTGAGCTCAGTCCTCAGAGCCAGCTGTTCGCGAGCGTAGACGTCTGGGTAGTGCGTCTTCTGGAAGACCTTCTCTAGTTCCTCCAGCTGGAATGTGCTGAATGTGGTGCGATTGCGTCGCTTCTTGTTCTTGCCCGACAGGTCGATGGAGTCGGCAATGGAGTTGCCACAGGGCGAGCCGCCACCCGCCTCCTTCAGTTTGCCGAAGCAGTCGACGCCCATGCCGGAGTATCCCAGGCATTTGAGAGCGCCTTTCTCGTGGTCTGAGGTGTGCAAGAAAAAAAAAGACTCATTCTCTTGTGCCAATGGCAACAGGTGTACTATCCATAGGTTATTGTAACTTGCATTTTTCTGCCCGTCGCTTTGGTCACCGGCATCAATAAATGGACAATGCTACATTTGTAATTAATAAATAATAATTTTCACACAGATGTAAACAAACTGGATAATTTCATACATCAACGTGCAGACACATCCACAGATGTTTATTTTTCATTCTCACTGTAACCTCACAATACTAAAAATAAAATGAAAACCAATTATTGCATATCAAATAGGGCTTTCCCCCCCTCACCCAAAAAGGTGGGTCTGTAACAACATTAAACTTGACTATTTTGGGGCCGCAAAATATTACCCTGCGGGCTTCAGCTGGCCCCCGGGCTGCGAGTTTGAGACCCCGATCAACAGTATATGGTGACGTATGGTGTTGTTACCTCTCCCTGCACAGGTATGATCACGGCCTGTCAATGAATCATGGGTGTCTACTTCAAATTCTTCCCAAATTTTATACTATAGAATTTCAGAGCATCTGAGAGAAACCATAACTACAATGTGGTCTGTTGTTACCATGGCCTTTCCACGCTAGCCTTTTCTAAAGTCATATTTGGCAATCCCATCCTGTGATATGGCATTGTTGTAAGTTTTGTGTTGTATTATTTCCTGACCCACTACTTGAAGCTGTTGTTCAAATTAATTTCCTAGAGCTGCAAAACAAAACCCATTGCATTTAACTGCAGGCTGTCCTCGACTCAAGCTTGTCTCTTAATTCAATTTGGTGGCAGCCTTCATTTCCAACCTTGTGTTGCGCTTCCCAACAAAAAAAATTCGCCTTCCGTTGGGTAACTTGGAGCCATGTGTTTTTCCTCAATCATTTAGCGAGGTAAGAGTATGAACAATAATTGGATAAATCTTTACTAAACTTCTAAGATCATCATGAAATGTGCATTTTTTTGACAATTGAATTGATTTATTTGGAAGCTGACCAAGTTTTTTTTTTTCTTTACAAAGTATACCCCCCCAACTCCTTTCACTACATCATTTATCATTGGACAGTTATGTCAAATAGAGGAAAAGTACAAAAGACACATGGTGAAAAAGGTCCGTTTTGGCTGCTGCATTAAACTTGAGATGCTTCTGAAAAAAAATATTGTCAAACTAGATTCACAGTTTTCTTTACGAAGCAGACAAGTGACAGCAGCATACGTGTACTAGTAAAACATTACCCCTGTAGGATCGATGAAAATTTAAAGTTTTTATCTCATGTATTTTTCTGCTTAATTATTATCTCATGCTGCTTTTGGGAAAACTATTTCAAAAAATAATTGAGAAAATAAAAGCAAATTTTTATTGTGGGTAAAGATAATAAAATAAGAGCGGTTACCAAAACAGAGAGTTGTTCACATCATATGGTCTTGAAAGTGGCAGCGTCAAGTATACGTCTCAATTTATAAATGGACAAATAGACAATGCCTTATTTTAAAACATTGTGATGATGGAGACAGTTATTTTAACTTAATGTGGGGTGGGGGGATTCATGACCTTTCTTCTGTGAATTGAATGACGCCGTTGTATATTATTGCGACCTTATCAGTACAAACACCAACAGCAAGAGTATCATTTCCCCAATACACACAAACACACACATCAGGATGAAATGTTATCAAATATTAGCATGCATTTCCATGAACTTAGAAACTTTTTTTTATTGGGTATAAATGGGATAAAATACTTCGTATCATTGTAATGCAGTATCAATGCACCACCATCAAATATGGTTATTCATGATTTTGTCATGGTCAGTTGAAAAATAAAGAATACTATCATGAGAGAAATTTGTATATATTTTTTAAATAGAATATTTATTATTTGTTTGTCTCTTTTTGGTGAGGTTGAGAAGGGATTATTGTTTATTTGTAAGATATACATTTTAGAACTGTATGGCATTAAGGAAAGTATCAAGTTTTAATATGTGTATAAATTGAAATTTTTTGGGGGGAAATTATGGGGAATCGTTTAAAATGTCATCTCAAAAGATTCAACTTGACATTTAATGAGTAAACAAAGACGAATGAAATTGCAAAATTTCCTAACTGTAAATTGAAAAATTAATTAGCATTTTTTATTTTTCTGCTTAATTTTCCTCTTAAAATATATTGGCACTGTTTCTTTTCACAATACATGAGATGAATTGTGTGCCTTTGTAAATTATGGATTAAAAGGGAGAAAAAATGCATAATCAAGTCGTTTATAATTTTTGACACATGCCCTCTTCCTCATCATATTTGCTCAATGGATTAGAGGTGAAATTATTTTGCCATTGTTTAAGTTGTTTTACAATTGTGTGTGTCCTGTTCAACTTCGAATTGAGAAATGTCTGTTCTCCTATCCAACCTTAGTTTGTGTCCAATGAGGAGACAATAAAAATGTCTCATTTTGTTCTGTTACCAATTTAGATTACTTAATTGCGTTGACTTTTGTAAAAGTTGTCCAGTTCATTCTCAGTTTGTGCTCAACTGAAACATACGAGAAAAATGCCCATCTTGTGGCCTTATTGAATTGCTTTCTCTTTTATGCATGCAAGTTGTCTTGTATGTCTTTAGTTTGTGCCTAATGAGGAAAGACGGAGAAGGGTGCCATTTAGTGTTTTTTTTTTGTTTTTGTTTTTTAACTTTTGTAACATTTATTGATTTCCGGCATGCAGGTTGTCCCGTTCCTAATAAATAAACTTTTTTTTTTTTTTTGTAATTTTTTATTATAATTTTGAATTTGACGATTGCTTCAGAATTGCAAAGTTGTGTGTGCAATTCCCGCTGTTTTTTTGGCCAGGTCACTTTTTTTTTTTTTTAAAGTGATAAATTTCAATATTTTACCTGGTTAAAAAATAGATCAAAGTTATTGCGCTAAAACTGAAGGGTAAAACGAATACGACAGAATAATGCCAACTTACTTTGGTCGTAGAAAGGGGCCTTGCCACTTATAAGGCCGGGTTTGTGCTCCTGGTTCGAACCCTCCAAGAACTTGTTACGTTTCTCCGGTGGCGAGGCGGGGGGATTCGACGAGAAGTTCCCGAAGTTGCGGTGCCGAGCGGCGGTTGCGGCGTACGCGTCCCCCACGCTGCGCATCGCAGAACCGAGGCTGTGCGCAGCTCCAATTTGGCGCAGCTCGTCGCAAGCCAGGAAGGAGCCTGGCGGCGGGGAGCTGCTCGCGCTCGGCGCCGTCGAAGTTGGCGGTGTGCGCCTGAAAGACAAACAAGGCTCTGTCTCCATCTTGCATCCAACAACTGCTCGCTCGTATGCAGGGCGAGGACGACACAGCGAGTTCGTCCTGTGTTTTTTTTCTTCCACCAAAACTTTCAGTGAGTGAGTAAGTGGGTGGGATTTAACTGATCACACACTAAAAGCCGTAAAACTGTGTGTGTGGGTGCGTGCGCGCGCGCGTGTGTGTATGATGCAATCCACCAAATATTCAATCACACGTCCCTCCAATTTAGCATTTAATTCCCACTTCAGATGACGTTATGCACGGGCACGTTGTCTCCAAAATGAGACGACTGAACATGTTTGACCGCAGGGGCGTCTTTAAAAACACGGGTCCAGTAACCGGTAAAAAAAAAAAAAAAAAAAAAATGGAGCAAAAACATAGCATCTAATTCACAAAGCACGCGTCTCGTTGCGCTGGTGGTATTTGCGCGTATTTACATGAAGTAGTTGCCGGAGAAGTTGCCCACCTCTATGCTCATTGACCGACAGCGTCTAATTTACTAAGACCAGCGCTAATAGGCACAAAGTTTTGTTTTGAGGGCACAAATAAAATTCATACATTTCCAAGACATCCTTCCATTCATCCATCAATCATCCGATCCGCTTATGCGCGCGAGTCCCACCCAACTTCTGTCGGACCTGATAATTTTGTGCCATAAAAGACTGCATTTCGGCCCGTAACAATAACAATAAAACCTTATATTACATTAGATTTGAGTATTGGAATGAGAAATAAATTAAAATAAAACCAGAACGGGGCAGATCAAAATGACAGGTTGAGTAGGCAGTTTTAAACAAGTGCGTTTTGAGTTGTGCTTTGAATTGAGTGAAAGAGTCTCTTCCGTGGTGCAAAGTCTGAATTGATACTTTGCCACGTGTGCAATCGGTGTGAATAAACATGCGCAAACGGCACTCGGCTGTCAATATCTATGGGCGTGTTTGCATTGGTTGTCAGCGCAAAATTCTTTAGGCAGCAAATTGCGAGTGCCAACGAAGAGCAATTAAACAGCGCCCGCACTTACACAAAGAAAAAAAATCACATCCCTAATTCCCAAATTTCCGTGATGAAATTCCAAACGAAGACACATTTTCACTACTCTACATGCTGCATGTCAACATTCCCAAATCAATGCAGACATTTTACACACTGACCTCCTCTTCCCACTTTCAATCCTTCATACCATTACAACATGCCCAGGGAACACGTTTTTAATCACATTGACAAAACCACATTTCCACAATAAAATACTCCAATTCAGAAATATTCAAAATATTTACCTTCTCCTTCTATTATTATTATTATTATTATTATTATTATCATCATCACCTACGTCAGATCGGCATGCTTTAAGACCCACATACTTTCCCACACACAGTTGAGATAAAACTTTCCTGAAAACAAATATATACTTTACAACAAAATTCAGAAAATGTGCTTCAAAAACCTTCAGACATTTAATTAAGACGATGAGTGATTTAACACTCCAACTTAAATAACATGTTTAAATTATATTGAATAATAGTAACAATAATAACAGTAAAAATAATTATAAATCACATGAGTTTTAATTACTTAAAGAAATGACATTTTGAAAAGATGATTGGCAAAACAAAACAAGCAAAAGAAACATTTTACAACCGGTTATATTTTCCTTAAACTATTCCTGCTCCTGCTTGATGTTTTTTGGTCCCAAAACTTGTATTCACATTCAAAATTTTATTCAAATGTTTAAAAAGGCATGTTTTAATTGTAGACCCTCATGAAAATAATAATTAGCAAAAAAAAAAAAAAAGCAATTATATTCCATTTTATTACTTTGCATCTTAAGGTTCAAGATGTTCACCATGCTCTCCACATAAAAATCCAGTTGATTTCCAAACATCATATCTGTAATCTGGACAAAGTTTGTCCAAACACGGCGCACTTACCAAGGCCTCGGCACGGTTGCTCTCGGAGACGTCTCGACATCTCACCGGATACGTGAGGCCGTATGCCGCCACTCAGCTGATGGACAAGTGTGTAAACAGGAGGTCCATTTGGGCTGAGAAGCCTGGTAAGCCCCATTTCATTCAATTTGGGAATCCATTGGTGTCCATGACAAAGATCTGCAGGCAAAAGGGCAACAAAGTGATATGGGGTTAATGAATGCCGGTTTCAAATCAGAACCTTAATGTCGGACTTCTTTGGTACACCACTTTAAAATAAAATCAACAATTTTTTGGACATTATTCAAAACCAGTTTTGCTTTGTTTTTGCCTTCTATTCTGGGATTTGCTCTATTTCGTCCCGCACCATTATAAAGCAACCCCCCTAGTCTTAGCTAACAACAAATAGCATTAAAATAGTAGCAATAAATATTTCTTTTTTTATAGATAATGTGCATAAATGTGAGTGAACATGTTCAAATAAAACTGGTTATAGTGTAAGCAATGCACATTAGCAAGATACACTTTCAAGTATGTACGTCGTGCAAACAAAAAAGAATCATCAACATGAATAAATCATCAAAATGAATGTATCGCCAAAATCTAACTTTGACTTTCTCATCATCATCTTCCAAACACGTCCAAAGCGTGACCCAGCACAGGAAATCAGTTCAGCCTGTTGAATGTCCCCCCCCCCACGCTCTGGGCACCAATGGCGTGGCTAAAGGTGACCCTGCAGCACCTCACATGCGGGGCCTTTTGGACTACATCCTTTACAAGATCGTCTGTCCGTCCAGGGGACATCCTCTTTTCAGAAACGAGGATTTGGTTACCCTTATAACAATTACTTGTAAGACAAAATACCAACGATGTTTTATCATATCGCTGTCTTACAGGTGCCAAACCCAGGCAGCCCTGGGTCACATCCGGCCAAACACATTTTATGTGGCCCATGAAAGCAAATCTTGTGATTCAACTTTGATATTTTTCATAAAATGCACCCTAAGAAATTCCACGTGCTATCTAGTCGCCGCATACAATTAAACATGAATTAATTTACATAAATCATCTCTGCAAATACTCTATATAAGTTGTTTGATTCTTTACAGCCTTAAAAATGCTGAATTTAAAACAACTCAATTTGAGTTGAAAAATGCTGGATTAAAAACAACTCAATTTGGGTTAAAAAAAAAAATTACCGACCCAGGAAGTTAAATGAGTTAATTTGGGTCGGTCCAATTTTTGACCTAAGAGTTTTGAGGGTGTACATTTTATTTAATCATGTTATCCCTGTGGAAGACTGTAAATTACAGAAATATTGGTGTTTTTTGGGGGGTTGGAACAGCATAATAATTATAATAATAATAATAATAGCATGTCTATTCATTTCAATCAGGATGAATGTTTTTCGGAATGAGTGTTTTGAGTACCACGTTAACAAATTAAACTCATAATTCAAACTCATTTGTCTCGCAGTCATGGAAGTGGTCACTACAACAGCTTCACAAAATTCTACCAAACAAGTGTGGCGTAAACATAAATCAGTAAGTTCCAAGTAGGATTGGAACAATAATGCAAAGAAATTTGTGGTTTTATAACATCAACTTTACACAGTTACTAAAACAATATGTAAACATTGGGATTGCACTGAACTTATCTTGACACTACATAAGTAGACATAGTATATTTACATAATCATTAAAGAAAATAAAGTCCAATGACCGACCAAAACAAAGCAGAGGTTGTTGAATTGCAGCCTTTGCAATTTCAAATCAACTACAATAATGTTGATTTGAATTTCATATAAATAATAATATACATATAATATAATAATAATATAAAATTATTTTGTACACTAAGAGACTGTGTTATGGAACTTCCCGATAGCCCCTATATATTTTCTCCCATGAGTTTCTCTCCGACTCCCACCACGAGCAACGATGAGTACCACCTGCCGGATAAATGCAGCTGTAAGACTGAATGAACAACATCTCTATACTTGGTACGAGCTGACCCGTGTTTGTCCGGCCATCGTGGCTCGGGGCCTTTCCTTTCACGTATACAGGGTGGCGATTCAACCTGAGGTTTGCATTAGAATAGGAGAAGGATGTCTAATTGAATTACCCGCCATGAATGCACAGAGATGATCCCATACGCAGAGCCGGGGGATTCTCTCAAGAGGCCTTCCTCACATCTTCTACGCCGTATCCAGAAGCCGCACAAGCAGCCGAGGTGCTGATTGACAGCTGCCGACCCCGGGGTTAGCCGGTCGGAGGGGGGAAGCAGGACCGACCGCTGTCCTCTGTGTCACCTCGCATGCGTGGAGTGTCACAAGGCAGGCGGGTCTGAGGGACCTGTGTTGAGGCAAAGTCAGACTCACTTAGAATTGGACCAAAATGTCATTTTCATGTTTTTCTCAAACATTAGGATGTTTGACCTTCATACAAAATTGACTAGATCTGGGGTGGACAAATTATTTAACTATCTTTTTAATGTATTGCAGTACTTCAAATTAAATTATATTCAATTAATACAAATGAAAAATACATGTAAAATGTATTATTAAGATATTTTGTTAGATTAATTACAATAAATCAAATAACTGACATTTATTGAGGAAAAAATAAAAAGATAAATTATCATGACTGAATACATGTTAAATGACTGAAGACATGTTAATTAACCAATTAAGTAAAATGAGCGCAACATATACTGCAGGACTCTTGATAATGTAAAAGCTCCGTGGGCCATACTTTTACACAACTGCCCTAAATCTTTATTATTCAATTTCAACACTTTAAGTTATATTTCTTTGCAAATCAATCTGTTAATTCACTCAACGGAAATTAATGATGAAAATAAGATGAAGCATATTCAGATGTTAAACGACAATACTTGTGCTCAAATAAGAGGCTGTTTTAAATTAAATTTATTGGACATCATTGCAGGGGCTCTGCTCAAAACGAGAGAGGTCAACAAATAAGTGAGCAAGAGTTGAACTCCTTACATCGTCTGCATGAGTGAAGTTGACCCAGCCGCAGTTGCTCTTCTTGGGCCCTAAATGCAGGTCAGCCTTGCTCCTGAATCGCATCGGGACTTTGCAAACATGAAAGTTTACAAAAACATCTCAATATATTGCGAAGGAAGATAAGAAGCGTGCCTGCACCGGAGTTCAAAACAAACAATCTTCCTCTTTGTACTGAATGGTCTGCACTTTACTTTTCATTGCACTTGTAATGACAATAAATCAGAATTGAACTGAATTAAAAACACATTCAGACCACATCAAACTGAACCGCCCACCACCACTTCGAGCTAATTTTGGTTATGGTAACCAATCGCCATCAATCACGACTTTCCAGTTTTCTGAAACTGAGCCATGATTGGTTGTGAGCTGAAAGCTGGCAACTGCGATGTCATTTATTAGCCAACACCATGTAGCAAAATGGCCGCCCCCTTCGTATGGTAGATAGAAATCCCTATTTGTCATGTTTTGCGAATGATACATATTCTGTAACTTGGTAAAGAAAATGTTGGGTTGCCTTCACCTTTAAGGGTGAATGTATACAACAAACCGATTGAGCTTATTTCGATAACTATATGAAGGTACGTACTGAAGGTAATTTTGTCACTTCCCTACATCCTATAGTGCAGTGCAGAACTTTGTCATGCTCCAATGTGATACAGCTGTACCAGCAAACCCCATGGGAGTAGATATCTGGGGTCATCCTCCCAGCGGATGCTCAAGCTCATCCTGCTACTGGTGGGTGCCCTGAGGGGCCGGGCATGCAGAGCGTGACCCCAACTCGCCTTCCAACAGCCACCCAGACTTTGGTCATCATGTTGCCCTTCAGCCACAGTGAGAATGGCTGGATCTTTTCCAGTTCATATGTCGGACATATTTGTTTTATCCGCTGTCACTACAAGTTACTTCCACACATGTGAAAGCGGTCTCCTAACTCTTTTACACATCTGTGGCATATGTCTCCATCGGGGAATAACAGAGCAGCATAAACTAGACGGAGTGCAGTTCCATCAAGAAAGAACACGCGAGAATCGCTGCTGTTTATAAAGAGGAAAAAGCAAACGACCTTGGGGCTAAAGTGGATGGATTGAAAATAAACTGTTTGGAGAGACTCTGCATATTGCGCAATAGAAAGCAGCTGCAGAAATGCGACTGCATTGTTAGTTTCCAAAACGTCTTTTGAACATATCAGTCATATACAGTGCCTCGAACATTTTACAGAGTCTGGCAGTTTTGAGGTATACGGGTCGACTTTTTGGCGCCGTCCTTCTTGGGTGGAGTTTTCATGTTCTCGGGTTTTAGAGACAGAATGCCAACTGTGATTTATATTTCAACAGGTATGTTGTTTGAAAAAAAGACGTGGTAGGATTTAAAAATTTAAATGAAGATGACTGTCGTGTTGTGTCCAATAATCATATTATAAATGCTCTCATTTGATGTAGTGAAATGTTGCATTTTTTTGTTGTGGCTGTGAGAGGTAATCCATTATTGCCCTTCATAGCAAACAGACACTTTAATTAGACCTGTCGTCAACCTTTTTGAAACTGAAAAATTGCCAAGAGCTACCAGATTAATTAATACACACATCTGAAATACCAAATTTGCTCAAATTACCTTTATTTGTAAATTATTTTTAATAAATGATGATGTTAATTATTTCTCAAATTTCATTAAAATAATCTTACAAGGTAGGAGACAGATAAACATCAATATGTAACACTTGATTTCTATAAATCTCTGAAAATGTTTTTTAAAAAAATCACTTCTCCAACATTCCTGATGAATCACAATATCTCATCACGATGAGCTATTTTAGAAAACATGCCGCTGCTGTGAGCTACTTACGTGGTCCTTGTAGGCATCCTAATTATCCACGAGCACAATGCTGGCAACCCGTTCTAGAAAGTGCATCATCATTCTTAATTACCAAAAATGACAGAAAAAAAATGTAGAATTACATTAGATTGCTTGAAGTGGGAGAAGATTTTAATTGTTGCTACAATAACTCGGGAAGGTCCTTAATATAATGCCAAATGTATTGTAACGTTTGAGGCCCAGTATTGTTAATGTGATTGTTATTTTGAAAAGTGACATTACTTACTGTAAATACTAAGATATCCATGCAGTATGCAGACAATCCACTAGTAGGCAGTAATTCATCCACCAGACAGCGTCTGCTCAGAAATTTGTTAAGAAACAAAGGCAATTAGTTTTTCTGTCAATTGATTTATTGGTTGAGGTTGTACAGGGATGAAGCTACCAGAGATACAGTAGATGCACAAATCCATTTTTAAATCCAAGCTTTCTGCCCTGGTACTGATCATTCACCTTACAAAGGTAAGGATCAATGCTGCTTTGTTAGGTGGAAGTGACCAGCGTGCCCTTAATTTGAAGACCTGACAGTGAACTCTTGAAGGCGAACCACCCCCGCCCCCACCCATAGACAGCCACCATTATGCAGCCATAGCCTGAGGACCAATCACCCCGCTTGCCCTCGCCATCTCTGCTTTTCCTTTCCTCCTTGTCTTTCACAGTCTGCCTCCTCGGAGCATCTCATGTGGGTTCTCCTCTCTCTCTCTCTCCGGGCCTTCTTATGGACTCCATGCTATGAAGCTCTCCCTGTGTCACCAGACTGATTAAAACAAATACCTAGCCTATTTGGATGGCTAATCTAATTCTGCTCTTTTTCTTCTGGCCGGCCCTGGAGCATGCAAAGTATTAGGTGTCCTGGGAGACACTGTTACATCCCCAGACTCACCCGCCCTTTCATTCCCTCCCCTCCATCTTATATTTCAAACACTCAGGACCATCACATATGGTGGACTATGAACACTCTTCTCACTTCCACACCATGAGCGATTTACTGCCCTCTAGCGGCTTATCCGCATAATGCACGTTTTTTATCGTATTGTATTTATCTGGCCGTTCAAAAAAAAATTCATTCTCCAATCAACAGCAGAAATGCGCATGTGAAGAAATGGCGACTCCCCAAGGATCTCAAGTGCAGGTGCCGTAACAACACGCACGAAAAGCATCACGGCCCTCAACGCTTGCATCACAGCAGCTGGCAGCTAACAAGCGAGGTGATAATAATCTGATTCCCGCTGACAAGACATATTGTCTAATCTATTTAGAGCCGCCTCCCCAGACTCCTCATGCACTCACATACAGTCATATGCAATGAACCCCGTCACTTATTTGTTGTTCACCACACACACATTCTTTCAGTGGAAGTTGACCCTTGGCTACTTTCTGAAAAACTCACTAACTTGTGCCGATCCACCTAATTTTGTGTACTTTCTGTAATTCCGTAGAATGCCACAAGATGTCGCCAAAATACAGCCTCCTAGTTGTAAGACAAGTTAGCGGAATAGACAGCGAGGCAGGTTGGACAAAGCACAGTGGTGAACCTTTCAAGATGATGCAAAGAAAGGTCTGTATTACTACTGGTAGTACTTAGCTGCTATTGACTAGCTGCTTAACATCAACGATATTGAGTAGATAGAGTTGTTAGTGATAAATAGTACATTTTAAAATATTTCTGTATCACTCATTTAAAAATCCAGTAACATGACTGGGAAAGCAGTATTTTTTATTTTTTTTGTGAGTTGAAGTCATGGAGTGTTCGACGCGCATGTAAGCGCTCACTTCTGGGGAACTTTTTAAAAATCAAATCATCTGTAATCCATTTGTAAGGGTAATGCGTTAAGATGAGTTTGAAATGCGATCAAGGTTTTTTTCCGTAATCATAATGAGAAGGCGAGGGCCGCTGGAGCTCAGCTGCGCACAGACACCCCTCGGGAAGTGGATCGGGTTTTAGTCCGGCGGTGCTCGTCAGCTTGTTTAATTCCTCACCTGGCAACCCGCCTTTGCCGAGGGGAGACAAGACGGCGTCAGGGGAGTAGAGAATACACAGCACTCACACAGTGATGAGAAGTAATGCAGCTCTTAAGTACAAAAGTAATTTTGCAGATATCTGTGCGTAGAGAATTTGTATTTTCTGATGATTTTGTTAATATTTTAAACAGAGATCTGTACTTTCTACTACACATGAAGCAACATGGAGGAACATGAACTATTATGACGATGATCCACCAGATCCCAAGAACTCAGTATTGACTTGCTAAAGAGAACTGCTTCATTCAAAAATTCTATGACTCATCTGGAAAAAAAAAAAACTCACAATGTGTATTATTTCAATTGGGGATTTAATTAGCTGATTTTGCATTATTTAAATGTTTTATTGTTTTGCTCCTGCCAGACCTGTGGTCAGTAGTCCTGATTTTTAAAATTACATTTGTGGGTGGTTTTTGATTGGCCGTAACATTTACTCCGCCATCTTATGTGTGGCTGGTTTATTGGTAAATTGCATCAATTGAAATGAGAAAAAAAATCTGATATAAGACAATAACCCATTCTGAGTTGATAGGTGTGAGTGTGAGAGAAGAGGGGGATTGAACAAAAAGAAGTGCATGCACATACACAGGATGAATAACCATCATATGATCTGTAGTTGCCATGGAAACTGATCCCAGCAGTCAGCCTTCTGAAACTGAGTCACATGAGAGGATTGAAGGAGACAGGAAACACACTGTGCATACTTGTTGTTGGATGACGCAGTACATTTGTGTGTGTGTGTGTGTGTGTGTGTGTGTGTGTGTGTGTGTGTGTGAGTGCGCGTGTAAAAGCAAATACACTGCAATGTCCTTGCCATTTGTTCGATAGAATCTGATGAAATCACTCTGTAAACCACAAAAAATCCAAATAAATCACATAGGAACAGCCAAGATTTAGATAGATATCAATGTGTGACAAGCAGTAAATTAGCATCTTTAAATGCTCAAAATTTGCCATTAATGCTGATAATTGCACATTCAAACTTTCACTACTATAACGACTGGGGTGATAAGTCTCATTTCAAGGAAGGATTGACATCTGATGTTTGTCATGAAGCAACACTAAGTGAGTAGCGTTGATAGACGTCTTTATTGCAATTAAGTCTCTTATCATTTTGAAGCGTTTGATATTAGATTGTTTACCTTTTACATGTATGGCAACTGATGTCACTTAAAACATTACCAGTACAGGTAATAAAGGTGCCATGATGCGGTTAAGAAAATGAATGTATGAAGGGTGGTGATAGAAATCTTTAGAATCATGATGTTTATCATTTTTGAGAAAGATGGGGTTATATGTTTTTTTCCTTGTCGCTACATTTTTTTCATTTTCTGCAAATAAGCTCTCAGTGACATAACTGTATTTGGGAGCGATGTTCTCGGTAGTAACAAAACAGACACGTTCATTTTATTCAAACAACCAAAACCAAATAATTTTTTCCCCCGAAGTTGTATAAAATGAAAACAATAAAGAATATCGTCGTACTGTACAGCAACTTGCCATTACAATGTGCGTCTTCTGCTTTTTTCCAACCTGTTTTTTGGGGGGAGTCGGCTGTTTTTTTGTTGTTCAACTCGTCCGCTGACGTGAGCACATTGGCGGATGACTCAAACCTGCGTCATACATGGTCGTGACTTGCTCTAGTAATGTTTTTCTTCTTCTGCGTCCATCCTGTCCGGGGGCTTTGCGCTGCGCACCATCACAACCACGTGGAAAGCAAAGAAGCGGTGCAGCTCCTCCTCTTCGATGTTCTTGCGATCCACGCGCACTTTTCGCGTGTCGCGCGCCCACCCGTGAGCGTGGCAGGGATGCTGCACATGGACGCCGCCGCCCGTCACCCATGAAGAGCCTATGCGTCGCGTTGTAACACCCCTAAAATCTACCCGAGGTATGTGCGCCACCCTTACCTTCCATTTCATGTGCATGTCGTCGTCGTGTGGCGCACCCCCGCACACTTCAGCGAACGCTTCCATTTTTTTCCCTCACACTTGGCGCGCGTCGCGAGACGTAGTCAGGGATTTGTTTCAATGGACCCCCCCCCCCCCCCCCCCTCCCTCGCCGGGAAAGATGGAGACACCGCATGCATGTGACCTTGACACGTTAGTAGAGGTCATATAGCGTATTGAGATTGAGGTTGTGTCTGGTTGGACACTGCATGAGTGGGTGCATGCGTGTGTGTGTGTGTGCGCGCGCGCGCGCGCGTGCGGGCGACTATGCATCCAGTTATTCCACAACCAAGCTCAAAACTCCAATCAATCAATCAATCAATCAATCAATCAATCAATCAATCAATCAATCAATCAATCAATCAATCAATCAATCAATCCATTGCGATTGAAATTCCGTCAATACTCCAGCCGTCTGAATGTTTGCGTTACATCATTTGCATCACAGTTCTGAGGTTCAGGGTTTGAATCCCGACTCTGGCCTTTCTGTGTGGACATTGTGTGGGAATTTCTCAAGGTAGACTCTGGCTTTCTCCCTCATTCAAAAAGCATGCATGATTACATTGACAGGGCCACCAAGAGACTGTCGCTAGATGGCCCGACTGGACCAATACAAATTTCGGGTGTAAATCAGCAGGGTCTGCCATTTTAATATTTCATAATTTTTGTCTTATACGCTGAACTGGTCTTTTTATGCTGTAGACTTACTTTTTTTTTTTGCATGTCAGGTTAAATCCGGCCATAAGTAACGACTTGAATCGGGTATAAAGCCAAGAAAATGTCAAATGTCAAATATTCCTTGGCCCCAGACAACAATTTTTTTTAATGGGAGCACAATGACCACCTAACCTAGAATTTTAGGTGTGCAAGTAAAACGCGTAGGGGGGTGCATACTGCCAACTCCCTTGCAAACTAAATATTTCTATTTCCATTCAGTTTTACTAATAAATGGGCTGGAGTGTGGTTTGTCAGCAATAAAAATTTGTCAAGAATAATAATCCTACTACAGCATGACTCACGGTGGCCTAAAATGGCCACGTGCTAAAGGGCTTAAGGCCCTGCCATGTTCAACTTCAATCATTGCTTCCCAAATAGCAAGGCGCCCCCCCCCCCTCAGGGGGGTTGCGGTGGGATGCCTGGGGGAAAACGTGTGACCCCAGGTAACATGTTAATTAGGAAACAATGTTATGCAGAGGCGCACAATTTTATAAACAAATGCTACTACTAGAAAATAATTGAGTAGCACTGGCTTTAACGAAAACTGTACGGATGAATACATTCAAATGTAAATAATTAATTCTGCTGCCCTCGCACGCCATTTTTTTATTTTCAAGCTACGTGATTTTAATCACAATCGGAATCACAATCATCTTTATTAGTCAAGCATATTCAAACACACAAGGGATTTGTAGTACTATGGCAAACAATCAGTCCCCTCCAAAAGTATTGGAATGGCAAAGTCTTTGTCTTCAATACTGAAGACAGGATTTCAGATCTAAAGATGAATTAGATAAAATATGAGACAGAAATAACATATATTATTATACAGAATATGCTGCTCTAACATGGCACCTTAGCAAGGCTTTTGAGCTGGATTTGAGAGTAGGTAAATTTGCAATAATTTGTTTGCCAGCAAAGAAGAATCCCTTAAAATGTGACCCGAGAGAATGTGTCACTTTGCCTTTGCTGGCCGCTTTGCTTTAGTGTCATCCCGACAAGCAGCACAACAATCACCTCCGCCTCTGCCATGGCACGTACCCCGCCCTCCCCCCAGCCAGATTTACAGCCATCCCCTCAAGTGGATGTCGTGTCTGTTTGCCATGGCGAGAGGAGAAACAAGCGGCCAGCAAGGCTGCATCTCCATTTTGTAGGATGAGCCATTGCCTAGCAACCTGATTAAAAGAAAGTCCCAACAGATATGGACCGTGAGAGAAACCGTGAACCTGTGCTACCATGCTTTGGTTTGACTAAAGAAGACCGTTGCTATGTTGTTTTCATGCTGCATGTTAGGCTACATCTGTAGTAGAGCTGCTAGCTCATAATTTATGACCGTGTGACTCAAAACCGAGAATGCTGTTGTCACATGTTTTTGACTATATGACAAAAATTATACAAAAGTAAACAAATGACTA
Organism: Syngnathus floridae; assembly: GCF_059516105.1. Lineage (NCBI taxonomy): Eukaryota > Metazoa > Chordata > Actinopteri > Syngnathiformes > Syngnathidae > Syngnathus > Syngnathus floridae. Next base: position 14,164,075 of record NC_142414.1, on the reverse strand, counting down.
AACAAAGCCTCAAATTCAAAGTTGAAAGTGAAAACACAAACGTCAATACAACGCACTCATTGATTTTCGGATCAATCTGTCTGTATTGTGCTCAATATAGTCCCTCAGTGAGTGACCAAGCACTATCCTAATTATTTCCTATACTGGATATGCATTTTTCTTTTGTAATACATTCCCTGCACAGCCTCTTTTTGAATGTTTGATTTAGTATGAAAGGTGTTACACTGTTAAGCATAATACACGCTGAATACGGTTTAAGTCTGGAGATTGCCACTCTAAAGCCTTCCTCTTCTTACACCTGATGAATCCCAAGAAGCACAAACATCATTGATTTTTTTTTCAGCTGTTGAGAATAGATAAGAAAGTAAAAGAAAACAATTCTCACAAAGCATGTGAAGGTGTTAAGAGTAGATCGATTGTTTACATCAAATTCAGCAGAATTCATCACTTTTTGTCAAGTAACAAAACACAGCGTGTCCCCCCTCAAAATTTTACCTCACTTGAAATATGAATTGCTCAGCAACTATATGTCTTAGGAAAGTCAAATTAATTAATTCAGATACGTATATTGTATCATGTACAGTATATTTTATTATTTATTTCACAAAAGCTCTGACAGCAGAAAAGCGACGCCATGTTTTGTAATAAGGTCACAACTGCTGCTTAGTGTCGTGACTGCAGGGTTTTATCGCCGTCCTTAAGGAATGCATGTGCATGATACCAGTGGGGGCGACTCGGGTGGGCTTCCCGTCTGCTTGGTTTGCACCAGAGTTATGTTAATAATTCTCTAACGTGTCGATTGAAATTGACTGAAACTGCCCTCTGGCTTGTATTGCTGCCATCATTTTCACTTTTTATATGTATTTTTTATATGTTAAAGAGAGCGATTGAAAATATCGGCAGCTTTTTCTTCAACGTGTTTTTCTAATTAAATTATTTGAGTTACTATTGACTTCTTGGAGCTTCGATGGAGCTGCTTTAGTTTGGAGCGTTGTTCTCTTGCAGTAGTCTGTCTGCGAGCAGCCGCCCTCAGTCAAACTGCATTATGCATTGTGACTGTGATATTTATCTGAGGCTTTTGCACAGTAGCCTCATTGTCTCACAATGTTTTCATGTCATGTTTAAGCAACACAACCATTGCAGCCATGCTGAGTGTTTCTGATGAGTCAAATCCTTTCATGACATCTTTTAGGTGGCAGCGATGAGGACGCACGAGCTCAATAATGTTTTGTTTCATCATTTCCGCTTGGTATCACTGGATGTTATTCCAGCCAACATCAAATGATATTCATGGTTTGCTGTAGCTTTCTGTGGCTTTTTGTGTCACCTTTTTTCTAAATGAATAATGGTGCTAAGAGAAAAAAGCCAGGGAGTTAAAAAAAACGTAGATTGTAATTGGGAAGTTAAATGTAGTTGGGGAAAATATATTTTAGTACGTTCGACTGTCTAACTATCTGATACTTTTCTCACAAAAATACATGAACATGACAATAGTGTTTATTAATTTCATGCTTGTGTGACCAATGAGGTGCTAGTGTTCTTTTTGGGGGGTCATTAAAAGCTAAATAAATGTTTTTAAAATTGTTTTTACTGAATTAGCATTAGACTGGTTGACTTCTGTTTATGCTTGCTTGACTGTACAGTCAATAAAGACTTTAGAGTGCTGATTTTTGCTTGACATTTAACAGCTCCAAGATTTAGTCTCATCCTGTCTTTGAATCACAACACAGTTTCCTTGGACGGGTCATCACACAAATAAAAGCCGTCCTGCTGCCCATGATTGTCACATGACTCAACTTTAGAGTAATAACATCCACTAAGAGGGAACTGGCAGCTGTAATGAAGTGGATTAGTGCATTGCTTCGTTCTGAGCTGCAGTACTACTGTTGTGCTTTGCATGACTGGGCAACACTGATATTTACATCCTATTTAAAGAAGAAAATATGTAAAAGTGGCATTGATACGTTTTGTTTACAAATAGCTATGTCGTTAAACTCACCTTTTCCATTTACATACCATAATCAATGGTAGGGAATACAGGCGCATGCTCTAATAGTAGCTGCATTCGGAGAGAAGAAAATTTACTTTCCATGCATGAGGTATGTTTAAGTTGTTGCACGCATAGACGCGAATCACTCCATGCATGTTGTTAAAATAATAAATTTACTGAAACACACACAACAGTGGCAGTTACAGTCAAGACCCGGCAAAACTCCTGCTCTCTGTCAACTACTTAATGTTCATTCAAATGTCCCAAAAACCACATGGGCCCCACAAAGTACTGCAAAAAAAACCCCCCAAAAACTCAAACAAAGATGAAAAAAATAGCAACAATGAAATAAACTTCTCAAAAACATATGGATGCCACAATATGTTACCAAAAGATGTTTTATTCTCAGATCCTGAAAACAATAAATGTGCAAATAAAGGAGAATAGATTCCAAAAAACGATCCGTGAAGAGACAAATTTGCAGACCTCAAGGTTTTCGCTGTGTGCAAAATCTCCCGATAAAATATTTAAGAGAAACCTTTTGGGTTTGTTGTTGCAAAATGATGGGCAGTACACAACCTGACTTTCCAACCATTTTGTTTTTTTCAGACGCACATCTCCCAATCTCCCAATCAGACATCTCCCAACTTTCTGTCTTTGCTTCAACCCGCCTTGGCTCAAGCTCCCATACGTGTGCTCAGCCATGCCGAACAACACTCGAGTAACCCAGCTGGAGCACAGCAGCGAGCCGGTCACCGAGTCCGTGGCCGACCTGCTATCTCTGGAGCACCCCATGGACTACAAGAGCAGTCAGATGAGCATGGGGCTCAGTCCGGGCTCCACTGCCCCAGTAAGAGCCCTTCTGCCCTCCCCGGACCCTGACGCTGAGGACGGGAGGCCGGCCTGGAACAATAAGATGGAGTACATCCTGGCGCAGGTGGGCTTCTCAGTTGGGCTTGGGAACGTCTGGAGGTTTCCATACCTGTGCCAAAAGAACGGTGGAGGTAGGTGAACCTACTAAACGGGGGTTTGGTGAATGTATTACAGTCCCACTCCCATTTGGTTGACTTTCAAAACAAAATGTTCCCATCTGAATTAATAACGTCCGCCCATTCGTTTGGGAGTCAAACAAAGTCCACCGCCATACACTCTTCTCCCTTGTTTCATAGGTGCCTACCTGATTCCGTACTTCATCCTCCTCCTCCTCATCGGCATCCCGCTGTTCTTCCTGGAGCTGGCGGTGGGTCAGAGGATCCGACGTGGCAGCATTGGCGTGTGGAACTACGTCTACCCCCTGTTGGGAGGCATCGGGGTTTCGAGCCTGATGGTAAGCGTATGACCTTCTTCTTTGGATGGATGGTAGCGGCACCATTATTGTGTCTTAATACAAAGCAACATGTGAGAGGCAACTGGGCCCTTTTTGGTTGTGGAAGAAATTTCACCTTCAATGCAAAATTCTTCTTCAGTTCTCGATTTTAGCTGCGGAGTATCTCTCTTTATGTTTCTAGTGGGTGTAGGCAAGGAGAGAAAATCAATATTGAGGTCAACAAGTTGATTCATAAATAGATGTTGTGGAAATTCAGACATAGTTTTGAGAGTTTTTAGAGTGTAACCTCCCACATTGGGTAGTGAATAAGAGAGGAAATAATTGTCCTCTTCCTCTCGCAGTTGTTGGACAATCACGAGGATCTAGTGAATGCTGTCTGTTGCCTTGGTGAGAGGACCAAGTTGCAGCCTGCAGCATTAACACGTCTGGTAGCTTCCTCACAGCTCCATTCTTCAATTTGCTCCTCTCTTCTATTAACATTCTTCTTTTGTACATACATAGTCATGCTTAAATCAGTAGTCTGTTCATTTAGTCAGCAAACTTGGTAAATGTGTATCATTCCAAGATAACACACACACACACACACACACACACTCGCACACAATTTGTCTCACATGCAAAATGTGATGTCGGGCAGCTATAAATAGCGCCTCACCCAGGACTGCTGAGAGCAAGCAGCTCAATAATTCATTGGCACTCAGAATTAATCTGACGTCGACTCGGCATCTCCAGCCCCAGGAGATTTAATCTGACATTTTTAGCGAGGCTAACTGAATAAACTGCACACACCTTTTCACTCACACAAATGTGCCTGGATTTCCTCTATTTATTCTTTTACCATCATTGTACAAACCGTGAAATACGTTTTTGGGTGAATGTGAGAGTTTTGTGATGTGCATGATATTTAGAAAAAATATTAAAAGTGATCTCAGAATTTTGTCCAACGTGAGAATGATTTCTGATCACTTTGGGTTAATATGTATTTGTTTGTATTTGTTCATATTGATCTTGTTTTTTTGTATTCTAATCCATGAATAAAGAACTGAAGTCTCTCTCTCGGGTGCTCTCTCGTTTCGTGCCAGGTTTGCGGCTTTGTAGGCCTCTACTACAACGTGATCATCGGATGGAGCATCTTCTACTTCTTCCAGTCCTTCCAGTACCCACTCCCTTGGGCTGAATGCCCGGTCCACATCAATGGAACCCAAGCCAGTAAGTGCAGCTAAAAATACAAGGTGTAGACGCATCTCACAGCCACGCTTGTTTGGTCCTTGCAGTCGTGGAGCCAGAGTGTGAAAAGAGCTCGGCCACCACTTACTTCTGGTACCGTCAGACGCTCAACATCACCAGCAGTATCGATGACACGGGTGGCCTGAACTGGAAGATGACTCTTTCCCTTCTTGTGGCTTGGATCTTGGTGTGCTTGGCTGTCATTAAAGGCATCCAGTCGTCTGGGAAGGTGTGGTACAAGTCTCTATTTATTGGTCTTTTCCAGAGATGGTTCTAGAGGTCCAAAATAATGATATGCATATAAAATATGTAACGTAGTTTTATTGTAGCAAAATAATAATATTTTCTGCTATTTTCTAAAGTTACTATTTATCAGCCATTTGATTATATTTTGTGAGAAAAGCATTTAATAAAATAATGTATTCTTCAAAGACATATGTAGATTAAAAAGGTAATTTTAATAAAATGATATCATGCTCAAATTTTATGTTATAATTTATAGAAAAAATAAGATTAAAAATTGTAGTAAATTGTTTGTTTTAAGTCAATTACATCAGGATATCTGAAAAACATGAAATAGTTGCCCCCTCTAGTGGTACATTGAAAAAAATAATAACAGTTCACACTGCCTGTTACAGTGACATTTTTACACAATCATACAGTTCAATTCTATTTAACGTTGAAAAATGCATGACATGGCAATGTAAATAGTTGTTGGGGCGGATTAAGTGGTCCATTTGCATTCCCAACCAAAGATTCATGAGAACTGTGTATCTGCGTGCATTTGCTTTCTGACTCGTGTATCCATGGCAACACTGAGCAATATGACCTCCATATCTCCTTCAGGTGATGTACTTCAGCTCTCTCTTCCCTTATGTGGTGCTCTTCTGCTTCCTGGTGAGAGGTTTGCTGCTGAAGGGCGCAGTGGATGGAATCGCACACATGTTCACACCAAAGGTGAGGCGCCAACCGTAAACCAATAAAAGTGATGAAAAGCCAGTGCAGGAGGCAAGTCAGTTAACAGGTCAAAATTTTAAAACCGGTCAGCACAATTCTTGCCCTTGGAAAATTGGTTTCTTTGAGGGGCGAATCTGTTTCATGCAGCGCACCATCCCTCACATCCATGTCCAAAACTTACAAAGATTCCTTTTTGCCACGTTGATTAGCATGGTGCCAGAGGCTACTAATTAGCCCCAAGGACAACATGAGTAGGCCATGGCGCTGTTCTAAAAATAACTCACCAGTCACTGTGACTTACTAAGAAGAATTAAAACAGAAGAATAATGTTAATATGTAATGATTTAATATGGTAGTTGTTTGTTGTATGTGCCGTGACACTGAATAGTCCAGGGCGTACCCCGCGGCAGTAATGATGTGACAAATATGGCGTGTGATTGTCAGCTGGAGAAGATGCTGGAACCGCAGGTGTGGCGAGAGGCGGCCACGCAGGTATTCTTCGCACTGGGCCTCGGCTTTGGCGGCGTCATCGCCTTCTCCAGCTACAACAAGCGAGACAACAACTGCCACTTTGACGCCGCGCTTGTTTCCGTCATCAACTTTGTCACATCCATCCTGGCCACGCTGGTGGTGTTTGCTGTCCTGGGCTTCAAGGCGAACATCATGAATGAGAAATGTGTCGTAGAGTGAGTATGTCACTCTTAATGGGCAATTTTGTTAAGTTGAGCTTTTATTTTGACACATACACTTGTGTGCAGTTTAGAAACTGGTTGAATTTGTAACTCATGTCATTGTGCAGGAATGCAGAGAAGATCTTGGTGTACCTCAACACCAGCGTGTTGAGCAAAGAGCTCATCCCTCCTCACATCAACTTCTCACACCTGACCACGCAAGACTATGCGGAAATGTATGGAGTCATTAAGACGGTCAAGGACGAAAACTTTGCCCAGCTGGGCCTCGACTCGTGTGTGCTGGAGGACGAGCTCAACAAGGTGAGTGACGTTTTCTTGAAAGGCGACATCCCATTCTTGCAATTTTTCGAGTATTCATCGGAGTCACATGAGACATCACTATCATCATCCTCACCATGCAGGCGGTGCAAGGAACCGGTCTGGCCTTCATCGCCTTCACAGAAGCTATGACGCACTTCCCGGCCAGTCCCTTCTGGTCGGTCATGTTCTTCTTCATGCTCATTAATTTGGGTCTGGGAAGCATGATCGGAACCATGACGGGCATCACCACGCCCATCCTCGATGCCTTCAAGATACGCAAAGAGATTTTGTGCGGTGAGCTTTTTCTTCGTATGCCTTCAACAACTTGAAGTGGGTCAAAATTCTGACAGCATGTTTGTGTCCCTCAGTGGTTTGCTGTATCATTGCCTTCCTGTTGGGTCTGCTGTTTGTGCAGCGCTCAGGGAACTACTTTGTCACCATGTTTGACGACTACTCGGCAGGCTTGCCGCTCACGGTGGTGGTGATCCTGGAGAACATCTCTGTGGCCTGGATATATGGAACCAAAAGGTGCCCGATAGCTAACACTGATATAAAAGCCGACCGGTTTGGTGCCGATTGGAGATCTGTGTACTAAAATCGATTGCTCTTCCAAAAGAACATCGATGTTTATCAAGCGAGCTAAATTTGTATTGAGAAGAACTGAATGTGAACACAAATTGAATTTTCAATTAGGATCAATTTAATTTTAATTTTAGAGAAACAAAAGCATGTTTCATCATTTTAAATTCAGGATCAAGTTTATTGCTCTTCAGTTCCTAATAATAAATAATTCAAATAATTCAAATTAAACGATATGAATCAGATTTATTAATTCAATTATTCTCGGTGTCCAACTTCCCAGCAGAAACTTTGGTGCTGTGTCTAACCCTTGCCATCATCAGCTAGCTCGCTCTGTCAACAACTTTGCCATGGACTGCTTCTCCTTGTAGGTTCATGCAAGACCTGGAGGACATGCTGGGCTTCCGGCCATACTCTTTCTATTACTACATGTGGAGGTACGTGTCACCGGCCATTCTGGTGCTGCTCATCACGGCTACCGTCATCGAGATGGTTGTTAGCCCCGCGGGCTACAACGCCTGGGTGGAGTCAGAGGTATGCGTTTGAATTTTAAACAAAGCATTCCTTTGATTCTAAAACAATTGCCCACACAAATATAAGTGCAGTGAAACCTCTACTTATGAACTTAATTCATCCTGTGATCGCGTTTGTAGTAGAAAAGTTCAAAAGTAGGAGCAACTTTTTCACAAGAATGAATCCAAAATGTAAAATTTGAAGTGCTTTACCTTGAAAGATGTGATGTGGTATCTCAGCACTACATCTATTTTCTCTGTCCAGGGCTCTGAGCGTTTCCACAACTACCCTCCCTGGGCTTCAGCCATGGCCTACTCCCTCATCGTGGTGGCCATGTTGCCCTTGCCCGTGGTCTTTGTAGCCCGTCGTTTCAACCTGCTGTCTGATGGTTCCAACAAGCTGTCCGTGTCCTACCGCAAAGGCATGATGAAGGACATGTCCAACCTGGAGGAGCAGGACGAGCAGCGCTTCATCCTCAGCAAGAACCCTCGCCAGGCGCCCTCCCCTGTGCCATCCCAACGCCCCTACCTGGGGCCCGGCGGAACGCAAGAGATGACCAACACCAATTACGGAACCGGCACCAAGACGGGCTACCAGAACATCGGCTCACCCGAATCTGAGCTATAATGTGTCAAGCTCATTTTGTTTTTGGTTTTCATCACACCTTTACTCATCGGGTGCATCAGGTCCAGGTATGTCCAGTGCTCATTAGCTCTGAACCCACTTTGTCATGGCCACTCCCCCAAATGATCATCAGACTTTGACCACAGCCTCATTCGATGGCTTAGGCCAAAAATGCTCACAATTTTGTGTCACTAATATTTGCTTCCATCAGGGCTTTTGAGAAGAGAGAAGTTTCTTAAAGTAAGCCTTGGAATTAGCTCAAAAAGGTGGCTTCAAACCAAAATGGTCACCTTCCTGTTCAATTCCAGGTATGAGTCCTTGAGACTTTTTGCTGCATCATGTCATGATTGACAGGTCCACCCAATTTTGTGTTTTGGAGGGTGGGGGCAATTTTTTTCCTAGCAAAGCTGCTGAGTGAGTTTTGGGGGATTGTGTGGAGGACCCCGAAATGGGCTAATATGGAGAAGAGCCCAATCAATATGTGATCTTTCACTGAGCCACACTGCCAGAAACACAGACTGGCCAATCACAACATAGCACAAAACAGACATCCAACACTTGAACTTTGAGTGATTTAGTTTACTTTTTTTTTATTTTCAAATTTTGGTCTCTTGTATCAAAATGAATGTAAGCTTTGGATAATTTGAATCAATTTTATAGACCCGCTTTAAAGACAACCACAGCTACAACAATGGGCTGTACATAGATAAAAAAAAATCAAGCATAAAAGACAATTGAACGTGACATAATTTAAAAACATAAAAAGGGAGGTCATTCCAGACTTTCCAGGAGAGGGTAGGCAAGGATCAGCTCAAAGCAGTCAGATGAGGTGAAAACAAATATCAGAATCACTTTTTTTTCTTTCAAAACAACCCAAAGTCCCAATCAGTCCAAATTTTAACCTATCAATTTTAAAGGTATAAGTTATGGGATGAAAAGAGATTGAAGGCAGGTACTCGCAACACACAAATATTTGTATAAAAAACCTTCCAAATTCAATTGTCCATAACATGTCCCTTTTTAAAACAGAATCTCACTTTTCTTGTGGCTTTTCCCCCTCCCTACCTGTTTAATGAAGCGCGGGGGATTGTGTTTGATTGCCTAGGTGTGGGGAGTATAGGTGTGACTTTTGTCTTTTGTGTGAGAGAGACCCTGGTGAACCCTCGGTGTGTAAAAATAGAAATGGTGTCGCCCAGGGTGCCGCTTTGGCAACACACCTTAGACACCATGAACATCAGGAGTGTGCTGCTGTCGCCTGTGCACCTCTTTGCTCATGAGATGCTTTACTGTGTAGTTGAAGCATTGAACCAGAACCTTCATCACAACCTTCAGTAGTCTTGTAGAACGTGTTGAACATTAATAGCCACTTTCAGAACCTTGTAGGGGACAACCAGCACCTCCTTGGTAACCTCGAACCTTCTGTAGAACATCCAGACTTTTAGTACTTCTAAAACCTTCTTCAAGTCACTTTCAGAATTTTCGTGATCACCACTAGGACTTCCTGTCCACTATCTAGACCAGTAGAAGCTCTAGAACCTTAATGTCCATGTTCTCAGTCCTGTAGCCCGCTACAAGAAGCGACTTGATCACCACTTGAACCTGCGATTCAATAGGAACTGTAATTAGGAGGATTTTGAACAGTCTCTGGCCTTTTAGCATGAGGCTGAGGGTGATGATGTTCTGTGCAAGATCTTTCGAAGAACCTTGTACAGGACTTCAGTGCAGTTGTGACAGGAATGGTTAAGGGTTGACAGATTCAGTGAGTTAAGGCAGCGCTTTAGCAATTGTGCTTCGATGTCAATCGGATTTCTTTCAGATGGGTAAGCCATAGATTACGCTCGACTCGCAAAGATAACCGAAGTTATGATAAACGTATGGAAAGATTAAATTGCTGATCGTGCTCATTCAAAAGTTCATTAGTAAAATTTAAAGTGCATTGTACGACCATTTTTAAATTTCATGCAAAAACCTTACATCTTACGTTTTAAACACTGAAAATGTTCCGCTTGCTTTTAGAATACACAATTGCAACCACTAGATGTCTCTCCTGGTTAGCAAAGTTGCCTTCCTGTGGCCCTCTCTGAAAGTTGGAGAGTGTTCAGGTGTTTCGTTGCGTTTATGCTCTCGTACTTTATTGATGATGATCATGCTGATATTCATTATTGGTTTCCATCTATGTCTCCAACAATGTCAACGTCTCCATGCACCTGTCTGTTTTATTCAACTTATATCTCATAATGATTCTATAGTTAGTTGCCTCGTGATAACAGCCACCTTGCACAATAGAAATGGAAATTGCATAAATGTTGCGCTGTTCAGGAAAGTAATAGCACACAGCCCAAATGTTTCAATTTTGGTCTTGCTGCCAAATCAAATGCCCCAAAAATGTTTTTTTACAATTAAATTGTATCGCACATGAAATGGCACATCAAATTTTACGGAAGTCAACGTTTGAACACAAACGGATTGTACGGTTTACAAATGTGTTGCACTTAAAAGTGAAATACAACTGAACTGAAATTAGGCTATGATTTTGCAAAGCACCACTAAGCAAACTTTGAGAATCATTGGTGCAAGGATTTATGATGTCATCTTGTCTTCTTTATGGCTGGAGCCCAGGTACATTTCAGCAAAAGCACATTTGCGTGAGCACAAAGCAGCAGCTGCGTCTTGCTGCCAGAGCGATGAGCTGCAGCAGCCGGTGAGCTAAAAATATGACCGACTAATCGGCCGACCAGCCAGCCCGTCAGCCAGTCAGAATGAATTACTATAAGAAACGTATAGATCATGTCGTCTTGGCCGGAGGGACAAGGCTGAAAGCACACTGAAAGCACTAAAATACAATCACCGGTTTGCTCGGCCCAATGATCTGCCTATTATTTGCTCTTTCCAATATAATTGCCATTGGAAAATACAAAAATAAAAAAAGTTGCTCTGATCAAAACCACAATGAATTGAATTTGATTAGAATATTTTGATATTTTGTATCGACGACCAGTGTGTTTGAAACGTTATTGTAGTTGACTTCATGTGTTCCATCTGAAAGCGAAGATATGCTTTTCATCGTCCTTTTTCACTCGCATTGTTTTCAACTGAGTCATTTCTTGGTGTCAGATTAAAAAAGTAAATAATCATATTTTGACTTTTGTATTGCTAGAAAAAAAATCACAATAGATATATGAAAACCTTGTTATTGACCTGTTTGCTCTTCAAACTTTTATCCACCATGTATGACGATTTTACCATGATTCTGCACAATTTCCACTTCTGGCCATTTATAACGTGGCACAAAGTGCCAACCCTTGAATGACTGATTGGTTGAGTATGGACCCGTCTCAATACTTTTGTTGATGCTTATTCGTACAGTTCCAACTCTTGGGTCTGTTGTTCTTGTCTGTTGTGTTAATTGTGATTAATATGTCGATATATTGCGTTTTGAGCCATAGCCTATGTATAGCTTGAATTAAGCTTTCGCTAAGCCACACTCCCGAAAGGCAAATTGGCCAATCCTGGCCCAGCACGTTTGTTTTTTTCTAAAGTTAATTGAGTCTTGAGCTAAAGCTAACATTGCCAATGTAATCCCTCAAAAATCAACAAGCACAACATTTTTCTGCCCTAAAGTGAACAATGAACTTATTTTAAAATAACCCATTGCTGTTTGTCAGCTTTTTAACAATGCTAATGTTAGGCATCTAAAGTGAGGCCTCATGGCGACAATCTGTGGCACTACGCTAACAAAGCTAGCTACAGGCTCGTGGTTGCAATGTTTGTATAGGCCTTAGTATCTGTAAAGCTCGTCGGACAACCGTAAGTCAGTACAGGGAACCCCTTGACATTCACCAACAAACCTCTTCACATATAGTTTTGTTTTTCCTGACAGTCCATCAAAATGCTTCTACTAAGAAGCTAGCAGGGGTCATCGGCTGACCGCAAACAAGGACGTAATGAAAGATTCTAGTAAAGATCCTAAAAGGTCTTGCTTGAAAGTCGTAATTGGTAGATCCAGCATCCTTGCACTTTCATTGCCTTTTTGTCCACAAAATCAATTCATCTGGAAGCCATTTATTTTTAAGAGTAATGTTGAAAAAAGTTCAATTGTTTTTTTAAATATTATTATTATTTTTGTTATTGACGGCAGGCTTCTGTCCCTAGTCCCAACGAAAGGGGGGGGGGGGTTCTCTGTAAGTGTGGCGGGGGTCTTAGCGAAAGCGAAAATGAATCGACTGGACGGTTCAGTCTTGATGTGAACAATGCATAGTTCCTCTATTTATTGTATTTAAACTGTAAATCTTGATGTACATTTTGATCAATTTGCAATGTGTATCAGTCTATACTTGAGCTGTAAATAATATATATATGTATATTTTCAACTATTTTTTGATGTACAATAAGTCATTTTCTGTCGCTTCGTTGCCTGTCAGTGTGTGTGTGTGCGCATTTGTGAGTGTGTGAGTGCGTGTGTTTACGTGTGTGCGTGCGCACGCACGAAGTACAGTGTGTCAAATCTGTGTAGGTTTTTGTGGTGTTGAAGTGGTAGTGTGTTCATGGGATGTACACTTGTGGTGTGTAAGCGATCAATGGGTTTGCGTCACACTAGAAACAATAAGAAACTATAAGTGAACGATCAGAAGGTTTAGATTTTCTCTCTTTTTGGGGGGGACCAAACTGTACAAGTGAAGATGAAAAATAAAAGAATCACTTTGATTAAAAAGTCATTTTTGCAGTCTCTCTGTTTTGGGATGTTTATGTTTCAAAACAACATTTAGGGTGACCATGATAATTTATTATTTTAGGACTTCCTAATTGATTTAATAATATTCATAATTTTTTTGTATTTGTTTTGTTCATGGTTGATCTGTTACGTTAATGATTTTTTGAAATGTTTATTTATTGTTCTCTAATGTAATTTATTTTATTTTAATTTTGTTTATTTCATGTTTCACATTTTGGTGTACGATTTATAACAAATATAAAAAGTGCAGGTTGGTTTCCTGAATGGTCCATCAATATTACAGAAAAAAAAAAGTATTAGGGCTGAGGTCACCATGGCAACAACAGCGATTTCATTTTCTGAGTTCATTTAAGGTTGGATAATTATATATTATTGCTTAAGTCTGCATTTTTTAAAATAAACAATCCATACAGGCTCAATGTGGCATTTAAAAAAGGCAGTGGAAACTGGATCCCACCAAGTCTTTGGCTAAGTTGAGGTACAGATTTGATCCCACCAAGTCTTTGGCTAAATTGAGGTACAGATTTGTCTTTCAGACAACCAAATGAACAATGACACTCCTATGTTCGGCTTCTTAGTTATTTTACAGCTTTATGAATCATATAAAAGCCAAGTATGGTGTAACAATCATTCACTTGTGGAGTCAAAGCATGTAAGTGCATAAAAATCATGCTTTCCCAAAGCTGGAAGATCATTGCAATAAATATAATAATTAAAAACATGAATATAAAAATACAGCAAAATGGCCGCTCCAAGAGAAGGATAAAAATTTGTGAATTTTACAGTCTAACTGATATGCCACAAATATTCATCATAATTCCGTGTTTAGACTAGTGGGGGCATATACAACAGATTTTTGGTGGTGTCTTTCCATAGCATTTTTCTCACAACTAAAGTTAGCAACATGCTGTTAGGTCATCTGGTCCCCTTAAAGATGCTACCACCTGTTATTAAATGCAATAAATCCTCCTGCAGTATTTATTTCTCTAAAACAGCAATAATGTTCTAAGGTCAATTTGACCGGAGGTCTATTTTATTATCCAACAAAGACACAGCCCCGATAGACATTGTTTTTATCTCATTAACTCCATTATTAACTATGTTAAGTCTACTTATTAATAGATCTACTTTTTACATACTGTAAATTGAATTGTACATTTTTATTTTACTGGGTCAATTTGACTTTCAACAAAGCAGTTATGGACTTTTTAGGCCTGTCGACAGTTGGGCTATCGGCGAGGGTGTATGTTTATTTACAAAAGGTCAGCACTCGAAACACTGAACTGAAATCCTGCCACATTATCAGTTAAACACCTTTTGCTAACTAACTTACTAACATGTCCATTTTTTAATCATTGAGCAATAAATTTATTGCGAATTATCAGGATCGACCTACCATTCGGCACAATCTCTTTATTTTGCATATCCAAGCTTCCCATTTTTCTAAAACTCAGCCCTCTGATCCAGGAAAAGACCAGTGTATATTTTTCACACGTCCTTCGTCATTTTCCTGGCAAAAGCAGAGCGGAGGCGGAGAGACAGCAGTACCGTGGCTCTCTCTCAGCTGCCGGCAGCCTCCGCAGATGGTCCTGCGACCCGACAGACAGTAAGCATAGGACAGGACGGGACAACTCATTACTGTTGATCAGTGTGAGAAATTAGTACTTATGTACTGATTGATCAAAATCATTCAATAAAGTATGACAAAAGTATGAAGAAAGTAGTTTGCTTTTTACTCACAGTAGCTCTGTTACGATTTATATTGTGAGCAGGTTGTTTGTATACATTTTATTGAATGAAACCCTCCCTGACCTGACACCCTCTAAGTTGTGGGACTACAGGCATTTGATCTTGTAATATTATTGTAGTGCAAACAAACTATAAAATTGTATTGTGCTTTAATTATTAATACCAAAACACCTTTCAAGTCCAACTACTAAAGGCACAAGGATGGGGTCACAGTGGTTAGTGGACTGCGCTGCATTTCGGAGGTCATGTTAAATATTTAACAAGAGCGTGGTCAGTATAGTGCAGTTGAAGGTTGTAGAGCAGAGGTCCCCAACCCCCGGGTCGTGGACCGGTACCGGTCCGTGGGTCACTTGGTACCGGGCCGCATAGCCGCACAGGAAAAAAAAAAAGATTATCGACGATCAATTAATTCAGGTCAAGACGCTCGTCCCGGTCACGTGACAAGTTGTATTATTTATTTATATAAATATATTATTTATTTATATAAAGGCCGGTCCGTGGCGCAAAAAAGGTTGGGACCACTGATCGGTGGAAGGAATTCTATTTTGCCAACTATCATTAACTGCTTAAAAAATATCATGTCTCAGGCCCTAACAATTACATAATTAATCACATGGTTGTTGGTGGTAAAATGTTTAGGAATCTTTTGCATTCTGTATAAGCATTAATATATTTTTAATTGAGACTTTAGTTTCTGATGAAAGACAAAAAAAGGTGATTAATATTCATGAGCTGTTCACGTCTATTATCCATTTTTAATTGATTCCTTTCAACATGTCAGGAAGCGAGCATTCCAAATGGACAAGGCACTATTTCAGGGATTTAAGAGGCAGAGGAAAATGTACGTGCTAATGGTCGGTTTGTATGCCAGATGACTCGTAATGGCCAAGGCCTCTCTCTCGGCGCTCGCTAATAAGACTTTGCCAAACGGTGGCCGGAGCTCAGCAGAGGCTTTCAGGTAGTCAAGGCTCACTTAAAAGCTTTTGCAACTTTGCACGTTAGTTATACGAGTTGCGGAGTTTTAATTTTTGGCATTTCTAAAATAAACTATAATATTGTTAAATAACAGCCAACCTGGAATGCACCTGTGGTTTCGAAAACAGGGAAAAAATGTGCATTCAACCTTAGATAAAAGCAGTGTGACTACTCATTGAAGCATCATATTGAGAACGACAAATATTTGTATCCATTTGTGCGTCAACTGTATGTGTGACTCTGCTATTCAAAGTACTTCTTTCATTTCAGGTCTGGATTTTTCCACTCTTATCGTTTGTAATGGGCTTTTGGAAAAATGCAAGCACGTCAGGCAAAATTCCACATCCCATTATCCAGATGTGCATACTTTCCGAATGATTCCCGAAAGAGGATCTTGTCATCCCTTTTCCTTTTTCTTCTGCAAAACAGAGACCGATACTACGTAGTCTACAGATAGATAGACACTAAATGTTCCTGTAATAGGATGAGCACCAGGTTGCGCAAGAAGTGACACACACACGCGCGCGCGCGCGCACACACGCACACACACACACTTGGAGTGGCATCCATTAGCTTTCCACAGAGCATCTGATGCTTTTGTGGTGGTGGTGGTGGGGGGAGGGGGCAGCCTTTAGGTTAAATGTCCAATGAGGAATTATTCTTGTGCTCTTCACAGATCGTTACATCTCCATTACCACTCACAGAAGCCGATTGATTTCTTTTCTTTTTTTTGACTTTTGGCTGCAGATGTTATTATGGTCAATGGGCTTTTTAGCTCATGTGGCAGGATGCTTGCAGCCTGTTGTGCGCTATGTTGATATTGTGTGCCCCACTGGTATTAAACAAGTGTTTGATTACAGTGGAAGTGGAGTAGTATTTTTTTGGAGGGAGGTTATTATTAAGTTGCATCTTTGACAAACCACGAGTTGAAGTAAATCGTGATTGAGGCCATTAAGTTGGATATAAGGAGACCCTCCCTCTTAGAAATACTGTGTGTTTAAAGCTCACTTTTGATTGACAGTTCTTATGGATAAAAAAAACATGTCGTTCATTTTTTGTTATTGTGACACAGATTGGCAGTCGGTACTTTGTCCAGATTGCCCCACCACTGAATGGCAAGTCCATGAGGAGGTGAGTTAGATTTGATGATTATTTTGCAGATGAGCCTAGGATGGCGCACCTAAGTGTGGACTGCGCCGCTGTGGGAGTGATCACAGGTGACTCCAATCAAAGGGCCCCTTTCATTCTTCTTAAATGTGGCAGTCCAGTTGTCACTGCCAGTCTGAAAATGGTGCAGATATCCAGTTTTTGACATGGGCACATAGAGCTCCAAAATATCTGGGCTGTGAAATGGACACTTGGAGAATGCTTCTACTCTCCTATTTGTTTGTGTGCTTGACTGTTTGATCAGTCTTTTGTACCTCTGAGTATGTGCGCTGTCATTTACTGGTCACCAGTCCATTGTTTGTCCTGATACGCACTAGAAAAAAATGGACAGATGGAAGATATTAAAAAGCTGAAGAATCCAACTCTTGTGTTGCCATAAAGGGTAAAAAAAAAAAAAGGATTCCACAGGAAGTCAACAAGGTCCTTTTTTCACTTGCAGAATCAGATTGAGCCCCTCACCATGGAAACTGTGTTCCCTATCGTCATGACAACCGTCAACCGGGAAGAAGAGCACAAAGCCCTGAAAAGGGGAGAAAACAATAAATGCACGGTATGAAGGTTGACATTTCGAGCCCTTGCACGTTCTCTTCCTCTCACGTTCCTTCTCGTGTTCCTGAACAGCTCTGATTTCAAGAATCCTCTCAGTCATCTGGCTGCAAAACGCTCCGCTACCTCTGGGAGCAGTTGCATTCTATTACTATTTAGATGCAGTAGCTATACTAGTATCCCCATCACGCTATGTATTTTATTCAAGTAATGAAGTCCTGATGGGCCAATCACACTACAGATGTTCACAATGACACGTAGTGGATACTCAACAATTGGATGGTATTTAAATTTGCATCTGACTGTTCATATTCAGGTATCCTGCTTTCCACACCTTTTTTGTCTACAGTTTGTACTATGTGTCCTCTCTGCATCCATTGCAGCCTGGTCATCCTAGAAGAGGGACCCTCCCATCTGTGGTCTTTTCTCAAGGTTTCTCATTTCCCCTAGCTGGAGTTTTGAGTTGTTCCTTGCCCTCTTGGGAGTTTAAGATCAGTTTAAGATCCGGGGATGTTTGAGAATATCTTTCGTTCTTCTCATGTCCTGAGTGTTGTTGTTAGTCACCTAAATGTTGAACAGAGGCTGTGATTTACCGAAGTCAAATTCCTTGTTTGGCACGCTCAAACATGGCGAATAAAAAACTCTTGAATCTTGAATCTTGAAAACACACAATTCCATAAGAAACCTAATACATGTCTTTGCATTATGCATATTGTACGGGTCATTATCGCAGTAGCGATACTTTTTTGATATATTGACATTATTTAAAAGGAGAAATTAGTGCATATTGTTGCTTTGATTGGAAACATTCTCAGGGTTAAGCGGTGATCAATTAAACAGTGAACATTTTAGAAGTATAATAAACAAGTAAAAAAAAAAAACAAGAAGTAAAAAAACCCAAAATTGGTTACACTGTGTGCCACATAATGCCATTATAGCTTCTATTCAAAGCTCATGAAGCACCACAACACAAAAGTGTGCTCTGCAGATGCCTAATGCCATTCATCTCCATTGTAGTCATTGTTTTGTATTGTATTGACGTGACACACACACACACACACACACACACACACACTTGCAATAATTATACCGCCACATGTCGGTAAGAAAACAGATTAGCCGTCTTTTAAATTCATTTAGTGACATTATCAAATTAATTGAGGAAAGGAAACGCATTTATCGCTGCTTTGTGGCTTCAGGTTTGAAATGAGACCAAGCTTCTTTTCACGTGTGTGTGTGTGTGCGGCAATTAGTGTTCCCTGCCATGGCGATATCCTCTGTAATTTAAAAAGACATTTTAAATATATTAATTGTACTTTCAATGGGCAAAGATGATTTAAGATATGTATTGTCAACCAAGCACCACTGCATCACCATTGTAACATACAGTATTTGTATCTACTGAAAATATAACAACAAGCCTTTGATTCCATTCGGAAAGAAAACATTCTTTTTTTATTTTTCAATGCGACACTGCGCTTAAAGGGGGGTCTATTGAATTCATATGTGCATAGTGACACGAGACTACATTCTACGCACACACGCGGCATACAACGACTGATGTGCTTCTTTGTCATTATCAAAATAATACATTCTTCATTCATGGTACGTACATGTGTCATATCTATTTATATACAGAGAAGTTACAAAAACCAAAAAGATAAAGAATATAGGACTGTGCTACATACTGTACAAACGGTACAACTGTGCTCATTATAAACAATGTCTACACATGGATTTGAATGAACTTTTAATAAACATAAGGCCACTATGGTAGACTGTGAGGATGACTCGTGTATACAATGTGGAATGCAATTGTCAACAACAGCTGGTTTCATCACCGGAGGTAATCCGGTTACTTTACAGCACAGAATCCAGCTGCATTACTCAACCAGAGGCCTCAATGGTGCCAGCTCATGAAAAGACACAAAGGCTGAATTTACACACTGCTTCAAGGCATATTATAAAAAAATAATATTCCCATGTCGCATGTCTATTGTGATGGAACTCATGAAACAACACACAGATTGCACTTAAACCATTAAAGTCTAAAATCGGGCCGTTACAACAACTTCGATCTGTTTGGCAGTGTATTTTCCCCAGTTCATGTTCTGTGCACCATTAATGAACTAATGGAAATGTTTATATTCTTGTAGTGTGGCCTATTTATATCATATTTAATCTATTTATACCTCTACATCATATTTACTGTCATGTGTATACAGCTTGAATGTAGCATATTTACTGTAAATCATACGGTGGATATAAAACATCTCTGTTAAAATGCCAGGTTTTGGTGATGTTAAAGAAAGTGACACCACACAGGAGATGGGGCAGTCTTCAGAATTGACCTTCATATTTGTTAAATCGGAGCCAGCACAGACCTGCCATGATGTAAGTGCCTCTGATTAACCCCAGATAAAGTTGCGCTTTTGCTGTCATTGTTTTTTTACTTTCTATTGTTTGCAAAGACTATCGGCTATTTTGAATTGTTTTTGTTTGTTCCCACTGTGACTCATGCCCCATTTCCAGCTGAAGAAAAACAGCCTCAAAGCACCAAACTTTACAATATGGTGTTTTTGTGCCGATGTGTTTGCGGCAAACATAACTTTTGGAATTATGGTCAAAAAGATCAACTTTGGTTTTATTCAACCTTGACACCTTTTCTCACGTGTATGGGAGGTTTATTTGTAAAACAAAACAGTCATTGAGTTGTATAGGTTATAGGTCACATTAATGGTGGAAACGTTTTTGAGATGATTTACCTTCTGGATTTAGACCATATTTTATTGTCCATGTGTTTATTGTAATTTATATTTGAATGTTTATTTGGATTACCCAATCTGAAAATGCTTGATTACAATTGATTTTTTTCTCTTTTTCCGCTGCCAAAACATGGCATTGTTACTCGATCTTGAAGCATGCAGTGTGAATCCAGCCTTGAGTTTTTTGTTTTTGTTTTTTCCCGCATGAGTGCACATTTGGTCCTGACTCAACCAGCGTCGGTACATCTAATGCCACAGGCAGACAATATTGCACCACATGAATTTTGTACTCGAGTCAACACAAAGAGTACAAAGGGGATGATTTCACAAATTCTGCATTGTGCGTGATGACGACAGAATTCTCTAATCCTAACCTTAAACCCTAAAAAGAAAACAATCTTTCATCTAAACCTAGTTCACAGTTACTATCACGCTATACAAAAACGCCCACTGGCCAATCACAGCACAGCACTGAGCGGCGTCACTACGTTGAGTTGAGGAGAGTATTGCATTTGATTTATTGTTTGTATTTTGTGTTGTTGTAGTTGCAGTCATAGCTAAAGGTCAATTAATCCAAATGGGGGAAATAGCTGCATAGTTTAAAAAAAATGAATGTAAAGCAGAGGTAGGCAAACATAAAGATAGCATGTAAAATTAAATTTAAATGATGCTACATTACTAAAATCATGACCGGCTCGTACAACACTATATCACGCAATACATGCTTTAGAACATGTGCTATTTACATGGTAAAAGATGCAACTCATATTCACCTTAGTATTTATACAGGGGAACATAAACCTGAAGAATTGACTCAAGAATCCTTCAGGAAGGGGAGCGGAAAATAGTTTATGCTTTTTCCCTCCCTGATCTTAGTCAATCAGCATCCGCTCAGTGAGGTGACATCCGGCTTCGTGTGGTTTGCAGGGGTCGCCATCTTGTCTTTACAAGTCTCTGTTAGAGCAGAAAAAGATTTTTTTTAAGCAAGACAACTCACAAATGCAGGGTTAGCGTAAAGAAAAAAAACTCCTAATGTAAATTGTTAAGGATTTTGGTTAATATCGTACCATGTAGTCAGGGTAATACAGTGTTTCAAAGAAAGTTTGACATAATGCTAAGTTGCTATCAATTGCTATGCTAATAAATATATAATATATATAATATATCCTTTCTGGACTTCCATCCGTGAAATAGTATTACGGCACGGGTCATTGTAGCGGCAGCTCTCTACATAATTGTACAACTGTCGATCAATATTCCACAGCACTAGACACTTTAAAGTTCATAAGGACTTTTTCTGCATCCGTTCACAGCAACTGTCTCTGCTACTGGTATTGCTACTGGTCACTTTAAATTGTGCAACGGTCATCAACATCATCTGCACAACTAGCATTGCATTGTAATGACCGCATCACTTTATCTTTGCTTGATGACTCTCTGCATCGTTACATCTGTCATTGGGTGCACTAATGGTACTCTTTCATTACGGAAAGACTTTGTCTACTTATGTGTCATGTCTTTGTTCATCGTAATTGCTTATTACTGCAAAACTAGTTTAGCTCATACTGCCGGAGACAAATTCATTCTGTTTTACATACTTGGCCAGTCAAGCAAAAATGCTTCTGGCTGTAATTACGTACAAATAGTAGGCTATGCTACAATGTAAAAAAAATAGAAACATAAGGAGATTTTGTTTTCAAACGGGTACTAGAGCCAATGCTAATAAATTGTAACTGTAGTAAGGTGGCACAATGAAAAGACAGACTGCGTTACCTCATGTCATGCAGTCAGGTTATATTCTAAGTGATAGGTCGACTTGATAACATGCTAAGAATTGTTAAACTAATACATGGCAATAGCTACACAAGATCATTAAGACAACCAAAATTTGTTTCAATGTTCCTTGATAAAATGCTATAATGCTCAAAATAAATGTATGCAAATATGTTGAACTATAGGACCAAAAAGAAAATATAAACCCATAAAGATTTTTCATTTTACTCTTTAGTCATTAGCAGTGTAGAAATGATGGGAATGAATGTAAAAGGTAGTGTTTCCACTCCGTTTTGTTGATGGAGAGCTTTTAATGGCAATCATGCCAGCGCAGTCGCTTGAGGATATGGAAAATCGTTGACGTTCACGTGGCTCTTAGCAACACTCGAGAGCTCGGCTGACCATGATGTTCTTTGTTAGAAAACAAGCAGGTTGTCCTTTCGCACAAATAGAAAGCGCTTCTTTCAGCCAGCGACGGTTTTGAATTTGTGTGCGTTTAACACAATTCCACAATTCCTGGAAGGATTTCGAGCAGGTGTAGGCAAGCTAGGTCACGCAGGTCACAAACAGCCCAACTTTACTTTCCAGTCCTCTGGGCATTCATGTTATCGAGTTCTAATTTTTTGGGCATTTATTTGTCATTTTCCCATTTTCAATTTTGATATTTGTGAGAGTTGCTGACTTGTGTGTGGGCCACGTGGCATCAATTCCCGCTCAGTGGCAGTGTGCATGTTGGTGAGGCTGGTTGTTCATCTCGCTATGTGCCCTACGACTGTCTGGTGACCAGTTCGGGGTGTCATCTGCCTTTCGCCCGATGTCAGCTGGGATAGGTTGCAGCATTCCCGCGACTCTGTACAGGATGAGCGGTGTTGAAAATGGATGGATGGATTTATTTATCAATTTTAGCATGAAGTAATTGGTTAACTGAGTTGTAAATACAAAAAGATTGCAAAATAAATATGTATTTTGAATTAATATATCAAAAGTACATACTATTTATTTAATTGAGTTGTAAATACAAAATAATGCAAAATAAATATGTATTTTTAATTATTATATTAAAAGTACAAAATATTTGTATATTTTGTATTTGTGAATCATTTTTAATATAATTATCGTTGTTGTATTATCAATCAATCAACTCATTATAATAGTTTAATAAAATAGACTAATCTACATGTGAATTCGATGTATTTTTTCTTTTTTTGTACAATTGTTGAATTAGTCATTCAAATTAAAATCATTACAAAAATAATAATAAGAATTACATATTTATTTGGCATTTTAGTGGCATGATTATTTATTCCGCATTGAATGAGGACAAGAAAATGGCTGGATGGATCGTACAGTAATGGTATAATTGTGTTACTTTTGTAGCGCGTTACGCTCAACAGTGAGTGTAATGGGGATCATGGACAGCGTGCACATGGCTCCGAATTGAATTAGCCCCTCCTCGTTCACTCTAAGATTGAGTTTTGAGATGTTGTGCTGTTGTTGCTCTACTCTCTATGGCTTTTGCTTGTGAGCGGTTTTTGAAAAATGTGTCTGACATGTCCACAAAGAGGCCTCATTTTCATTTCTGTAACGGCTTGAAAAATTAATGAATAACTAAATCAAAACATGTATTTAGTAGTCTCACCAAAGCCAGGCTACACTGGCTCATTTCTGTGTTGTTGTTTTTCCTTGATGTCCTAATGGGTTTTGTGAGGAAAATCATCTCTGGACAAAGTGCAGATTTGCAGGCAAATGACTAAGTGGATGTCGAGCAGTTGGACTTGAGCTGGGAAAGTCTGAATTGGTTGCCCAATATAGAGCTTCTTCACACGAGCTTTTTTTGATGGGGTGGGTGGGGGTGTGGAAAGCACTATTGAGTACCAAATGTTTATTGGTTTGCCGACAGCTAGTTTTCTGCGCACCACTAATAATTAAGTGTTATTTAATAATCTGTGCACCTCCAGATTTTAGAGATGTCATGGATTTCATTCATAAATATGTGAACAGCAAACCTTGCATGATGTTTTTTGGCACAATCTGATGTGAAATATGAAGGTGATTCTTGTATCATTTTCTAGGATTTGTGCTGTTATGTGTACTAAGTCACCATAGTGGACGCTGGGCTCTCCAGGGGTGAGCAGGAAGCAGGTAGCTTCTTTCTTGGTCCGATCTCTTCCCCGGGGGCAGCGCAGTGACCATTTTTCACTGGGAGACAGTGGCTGAGTCAGGCTGCAGCCTTCCTCCTCAGAAAGGGTCACATTTGCGTCGCCGTTCTGTTTGGAGTCTGAAAAAATAAGCCAGATAAATGCCAACGCTTGCAGCCACTGCCCCCGCATTATGTACACGCCGTGCACTTCTACTTTGAGGACAGCGGCTGTCTGACCTGTTCGGCTGTCGTCGGCCGCCAGCGGACACGTGTCGCTCTGAGTGCTTTCCCTGCACGAGTTGGTTTCCGACTTCTCGAAGGATGCCGAGTTGGTCTGAGCCTCGGGATTGGGGTTGTGCTTATTCTTTTTCTTGGGCAGCTTCTGCTTGGCCATGGCTAGCGAGTAGTACATTCCAAAGTTGTTGACTATGACCGGCACAGGCATGGCGATGGTCAGCACTCCGGCCAGAGCGCACAAGGCCCCCACCATCATGCCCAGCCACGTCTGCGGGTACATGTCTCCGTAGCCTAGCGTGGTCATGGTGACCACGGCCCACCAGAAGCTGATGGGGATGTTCTTGAAGTGCGTGTGGTTAGCGCCCGTGGGATCGTGCGGGCTAGCTCCGATCCGCTCGGCGTAGTAAATCATGGTGGCGAAGATGAGTACTCCCAACGCCAAGAAGATGATGAGCAGCAGGAACTCGTTGACGCTTGCCCTTAGCGTGTGCCCAAGCACACGCAGACCCACAAAGTGTCGAGTCAGCTTGAAGATCCGAAGGATGCGCACAAAGCGGACCACCCGGAGGAAACCCAGGACATCGTTGGCCGCCTTGGATGACAGGCCGCTCAGACCCATCTCCAAGTAGAAGGGCAGGATGGCCACAAAGTCGATGATGTTCAGCGAGTTCTTGATAAAGAGCACCTTGTCCGGGCAGCATGCAATCCGCACCAGGAACTCAAAAGTGAACCACAGCACGCACACCCCCTCCACTAAGGTGAGGACGGGCTTGGTCACCATCTCCAAGCGCTCCTCCGTTCGCGTCTCATTGCCCACCAGCACCAGCTCCGTACGGTTCTGCAGCTCGTTGAAGGCTTCGTGGGTCTCCAGGCAGAAGGTAGTGATGGACACCAGGATGAAGAAAAGGGACGCCAGCGCCACTCCCTGGTGAAAAAACACCAGACGAAATTTCATCGTAAACCTTCTCAGAATGTTTGTGAACAATAGGAAGTAACTCTTGACCTGTAGCACTAGAACAATAGTGACACGTCTGGCTCCCTCTAGTGGTAGCCCAAAGAATCACTGAATGAGCTATTCAACCTGTCTTTTAATAAGAAACCCAAATATAGTTGAGAACAAGTCCTGATTCCAGACTAAAGTTTATACAGTTGAAGTACGAAGGAGTGAGAATCTTGTGGGAAGATTACTTTGCAAAACGCAATGGCTAGCCTGCTTGCTAACATCAGCCATTCATTTCAGCCTCAGAAAAATGGGTGCCATTAATCCACGTGACAGAAAAGACTATTATTAGCCAGTCCCTGAATGATTATGCTATGTCTGAATTTCCACCGACTCTCTTTTCAAATCAGCTTAGTCGTTGAAATGTAAATTACAAATGGTATTTTGAACTGATGCTACAGACATTCCAACTACAGCGTTGGAGAAGAAGGCTAAAAATCATCACCCGAGCCCTTTAGCCTGTTTTCTCAACCAATCTGCCTTGGCTTAGTGACAGAAGGGTTTGTTTACTGCTGGTGAAATACGTGTGACTTGCAACCCGAGTGAGAAGAAAGTGGTTTGAACAATGCACGGATGGAACACGGTGAAAAGGTCCATCGTGTGGAAGGTACATTGAGTTGGATGGACCATTACATATAATGTCAACATGTTATGTTAGAGCTGCACATTTGATCCGTACACACTGTGTGTTGTGGTCATACAGTCAGCATACTGATTAATGATTCATGTGTAACATGGTGCAAATAATGAGAAACAAAGAGTCATACCGTCCCTTTATCAATGAACAATATGTCACGCCGTCAGAAGATTTAATGAACCCGTTGATGGTTTACTAAAAGCCTGAACAAATTGTATCGCCCTCGCTAAATAAATAATCCCGCAGCTGGATAAATAATTCTGCTATCTGTGTGTGTGCGCGTGTGCGTGTGTGTGTATTCCATGAATGTGTTTATACATTGTGAAGCTACTCATCTCCCATTTAGGATGAAACTCAACCACTGCTTTCGGGTCAAGTTAGGTAGGGTGTGTTTTATTCACATTTGGCCAATTGCCACCGAATTTCTTAATGATTTAAAAGGTGACACCGAATTAAATTGAAGTGTTGTGCCAAAAATGAATTTCAATTTAGGTCTGTGCTGGAACACTATGTTCATGTTTGAAACAATTTTATAGTAGTGCTACAATATTTGAAACTCCTGCTATTCAACAAATGAGTACGTTAAGTCTTTTTTTTTTTTAGAATTATTCATTATGTTGTCTGATCTCTTTGCATGAAGGCATAAAGGTGAATCTGAGTGCTTATGAAAGAGAGCCAGTGATCACACTTCACCAGTGGAAACTTTAAACAAGTTGAAGAGATTTATCAGGATGACCACGTGGCACGCACGCACGCACGCACGCACGCACGCACGCACGCACGCACGCACGCACGCACGCACGCGCACACACACACACACACACACACACACACACACACACACACACACACACACACACACACACACACACACGCACACGATACAGTCAGGCCATCCAAAAGAATTGTAATAATATGTAATGGTCAGACACTGTACACTCGAGCATGTTTACATCATATTTAATAGCTTGTGTACCCTCCAACTTAACATGTTTACATTGTATTTAATGGTCCATGCACCGTAATCACAACACTGCACCTTTTCAGCACAAGTGACAAATATTTGGCAGCTAGCCTGAGAACCTAATTTAGCAGTCTACATGTGTTCTCCATGCTCGTCCTTGTCAAACATCAAAAGTACACACCAGTCACAAAGTGAAGTACTTAGAACATGTAGAATGGTCAATTTGCTTCTCCCTAGCTGACATCACTTGTGTTTAAAAGGTCAAGATTTTCATTTCACCTGAAATCTTTTGTGTAACTGTATTCAAATGTATCATTGAGCCAAAAGGTGATGCCTGAAATGTGATCAAGTTCAAGGTTGCTGACAAAGAAGTCCATTAAAAGCTCGCTTAGCTCTTCTGCCATTAGCGTGTACATTAAATGCTACTTTCAGATGAGTGTATCCACCATAAAAGTGCTACAAGAACAAGAAGCCTTTTCTCTCCACTAAAAACGCTTTTTCCTTTTTGCTGATCCTATTAATAAAATGATGACATCTGAAGCTCAGCTCAAGCAGACGCCGGTAAAGGAGACATATTGTGCATTTTGGTTTTCAGGATTTAAAAAGGTTACAATGTGTCTGTGAAATGCTTTCATCACTACCACAAGGATCAAGAATAATAGTGGTTTTATTTTTCTCATCCATCCATTTTCTACACTGCATGGTTATTATCATTAGGGTCATGAGTGAACTGGGAAATATCCCTGCGGATTTTTGGTGAGAAGTGGGGTCCACTCTGAACTAGTTACCAGTCAATGGCGGGAAGCATATATGCTAACAATGGACTCGCCAGTGGATGTAAGTGTGCATATCTCCCATGCACCTGTGCACAGTGACAAATAAATTTAATCTCGGATATAAAAGTGAAGCAAAGCCAATAATGATCTTGAAAGTGATTTTCTGGCATTAAACATCTTGTAGTGGGATTAATAATGAGCTATCAGGATTTTACTTTGTGGTGTTTGTAACTTTTTGATAATTGCACATCCCTTGGGTCCAATTGACCAAGAGACATTGTTGTTTCTCTGAAACAAAAGCTACCTGTTGTTTGAGCAACAGATGCCTCCCCCCAAAGAAGATGTCGTAATAATAATTACAATTGTAATTAAGCGAGATGGGATTCGATTTAGTTCTCAAAATCAAAGCAACCTATTAAAAGTGGTAGTGGTGGAGAGAGGTATTTTAAAAAAAGCAGGAAACGCATCAAAAGTGTTTTCCTCGTGTCAATAGTTATTATAATGAAATTACAAAATGATGGTCAATATCGACCCTATTGTTGATCTTGAGAAACAAAAACTACCTGTTGTTCAGCAACACGTGTCCCTCCCCAAACTCACCCTGGCCGCTTTGGACGAGTAGGGGTCGTCAAACAGGGCCCAGATCTTGGGCTGCCAAACTTCACAGCAGCCCCTTGACCTGCCCGGACACTCCTCGATGCCAAAGCGGCGCGGCGTATCGCCGTCGTCATCGCCGTTGTCGTCCGGCTCGGGCGGCTCGAAAGTCTCCAGTGCTTCCTCGGCGTCGCGGTGCTGCCGGTAATTCATCCAGCAGCAAGGCTCCACGTCCGTCTCGTCGATGCCCCAGAAGGCCAACTCCTCCTCGAAGAGCGGCCCGCACACGTCGGCCGGGCAGTGCAGCTTGCCGGTGCGGT
Source organism: Syngnathus floridae (assembly GCF_059516105.1). NCBI lineage: Eukaryota > Metazoa > Chordata > Actinopteri > Syngnathiformes > Syngnathidae > Syngnathus > Syngnathus floridae. The sequence goes on along the minus strand of NC_142414.1, from coordinate 14,135,491 downwards.
AATAGTTGAGCACGTAGGCAAAGATGCCCGGGTGGCGGTCGAAGAACAACTCACCGCCGGTGCTGCTGCTGGGCGGCGGCGAGTTGCACGACTCATCGGAACCCACCTGCGGCTCCGGGTGGGCCAACCACGCCAGGCGGGTGCCCGGCAAGGTGCGCAGGGTGCTCTTGTAGGTCTCGTGGCGGGTGCCGCCCACATTGATGATGATCTTATCCGAGTCTTCACCTCTGGACATGTCCTCCTTCAAGCATGATTTGGACGGAGGCTTGTTGCCGGACTTGCGTCCACGGTAAGACGAAACGCACACAGAGCTGATCATCGTCAAATCGGCGCGCTGGATGATGACTAGCTCCTTGGGTCAAAACATCAAGCGCGCCCTCATCGCAGCTCCGAAGCTCAGCGAAACCACCTGTTTGCCAACCACGCGCGGATGTAGCTCACTTTATAGTCCGGCGCGCGGATCGCAGCTTGTGCGTGTCGGCGCTCCTTGCAAAACCTCTCACGCCGTGCGCCTTTTTTCTTCGGATTGTGCAACTTTTCCCGCACCCGACCAATCCAAGGAAGACATTCAACAGTTGGAGCAGATGTGCGCCAGTTTCCCGGCGGGGATTCTCTGTTGATGCGATGCGTCTCTGCCTCTCCCAGCGACGCGACGCCGCGCAGCTCGACAACAAGCTCCTCTTTAACGCTTTCACTGCTGGCTCTTCACGCAACCACTCCCTCCCCATAATGTCACATGTCATAATGGACGAAATAATATGAATATGTATATTAATAACATTTTTAAATGAACGTACATTTTCATGCATGCAACGATCTTTAAAATTAGACCCAATTCCGTTTCAGCACTCGACTATAAATGTTCAATGTTATTGTTACTATTTTTTTTTACAGTATTTACTTGCTATTCAACGGGATACATATGGAACCCGGCATTAAATGTTCCAGAATGCCAACAGAGGCTGAAACATGGCAGCAAAGCGCCATTCTTTAGTGGGAACGAAACTCCTCAACTCATTACAACATTGCAACCAAAATGACACATGATGGTGGAAAAGCACTCATTTTATCTAAATAACTAGCCTCAATTCACCAGGATAGTTTTAAAGCAAACTCGGACACAATTGATGTCACGAATCGTCCCCGGTTGTTTTATTATGTGTAGGTTGTCATGGTTACTATCCGCGTCTGTGTACTCGCCCCTCCCTTCCTGTGTCTACTCACAACTTATGTACTGATCACAGTCACCTGCCTCTCATTACCTGTCGCGTATTTAAATCCTGTGAGCGTGTCACACCCTTTCCGGGTTATTTCTTGTCTCATGTCTCTGTCAGTTCTGATTTTGTTTGCCATCCCTGTCGGTCAGTCTCGTTGGTATTTGTTAGGCCGTTAAGTTATGATAGTTTGCCGGTTCTGTTGGCTTGTTCCCCTTCTCCTCCCTTCCAACTACATTTTCCCTTCAATAACCCTTCCGATCCGTGACAATTGAATACTTAAACAACTCCTGTCTAGAATTGTAGGCTGTGACATTAAGTGTCAATCATTTTGCTGGTTTGGCCAGAGCAAGAAAACGGTAAATACTTTTTTATTCCCAGAAAATAATAGGATGGGTTCCCAAAAATATGTTACTTTTTGTTTTGTCTTTCAAACCACCAGCGGTGGATGCGATAACAGTTGCTTTGTCATAAAAAAAAGAAAGTAGAAAAAAAGAAAAGATGTGCGGGAGAAACCCAGTGTCCACTTGCCTTCTATACGTATGCCATTCAATTTGAATGCATCCGTGTACTACTGAAAACCACACGCGCACACATGCACCCAAATTGTAATCACGACTCACTCGTCATTTGCTCTTATCTTCTACAAGAGGTGCGAAATAATATGAAGTCTGTCTCTTATCGATATGGAGATCGACACAGGATGTATTTTATTGCCATTTCCGGGAACTTTATCACTCCGGGGCGCAACAACTTGTGAGGCGTTTAAATGCGCTTGAAAAAGGCTACACATAGCGACAATGTGCATTCGGAAATTACTCTTCCACAGCGCGCATGTGTATGCATGTTCGGAGAGAGCGCGTATTCCCTTCCCATGCTTGAACTGTTTCCATCTGGACAGCCTGATGTACTGGACGCACCTTGTCCGACCGGTATATTTAAACAACGATCTGAGTTTCCGATCATATAGTATTTTCCAACGCACCCACACTCCGATACTATACTGCCACTCAGTGGGCATTTTAGCAACGTGTTTTAGGCGTAATCAAATTAAATCAAATCAAAACAAAGATTTAAAAATGTCACTCAATCATGGAATCATTTTATTTTCATATACCATTTGATGTACAACTACCACCACAATAAATTTAGAAACATACAGCAAAGGGATTTTTCATCCAATATTGGGCGCCCTCTAGTGTTCACGGCGCTCTTAGCATCTCCCCATCTCACCATAAATAGATGATTGATAGAAAATGATCTCCACCTTGGCCAATGCTGGTTCTCTCTTTCAAAGCATTATAAATAATGGACTGTGCATTCTCCGCCACAAGAGGGCAATGAACACACGAGCTAAAATTTAAATGAATGAATAAATAAATGACGTTATTGAATCCTACTCGGTCAGATGAAACATTTATTTAGTTTTGGATTCAAAACATAGAGCCAGATCGATTAAAACCAGTTCAAAGTAGCTCAAAACTCGTTTAAAATTAGGCTACATTAAAACTACTTTGAAAGCATTCCAAGATAGTAGACTAAGACCAGTGTATTAGTTATGGCATCAAATTCAAGTGAATCTTGTAAAGCACTTTGAGGATGTTATTTGCTAATGTTCAAATTGATAAAAAGTTATTGAATTATTATAAAAACATGAATTCTAGACATTTTGATAAATTGATTAGGCTTTTTATTTTGGAAATGCAGTACAAAAAACAAATGAATGTTTATTGCATTGAAAGTTAAGAAAACACAAAAATAATTTAAAGTGAAAGAGCCATGCATTGTAATTCAGTGCAAGTTCTGGCGTCAAAGCCATTAAGAAAGACAACTCTTAAAAAAACACATACATAATGTGATAATACTACAAATGGCAATACAATCAAATACTGTTAAAAGTCTGCACCAGTCAGACACTTGCTGTATAAATTATTCCAACAACCTGAAATTGATCTCATATAGATAGATCTTGAATGACTGGCCGCCAATAATGGCCATTACTATGCTGTAATTTCACAAATGATCACTTCAAGGGCTATCCTTGTTTACATGCGTTTAAGGCCCAATGCAATGTTGTGGCACACCAGCAGCGACCGGCCTGCAAATAACCCACAAAGTCATCAGGCACTGCACGTAAACGCTCATTTACATGCTCCCTGATTCCAAACGTGTTCCGATCCCATCCCAAGCAAGTGCTTCAAGATTCGGAGCAAGGCAACAGGTCGTATTTGACGTAGCCCACGCGGTCCACCAGCTTGGTTGAAGTCAAGCGCCAGTAGAAGCGGTCCCAGTAGAAGTAGGTGTGACCTAAAGCAGACATGTTGTGGGACATACATTTACGCTAAAAATCAGATGCAGAAATATATAAAAGCCAGTACCAGAATGCAGAAACAATTCTGATATGCTGCCTCCCCGTCAAGCAGGGCACTTACCGTTGAACTGGAAGGCATCATTAGGCTGACTGGGCACGCCGCCAAAGGTATTCTGTGTGTATCGTGGGTAGCCCTTCTCAACCTTTTGCGTCTTTACATCCATCCTGTATTGACACATCATCAACATCATATTAAAGTTAGGTCAATTTTATCACTCCATGTGTGTTTTGATAAATTTGAACTCACCTCCAGTATTCCTCCCCACTGAAAAGCAGCACTTTGTATTTTCCCCTCTGCAGTGCTCCCTGTACCATCTTCACGCTGGCAGGGAGGCCGAGCTTCTCGATGTTACGTGGGCCCACATAGCTCTGTCCTGTGTAAACCCAGAACTGGCTCCCTAAAAAGATCATAAAGGGGACACATACACATAAAATGCAAGTGTTCTGCTTGGGAAAGTAGGACTTGTCTTTTGGCCATGTGCAATGCATGAAGCTCACATACCAGAGAAGAAGTAGAGATACCCGGTGAGAAGGTCCTCGAAGGCAGCATCGATGACTGTCGGAAGTGCTCGCCAACGCTCAGAAACTCGAAATGGACCTTTGAGCTCGCCATTATTTCCTCTGCCGGATTTCTTCCAGTAATATCTAATGAGCAAAAAATGCATGTTCGACTGTCGGGCGACTCAAATGTGACACCAGGTTGTTTTTCTTACCCATCACTGAAGAAATATAGATTGTTTTTAATGACGGTGATGGTGTCAAATTTGTTGACTTTGCAAATGTCTTTGGTTTTTGGGTCCACAGTTTTTGGGGTGGTGGTGGTTGTCTTTGATATAAATGGGGTGGTTGGCCGAGGTGGTGTGGGAACTGGGCCTTCCCTGCGGCCTGAAAACAATCACATGTATTTCAATAAAGGCACAATACAACATTTTGAATGATAAACATTCTTCAATCGTGGTACCGCTTGCCGTACCATAGAGATACTGAATGCCGGCGACGTCGTCTCTGTGCAGGGAGAAGTCCTCAACGTAGGTGTACATGGGGTACATGAGGGCCTGTCGAATGTTGGAGTGATCCAGACCGAGCGCATGTCCAAACTCGTGGGCGGCCACCAGGAACAGGCTGTAACCTGCATGGTTTGTGAAGGAAACAGAATTATAAAAGAGACTTTGTCATGTGTTGTGTACAAAGGGTTATGATACAGCCAAGTGATCGTGTTTCTCTTCAGACTCTTGGCTGCCTCAAGCAACAAGCAGCCACTCATTTACATGAGACATAGACTGCCCCCCCAAATTTGAAAAAGTTTGAATTGGATTGAAAAATTTCAACCAAAGAGGCAAAATGGTTTGAATCAGAAATTTGCTTTTGATTTAAGCAAATCAAATCATTACACTTATAAATATACCCTCCTTGAATCATATTGCATCCCTTGTGTTGAGAAATGTAACGATTATTTCCTTTAATTTAATTGACTTGAATAGCTTAGTTATATATTAATAACCATGATAAAAGATGCAGGCATAACCCCTATCAAATTAAAATTAAAATCATAATCCCAGTGAATCAAACTGAACTGACTCAATCAAGTGACTCAATTTGTGGAAAAAAAGAACGTTTTTTTTAAATTCCTCACCTTTATCACGACAGAAGCCCCATTTCTTGTCATCATCATAGCTGGCGGTGGTCGCACACCACAGCCTTCCGTCACCACGGCCCTCGCTGGTGCACGCGTCATAACTCTGGCCCAGGAAGGTGAACGGGAAGTGGCACGGCTCCCCTTCGGAGTTCCCACCGGACACTGCGGTGTCTGTTCATGTGGTGACACAAACATCAGTAAAATGTGAAGTAACCTTTGGTGACTTTGGAGAAAATCCCATTTCCAATGTTAAGCAATATGGCTAAAACCCACACACACCTCTACTGGGACAGAATCCATATTTCTTGTCCTGGTCAAAATTGTTTGTGGTGGCACACCAGCGGTAACCGTCATTGCGGCCTTCTGTGGTGCATCCGTCGTACTCCTTCCCCTCGAAGGTGAATGGGAAGACGCAGGGGGCGGCGTCCGCATTCCCTCCAATAGTGTACAAAACTGTCGGTACGGGAGGAACAATGTGCATGTGTGTTACGTCATCTTGAAATCCATTCAGAATTGGTTTTGATTCTCCTTTTATCCGATTGTCAGACTCACGTTCACTGGGGCAGAAGCCGTATTTTTTATCTCGGCCAAAATCAGCAGTCGTGGAGCACCATGGGAGGTTGTCCGCGCGGCCGTCGGTGGTGCACGTCGAGTAGGATTTGCCCTCAAAAGTGAAGGGGAAGCGGCACAATGCACCCTCAGCGTTCCCATAGCGAGTCTTCACCACTTTTGGAGACAAGAGAAAGTGCTATTCATAAGAGAGAGACAAGGATTGAGACCAATAAAAGAAAGGCGTCAACTACCTGGTCCTTTTCCCAGCGTCCAGTTTTCATCGTCATCGAAGTGGGCGTCTCCTTGGATCCCCTTGCCGGGGGGGTATGCGTGTGCCAGGAGGCCATCCTTGCCATCAAAGGGGTAAGGGTCTCCGTGGTCTGGAAGATGCCAATACAAAACAATATTTTACTGGTTGTATTCTGGGCCTCTTGATCATGAGAATGCTCAGTGGGCCGAGGAAAGACCGCAGTTTGCACACCACTGATTATTGCCACTGTAAGATCTAACCAACATTGTATCAGTAATGCTCCCAAAGATGAAGCCAGTGGCACGTACCGCCTTTTCCAAACGATATCATGATGTCCGCTGTCCCATCATAGAGGCGAGTGAACGTCAACGGTGTGACGTCGCTCCACACCTTGAAAGCTCTGGCAAATGCGTCGTCAGTCAGTTCGCTGTCCAAGTCTGGAGAGTAGTTCAAGATCCTGTCGGGGAGGATGCGGCACTAAGTGTCTATTTCTCTCAATGTTTTTTCAACAAATATTGTTTAATAGTGGTATCACCATGACCAACATAAACAAAAAAGCATCATGGAAGTCTTTCGTCGATCAAGCGCATTCCCTCAACTCACCTGTAAGTGACGTCATTGTGGTCCCATTTAAGATCTCCCTCAAAGGTTTTGTAGTTGGCCACGTCGGGAAGGCCACAGCGCGGCTGCTTCATGGCCTCCATGGTGGCTGAGTCCAGCTGACCAGTTTCTTCCAGACCCAAATGCTGCTGCATCTTCTTCAGGGCATTCGTGGTGGATACCATGGACTGGAAGCCGCTGCGCTGCAGCTTCTCCATGTAGCCAAACCTGGTCAGGTAACTCTGTGGAATGAGTCCAGGTGGTGAGAAAACACAGTGCAGCTGATAAGGCAACATGTGCCTAAGGATGGGCTGGGTTGTGTCATTCATCCATTTTAGAAATTAAATTCTAGATTCTTTGTTAGGACAACTTTCTTGTCCCAATCAAACAACTAATACAAAAAAGTATACATTAGTATTTTACACTTTTTTGGACTGTTATATAAAAAAAGCAACATTTATGTTATTTTATTCTATTTAATTCTCTCATTCTTCCCCTACTGAAATGAACAGAAATGTCAATCTGTTTCTTCCCAAAATAAAACACCAGCAGATTTTTTTTAAAGAAAAGACAAGAAAATAGCATTCAGTTCCGTATGTAGTACTTTATAAAAACAAAAACTAATGAAATAACCAAATGATTTTTATTTTTCCTCGACTCAATGGACACTGTGCTTTTGTTCCTGGTGTGAGCACTTTGGCCATTTGGGAGCAGCATAACACAAACATGCAGCAATACACGCTCCTCAGTAAGCCACAGTGTTATTAGTTGTTCTTTGCAGAGGATAAAGAACATGATATAATGAATATAACTGTGAGCATTATTACATTATCCGTTTACATGTTTTTTTACATGTTGTCCACCATTGAATTAAAATCTCCGTTGCATAAAGGGTTATAGCATTGTGAATATCAATACTATTTGTTAGCCTGTCTGTAGCGTTTCTTGTTATGGATTAGCATCGTGATAATGAACTTTAAGACAAAGTTATGTGGTTATTTCACGTGTGTGTGTTTTGTTTTTGATGGTAATTTATTTATTTGCCTCTGTAAAACATCCTGAATTTACCTTGGACCTAAACAAAACAACTTGCCCTGCCCTCAGCAGCAATTATTTTATTTTACCTCACCTGTACAACCTCCATGAGAAAAAAGTATGAGACAGCTGCGGCTTTACGTTTACACGAGGGCCAACCGAGCCATGCAGTTTGATGGCTCATTTAGAAAAAAATATTATTGCGAGTCTAAAATATTCATTTGTTTTGTGTTTTTGTGGGAAAAAAAAAGCAAGAGCAAACATTTTTTTGTATAACGCCTTTGTCATTTAGTTTTTCTGTAAGGTAAAACTGTCGAAAAGTGTAAATCAGATTTTTGTGAAAGTCCTAGCGCCAAGAATTTCTTTCCATTCCAGATCTCCGCACAGCTTGAGTGCTTTGTGGAAGCTCTCTTATCAAGACAACATGCACCATCTGTTACTCACTTGTGCCAGCTCAATATCTGTCATGTTTTTGATGATGTCTCCTGGAAAAGTGACATGGATAGACTTGAGGGGAAGGCTCCATCCTTCCCTCACGGTGCTGAAGCCCCAGAGCAGGCACACAAGCAAAGCGCAGGATCTCATGGCTGAGCCCCTCTGTGTGGATAAAAACAGTCAAGATGAAATGCACAATCCGTCGAGCGTCTTCCTCTTGGCGTCTCGCCGCTCTTCTGTCCTTGTTTAGATTTGCACGGCTTTTTATGCAACTTTGCTTCTTAGTCACTTCACCTCATTCTCCACCCTCCAGCAACCTCAACCCTCCCACTCTGAATACTCAACACATGCTATCGGTTTAATTGACTCCAGAGGGAATTTCCAAAATATTCATATTTGACTTTGCAACAACAACAAAAGGATGGGCAATGTTTCGAGTAGTAAATGCACCCTTGTGGAAAACTACTATACTGAAAATAGCTTATTTGAATTCACTTAATTTGAACATCCACACTAGTTGCACATAATCAAAATGTGTTAAACTGACAATTTTCAGCTCCTCTCCAGTGGCGTTCTCAGGGTACATCATCGTGACCCTTCAAATTTGTCCCTGGCTACACTGTGCCCCCCGAAACAACACCTTGGTAAGGTTCGTGTTACATTATATCAAGAACGTGACACTTGCTGACTTGACTTAGAGTAGTGATGTAGACTGGAATTATATTGACACAATCAATTCATACTTTTAACAAATATCATCATATTTACAGTGAGTGAAGCAATTTTGACAATATGGTGTGTGTGTTTGTTTTAGGACTTACATCATGCCGTTTGCGGAGTCTTTAATTTTTTTTTCTACTTCACTTTTGTCCATAAATAGAAATCTATTTCCTGGTCAACTAAGATGGGATATGGAAAAGAAGAATGCTAAAATGAAGATGAATAAAAATCCATTGGCAAATATTCCAAAACAACATCTTTGGTTGGTTTGTTTACATGAGCTAATGTTCTGCTTTTCTTAAGTTTCAAGAATATCTCATGTAATATTCCTTCCTGTTTTACTGTAATTCATTTGTAATGATGAGCTTCATCATTATTTTTGATGCAACATGTCCCCTGACTTCATCACCAAAATGACACAATACACTTGCCTCATTTGGTCAAAAGGATTGAGTAGAGTTTTCGGAATATTTCTACACTGTTTCTGCACAATGAGAATGGTGACCTCATAGTTAGCGCGTCTGCATCGCAGTTAAGAGCTTCTGTGTTCAAACTAGGACTCAAAGAAATTTCAGGAATAAAGAAACTAATCATAGGGGTACCTGATGTCGACCAGTCTATTGTTTATCGTTGCCCTAGCATTGACTGGCGGCTGGTCCATGCACCACAGTCAGATTGGTGTTGTCTTCATGTCTTAGTGTGCATACAAAAGTACGACTCACTAAAGCTGCAGATGAAATTCTCCCATTGATTGCACTGCTGTCATTTTTGATCTCTCCGTCGAGCCGTCGTTCAGCGGTGCTGCCGCAAAATATTGACATGAAGATTGTTTATATGGTGAAATATACCATGAACGGTAGCATTCCAAGCAACAAAAGTACTCTGGCCAATAGATAATGCTTTTACATTTTTACATACTCCAAAGGAAATTTCAAAAACTCTAAAATGCTAACAAATGGACATATCACGCAATAGCAATAATAAGCAACAAAGGCGCTCCTTCCAATTGATAATGATTTTGCACCTTAGCCTGTATTCAAGCCCTAGTTCAAATGAAAAACATTAAAAAGTCAATAGGTGGTATGTTAACATATAGCAAAATAGCAATATAACTTCAGAAAGTGCGATGGCACGTTGATAAATGTTTTCGTCCTTCCTTGTGTTTTGGTACTTTGGGTCATATTTGACCTTATATGGTAAGGACAGGTGCACCTGCAACGTTCTGTGGTTGGATGAGTGTGCTATCCTTCCTTATATTTCAATTTCCTGATGTAGGTGATGCATCACTTATATTCACACATTGCTTGGGTGTCATTGAGCCTGTGTTGTTTGCACATCTGAGAAATGTCATCATCTTCACTTGTTCAGTAATTTTCCACCTTAATTTTGCACAAGAAAAACAGCATTAATTAATCTTTTGTTGTGATTTGCTTGCATTTAGTGTACAGTTCACTGCAGAGCTGATTAATTCCTGGCCCAGTGTTTTATTTGATGCTTTTATTTGCTGTGTGTCTGATGGACTGTCGTTTGTGCACATGATATTATTAATAACATTAAATAAAACAAACCAAAGTAAATTATTTTCTTATGTCTTTCTGATAGTTTTCTACTGGTTTTTGATTTTTTTTTTTTTTATTGTGTCGGCTTGAGGCGTTCGCTGTCTGCAATGTTTCGGATCAACGCGACCTGGGACCAGTTTAGCGTACACACTCAAATTCAACTGGGTTAGACTCCAGTTCACTTGCAAACCTATTGAGAACGTCCCTTGTTAATTGGTGTGATATAATTTATGATGGAGTTTCTTCAAATTTATCACATCCAAACGATTTTCAAACTGTAGAAAAAAACCAAAGAAAATGCTGATCAAGTTATAGCTCGGATACTTGTGACATTTCCAGTCATGCAAAATCAAGGTGGAGAAGTACTGAACAAGTGAAGATGCTGACATTTCTCAGATGTGCAAACAATCATTTCGCACAGGCTCAATGTGTCAAAAGAAGTGATGCATCACCCACATCAGGAAATTGAAATATAAGGAAGGATAGCACACTCATCCAACCACAGGACGTTGCAGGTGCACTTGTTCTTACCATATAAGGTCAAATATGCCCCAAAACAGTAAACATTTGTGACACTCATACATTAGTTGGTGTTAGTAGATTTTATTCTGGCCTGTGGCTGTTGGGTGGTCAGTACATTTTTGACCATAGCCACCCCAGGCCACCCCCTAGTGGCACCCCTGTTGAGACTGAGCAATATGGCCTTAAAATTGTTTTTGGAATGTCAGAACATAGTAAAACTGGGTGTGTTGAAGGGGAGGGAGTGCATGGTCTTGGGTCACTTCCAGTAATAAAATATTTTACTTGAATTCAAATTGCATCAAGGCTTGAATCATAACAGCCTGACGTGTATGTAAAGAATTTTATTCTTTGACACTTTTTGGTTCCTGCGTGAGCTCTTTCTAATTCATCATACTTGTACCACTTCTGCAGGGACAATTTGAGTTTAGTTGTGGCTCCACCCTGGCCCTGGTAAAAAAAACAAAAAAACATCTGCCTCTAATTTGATGCGGCGTCAAAGCCCTAATGAATGCGACTCTTTTTCAACAAAGTCATCTGGATTTTGGCTTTTTAGCTCCCCAAAATAAGTCTGGAACACAAGTTTGAAAAAGACATTTTTTTTCTCCTGGGGAATTCTTCCTAAAATTGGCTTCAGTCATAACAATCGCATGCACATAGCAGTAGGCGGCCAGCGACGTCATAACAGAGCTGGAGAGTGTCATAGCGGTGGAGTCAGTTCCTCAAAACACTTGTTTGCACAATCCATGCCATTACATTACATAGTGAGATAGGGCTGATATCACAGTCTTAAAATAAAACATAGATTTGTCATTCATTTATACAAAAAGCAAATGACAAAGCTATCATTCGAAATGTGTACTTGTAAATTTTAATTTTAAACTGCAGAACTTGACTGGTCAAGTCAAGGATTCTGCTCATGTTGTCTGTTTCGAAGTGTGAATTAAATACTTTATTTGCTTTCTAGTTCAGTTCTCTAGAGGAGGCAGAAACTGTTAAATTGCCAACACTGACTGAGATTAATTACCCAGCACTATTGTGAAACAACAAAGGTGGCCAATAAAGGACACAGAGAACACTGCACCAAATTATTTACCCTCACCATTTTCACAATGCAAATATACTAATGCTAATATGCCAATATGCCAATGTTATTTGTCTGGACCACTGTGTTTACACTTAGCTGTAAGTGTGATTTACTTCATTTGTCCTGCTGTCTTTCCATTGGGCACTGAAAAAGGCCAAAGTCACTTCCTGTCCGCCAACATCCTTCTTCAGCAATGCTGATGGACATGGGGACAAACACACACTCATGCATACCAGGATGACTGTGCTTGATGTGGAGCCAATATTAGCCTATTCGGTATTTTACATGCTGACTTTATGTTCTGGGAAACATTTCCCGCTACACTGTCTTTGCCTGCTGTGAGGATTTTGTTTTGTTTGTCCTTAAAAATGCTGGGTTAACAACGAACCAGTTTGCGTTAAAAATTGGACCAACCCACAAAACAACCTAATAAATTTGATTAAATTGACCCAATTTCCTGGGTCACTCCAATTTTTAACCCAACACTTTTAACCTGTTAGTCAACGTTTTTCTAAAGGATTTTATTTCATTTTGTTGTGGAATGGCACTATGGAAATAAAAAAGCTTTGAATTGAAGTGAACACTGTGGCCAACTTCCAATATCACTGTTTACATTGACTGAACACACACACGGCCAAAATCCACGTAAACCATTACCACAGTCCATAACTTGTCCCGATCTGAATCAAAACATGACGTTTTTTGTTGTTGTTGTTTACTCTGGTAAGGTACTCCATGTATAATCCCACTCACAGACAAACCGCAAAGAAAACAGGACATTTTTTTGGCCGATGGTAAGCGTCCGTAAATTGGGCGTAAACCGCACCGTGCTTTTTAGTATCGCTAGTACGGCCGACGTTGTGTCATGAGTCAGAAATCCTCCAGTCTGACAAGAATAAATCCGTGAGGGAGGCGGTGATTGAATATTTATGGAGAAGTATTTGTACAAGTATTCTAAAATAGAGAGCTACTTTTCAATTACCCTTATGTAGACAACTAATAATGTGCCTGTACAGTTGGTTATATGTCTTGCTTTTGTGATGGTGAAAGTTTGGACTAAAAATATATTCTTTCAAATACAATCTCATTAAGAAATTTAGTTTTGAAAGTGGACCAAATTGACTCCGAGTGTGATCAGCGTCATGGAAGAGAGTTTGGCCCTATTTTGAGTTAAGACTATATTTCAAGAAAGTTGGGGAAATTCCTCATTACGCACACAAACATACACACACACGCACACAAACACACACACACGGCAACATTTCATACGCAGTTGTTGGAACTCGACTGAAAGGTTAGTGCATGGGTGTGCATTTACTCAACGCAGCGTGCCAAACCCCGGAGGCTTGGCTTGCTTTGCTATGCCTGGATTGAGCCCAGGAATTGCAAAGTGCGCTGTGTGCATAGACCATTCATTGGTGTGATGCGATCGGCCATCAAACCTGGGACCAGTCAGCAGCCAATTAGAAGCAACCAATACACTACACAAACACAAACAAACAATGCACTGGTCGCCAGCCAATGGTAGGGCACAGAGCCAAACACGAAACTGGACTTACTCACCAGTCAATGGTGAGCATGGTTGACAAATATCAGACTCATCGGAAATTATTGTCAGGGCACATGTAAACAAGCAACAGACCCTAGACAAACAACAAATCATACTCACATAAATGTCTATAGGCAATTGAGAGTCTTTACTTGCGCTAACATGTTAACATACAAATAATACCAAAAACTGAACAGGATTGACTTTAGCTTGAAAACATCCACTGAGGCTCTGCTGCCTAGTCAGCAGGTTGTTAATTCCTTATTTGTGCAGTATTTGACTCTGTTTACAAAATGTACATGCAGCTATAAATAGCAGTGGGAAGCAGAGCCACACGCACCAAGTACGTCTGCTGTGGTGAGGGCCGCCGTTCACATCAAGTGCAGGCAGGCGTGTTGACTTTCCGGATGGCCGGTTATTTGACGGCCACGCTTAGAAGCCAATTACTGCCAGTCATGAGGGGCAGCCTTTACGGGTGCGTCACCCCCCCCCCCACACATCCAAAGGACAACCGCAAGCAGTGACTGCACCACCAAGGCGACGTTCCTTGCACTAAATCATTTTATTGTGTTTGAAACAGAACAACTCCTCTGCCTGTTTTTATTTTCCAATTTTCACTCCACCACAATGAGCCAAAAGAATAACATACACAAATTCATAAAAGTTTGGGATTGTCCAGACAATTTCCGGTTTTCCATAAAAGCACTGTCGTACACAGACAATAGTCTTCATGTCTGTATTTTTTAAATAAGTTTTGTTTTTCACTCCAATAACAATGTACTGTGTATGCTGTCTCTTCATTGGAATAAAGAAGGACATATCTAAGTGAACCCAAACATCTTCTAAGCGGGAATTTGTCAAAGTACTCGCCTTAGAATTCACTTAGAGTTCAAACCAAAATAGGCAACTTCCTGTTTAGATGTTTGGCCTGGGTCCTTGAGATGTTTTCATGAGTACTTAGTGATACACAATTTTATGTTAGTCGGTGAAAGTTTCCAGAGGCACTACTGTAAGAATTGGCCAAAATTGGCTGTAATAAATCCACATAGCTGAGTTTTCTTCCACCAATTTTGATTATGGGTCCTGAGACTTTTTTGGTGCGTCGTCTCATGATAGACTTGTCCACCAAATTTTATGTTGATCTGTTAAACTGGTCTCAGAGGCTAATTTTGTAAAACTTTTCTTGCTGGAAATAGCTCCTAGCTTCCTATTATTGGAATTAGCCCAAACTGGCTGCTTCAACCCAAAATGATCAACTTCCCGTTCAATTTTGGGCATGGGTCTTTGAGGCCTTTTGGTGCCTCGTGTTATGATGAACATGACCATCTAATTTCATTTTTGAGTCTTAGGGGATTGTTCTTTGTATATATAAAAATACAGTTCTCTGTAATTCTAGTCTTGGAACAGCTATTGTATTTATTTGTACACAGTTTACATGCTATTTGTTGAACGCAAAAAGCGTGTGATGGGACAAAACAATGTGAATCACCCATCTAAAAACGTCTCGCCTACATTGAGCAGAGAGGAACAGCTAGTGACCTTGAACGTAATGAGTCAATTCAGCAGGCTTTTACCAACGCCTTCACAAAATAGGAATAAGTCTTGGGAATTTCCCCGTGTTGATCAAGGGCAACCAGCTGATAGCAGAGGGGAAGTGAGTCAGTGGCAGCACTTGTTGAGGCAGGCACTTACTGTATGCCTCCCGCTTGTGTCTGTTTGACCACTCAGTTGGAAATATGCAGGCCTTGCTGGGGGTTTCAAATCCAAGATAAATGCAATGTTTTGCTGGCGGGCAAAGAAGTAGCTGTGTGCACACAGGGAGTCATTTTCTTGCTTGAACCCTGACATTAGTGTTTTTTGCGGTCATGCATCCGTCATGACTCCTACTTGTCACTCCGCTGAAAAGTAGAAGCAAGGCGACTGTCTATTTGCTTAACTCTCAAAGGGACTTGATGTAAAAGTGTTTTTTGAATGTGTTGACCTCCGTTTAGCACAGCAGGTACCTTCCACACTTGCCTGTGTACTGTCGAAAATATTACAATATTACCGAGCCGCTCATAAAATATTATTTTATCAAATTTATAAAATGTACATGTCTAGATATTTTTGTATATATTACTAAATATTATCTGAAAGATGTGAAATAATAAACGATATTTACCATACTGTATGATGATAACACTTATTTGACTTTACAATGTTTTTATAGTTATTGTTAAAAAGGCTTGAATGCAGATTAAATGTATGGATAATGTCCTCAAAATGATCTGTTTATTTATTATTAGATTATTTAGATTTGCATTTGATTGATCATATCTATGAAAAAGGTAGTTTTTCCTTTGATAGTTTATAGTCGTCGACGTTGATATATCAAGCATCTCCAGTAAACCATGCATGTTGTTTTTTGTTTGATGTACTTGACCAGTAGGTGGCACCGGCTCCCAAGCACCGGTGCAAATAGAAGAGCCAAACATACAGGACAGGTAAAATTGTATGCATCTTTTTTTATTTTTCAAATAAGTATTGTGCATTTTGTATAGCTCCCATTGATCAATTTTAACTTGTGCTCACCAGGTGAGTTGGTGTCCATTCCAGCTGACCGTGCATGACAAGTGGAGTACATACAGGACTGGTCATCAAGCAATAGCAGGGCACATTAAGACATTTAAAGCTTTTAAAAACAAAAGAAAAATGAACATTTTAAAACGAAGTAAGGAAATAAAAGATAGGTTCTGAAAATTATAAAAGGAATGTGCAGTGCAAGAATTTTTTTTTATTTTTATTTTTTTAAAAACCTGGTAAAAATTACTATGATAAAATTTCATCAGCAATGATTTGACACAATATTTAGCATAAAGAATGTTGCACTGCTGTTTAGAGAGATCTTAATGGCTTACTTATTCAGGAGGCTTCTCATTAAATTACCAAGTGGTGTGCAAATATGAACTTTAATGGGCGAACCACTCAGACTGAAAATAGCGGGTCATTTTCTAACCCGATGTTTAAAGCACATCTTTAATTTGGTTGATCTCGTTTCAATTGATTGCCCAGTTTGGAGCATATTTTTGATAAATGCCACTGGATTGTTTGGTAGTTACTGTCAGGTCATACAGTAGAGTGGTCGGCAATCAATGAAGAGCACACTTCAAAAAAACAATGGCCACTACTGGATTGGTAGTCATTTAATGTCAGATGGACCTCTGCTATTCGTGGTGGACGGCTTGCGAATACCAATTATAAATGATAGCCATTATAATTGTGTTGGAAAAATAAATAAGATGAGATATACAATTATCTCGGGCTGCAGCCTGCAATTAACAATTATTTTAATCATCAATTACTGTTGCTTATTTTGCCGATTAATTGATAATCAGATTGGAAAAAAAAACTCTTTTTAATTTCCACCCCTTTATTTAAAAAACAGAACATTATTTCAAATTGAGGCCTCAAAGAACAACTCTAAAATGCATTTGGAGGAAGCCAGAGAAAGCTACCTGGACGCAGAACATTTCCAGCGAGTTAAAAAAAAAAAAAAAAACAATTACAGTGAGTTCAAGTGTTCATTAAATGCGATTATGATACGTAACATTCGATCTTTGTAAGTCAACTCCACCGCGTCAACATTTGCTATCTTATGCAAATGTGACTCACTTGTTTTTATGCTAATAAAGTGGAATTATTAGTGTCAATGCCAATATTTCACATTCCACATAAAATGAGCTGCGACAATGGGGCTGTCAGCCTCGGTGGCCTCATTTTTTTTTAATCATTGATTGCTTCTCAGTGGGACGACATGCAAAAACTATGCTAGTCCGGGATTAACTGGCCCAACGTTGATGCCAGACTGCTTTACAAACAGCATTGCCTATTGAGAGCTTTTTTGGAATAATAGTCAAACCCACCATAAGAGATGGCAAATGAGCGAATATATGTTTCTTTTTATACAATAAAAACTATTAAGTGCAATTTGTCTTGTAAAAAAACAACAACATTGTAACAACAAATTATTCCTGGGCTTTAACAGACTGATTTCATTTCCATTTAATTTCAATAAGAAGACATGATTTGAGGTATGAATATGATCACGTATCAAAGGGGTTAGGGTTAGGTTTATAGGTTTGGTGTCTTAATACGGTTTCAAACTAAAGTCATCTTTTCAACCTATCTATCAGTTTGGGATTAGGGTTGGAAGGGTTTGGGGTCATGTCTGAGGGTTAGGGGTTATGTTAGGTTTAAGGGTAAGGGTAAAGTGTTGTAGTATGGTTTCAAACAGCTTGTCAGCTTTTCAAACTCAAAACATTTCATACATTTTAAAATGAGCTAGGTCAATCCAGGATTAAATTTTTTGAACTAAATTCATCATTCTAAAAATTAAATAGTTCCTTTTTTGCAATTTATTATATCAAAATACTGGCATTGCTCACTCACTCACTCACTCACTCACTCACTCACTCACTCACTCACTCACTCACTCACTCACTCACTCACTCACTCACTCACTCACTCACTCACTCACTCACTCACTCACTCACTCACTCACTCACTCACTCACTCACTCACTCACTCACTCACTCACTCACTCACTCACTCAGCCCGCTCAATCGCTTGCCCATTTTTTGGACACTGAAATAGATTAGGGAGGATGATAGAAATTTGTAAACAGGAATTATCACCTAGGCTTTTCTGCCATGACATCCATTAGAGCGATGTAGTAGTTACGCTACGTAGTGGAGCGCGAGCACAACACTCTTACATATTCATCACACCTGATAAGCAGCTCCTGGAGGATCAAACTGCTTGTCCATTTGTCAATGTGGGAAGCCACTTTGTGTGAAATGTCGCAGTATTGGCTAAACACCAAGGACAGATTCACCTTGGCAATATAAAAACACCATTTCATCATGTCAGTGTGTTTCAAGGTCAGCGGTGGTTGTATTAAGCTAAACAACTAAAAGACCGCCATTGTGTTCTGAATCATGGATGGATAAATTTATATCGTGCCTTTTCACGGATTCAAGGACGCATTACGGTAAGTCACGGGGAAACAAATATGGATCTATATTTACGTACTACCTTGCTTTACGAGTGCCCCAACTTTTACATGCATTACATACATGATGTTATTTGGCCACAGCCACATGAGCCCAAAGAACAATGGAGTGCTGCAGGGTAAGGTTAAAAACACAAAGTTCCTCCTTTAAATTATTTACTTTTGTATGTGAATTTAATGTCTAGCCTCTGCTTCTGTGCGGGAAACCAGGATAATAAAAATAACGCCACTGCTTGAAATATGATGCACGAATAAACATATTGAAAATGGGAACACTTTTTTTATTTTATTCCAATTCATTGAAATTTTTCTATATAGTAATGCTGAGACTGGAATGCAGTTTCTTTTCTTTTTTTTAAAGCTTGATTTAAATGATACATTTGTTAGCTATTAATTTGATAATTCACTAACAAAACAGCAATTTTGTATGTAAGAAAATGAGCTGGATGGTTTTTGTATTGTTATTCCTCCAGTGTATTTTTTTGTGTGCTTGCAATTGCTTCAAATTTGAATGTTTAGCATTCACAACATAATAGGAAGCGAAACTGGGCCTCCAAAGCTGCTAATGATAAGTGTGACAGCAGTGCAGGAATTTCCTATGAAAAGTTGAGAGGTAATCATACCTCAGGACGTGCTGTGCAAACAAATCCCAGAAAAGCAACAAAATCGCTTTAAAAGGAATACATAGTGCACTGGATGAATTTTAATGGTCCTCCTTGCGGTAAACAAGAGAGACAACCAAACTGTTTGCTGCCTACTCAGAAACATTAAAGGAGATTTTTCTTTTTTTTATATCTTTGCAGGTCTAAATAAAAAGCTCTGACATTCACTGATCAAAATCTACAAAGGATGAAAAATTACAGTCTACTTAACATCCTCTGGTTCTCTCTGATGCAAGTTAGGCTTTTGTTACCATGACAACAGGGTGACGCTAGAGCAGTGTTTATGCATATATTGATTCATATTAAACTAACCACAAGACAAGACTGCTCATCCAAAGTCTCTTTTATGGTGAATAGCTAAGTAAGTATTCAGAGCCCCCCCCAAAAAATGGCCACCAAGGCCCATGCAGGAATGACAGTGGTCACATGCAGATTTTTTTTTTTGCCAGTGGTACTGAACATAATTTAATGCATCATGATGCCACGTATTAATATTACAGCATAGTAAAGACACTCAAACAATCATCTGGTGACACGATGAAGACAAAAGACATTGAGCTTCACCTCCTCCATTACCTTACGAGTTGACTTCTGCATGTCCTTTTGGATGAATGTATAATTCAGTCTTATTGGGGGAGAAAGATGTTTGCTGTCCTCAGTGTGCACAAAGAAGGGTCCACAGAGGCGTGCTGCAATCTGATCAAAAGAGCACCACAAACTGACTGGAGGTATTTTCCTTCACAACTTCACTGGATTCGAGGTCTTTTCTTGGGTGGGGATGGAACATAAAATGACCACCAGATGCCACCAGTGAGTCACATCATATGTATGTTAAGGTGTCATTGGGTGTTTTGGCTTTTCAATATAATACAGTGAACCCCTCCCCAAGCCTTGTCTATGTATGACGTTGCTTGTTAACATTAAATTAAGCAGATTTCAGGCGAAGCTGCATTTTTCTTAAAAACGTTATGTGATACTCTTTATGATTAGGATGATTGTAAACTTTCATTTGGAAAACTGCTCACATTCTTTTTCTCAATTCAAGGCAAAAATGTACTAAATGACTACTTGACTACTTGTATTAAAAAGAAAGGGAATTAAGATCTCAAGTGACCACTATACACTATTTACTGGATCTGACAAGGAGCAGCGACGTAATCTGTTAGAAACGGCCACTGCTTCCAAAAGGACACTGGCCTTAAAGGGGCAATCAACCCCCACATTTTTTTTATAATTCTCCCACTAGTCGAAACACAGTGTTCTGATTAAATATTCCTTCAAAAACCAACAAATGAATGACTACTGCCAGTCTTTTTCTACATTACACGACGTATCTTCACATGGGCCTTGGTTTTATGTTGGAATTCCAAAGAAGACCGAAGACTGGGACACTAAACCATATAATGCCATTACAGTTTGTATGGGTGGTTTCCTTTTATCAGGTGTGGGAAGTGCTGACAGGGGGTGCACCATCAAGGATTACAACTTGCATCCGCACATACACACTTTTGTGCAAAATATCGTCCTTACTGTGCGATGTTGTGCCATGAAGACCCTGAAGACGTCGCAAGATTACAGCCATGCTGCGCTTGTATAGTATTTACATTAATATTACATTCATACGTGTACCAAACAGGCTGGATTTACACTGCAGTGTGGTTTCAAGTCATGAACATAAAATAACACACTTTACAACTCAATATGAGGCATGGAAGTGAACAATAAAAGCTGCAAGAGAAATTCCCCTCCTTCTCCCAATCCTCCAAACGAACATCAAATGTTGATGGCACAAAAATATTGTTTATCCCTTCAAGCCTCTGGTGGCTGGACTAAAGTTTATCCCAATGGATTGTTATGGGACTTCCTTTTATGTTGCAACGAAGAGGCGCTCAAAAACAGTCGGGCTATCCTGAAGCCTCGGGTCTCATGCTGATTGCCAAGTCGGACTTAAAAAAAAAAAGATGTCTTTTCGGGTATGTACTACCTATTGCGCCTGGTAACGCATGATAATAGGAAGGAAGGTTTTCATATTATGGGGGAGGGGAGACTCAAAAATCAGGAGATCTGAATTGGTGACAAACAATTTAACGCGACACAATTCAGCACTACATAATTCTGATTCTTTGCACGTTTTCAGCAAATATCATCAGGCATCTATTCAGAAACAAATCTCTCGATTCACTTTAAAGGGTCTTCAAATTAGCAACGACCCCAAAAATAATTACACCTGGTCTGACTCACAGCAACACTCACTCACATTCGTCCCTCATGTGTGAGTGCTGAGACGCCAGCGTGCCCCATGGGTGCTATGCTCCTGTTTTGGGTATTAAGTGAATGTAAATGTCTCTTCAACCCTGAGATTTTATTTGGATTTTTTTTTATACCTTGATGCAATGCTGAATTGTTTTATATAATTGATGCAGCGTATACCCAGTCTGACAGAGAACTTTCCCTCTTGATTTTGTATTTTGTCATTTCCATCGATTTCCACATTCTGCACTAAACAATGCCCAAAAATGAGGTAAACAACTTCAAGCTTAATTTCTCTAAGGGCGACAGTTGTTCTCAAACTGGGGTCCACAAGGGAGTCTGAAAAATAATTTGCAATAAATTACCATGTTATATCATTCAAACGGTGGGTGACATGCCCAAAAAAAAAAAAAAAAAAAAAAAAATCCAATAACTTCTCATTACCTTAGCTTTGGGCAAATTAAAAGCTCTGATATACTTGTGAAATATCATCAATATTAATTTATAGTGCCATCAAGACTTCCCCCTGCGGTGTAAATAAGCATTTCTTTTTATTGCTAAAACTTATGTTCAGTTAAAGCGAGGATTATGATGAATCCCCTGTGAGGATCCAACCAGACCCGAAAAGTTTGAGAAGCCCATGCCTTGACACACGACGACTGACGTCAGGTCACTGTCATAGTGTTAGGAAATTATTGCAAATTTATAGACCTTCTCATAATGTTTGTAAACATACACGGTAGGGTACTAACTATTGTGTTTTGTTCACAGATTTCATTGCATTATATACAATGACAATAAAGGCGATCCTGATTTTGAAAAACCCTGAAAAGAAATATTTTCAGAGTCATTCAAAACAAATTGTGAGTAGGATAAATCAAGTTTATATCGTAAATTCTTCATGTTGTATTTGTTGCCATGTCTAAAGGGATGGACTAAGAATCGAACCTCGTCATTGGGTTTGTGGACTGCAAATATTTGATTGGGTTGTCCTCGCTTAATCTAGCAAAACATCATGGTTAGCTTTCTAGCTCATGTCAGCGCTACAGTGTGATCCATTTCCCTGTCAAAAGAGCACGCTTGTGTCAAGAATCTGAGCAGCACAAGTCAATTGATTAGCCAGTCCTTCGAGGATCATCATAAAAACAGTGTTGAAGTTTCCACCACGTCTTTTTTTGAATCAACTTCCCATTTAATAGTAAAGTCCTTTCACCACTGCGTCTGCCTTTAAAGCCGTTCATCTCACGTAACATCATCTTCATGACTCACATTTAAGCTACACTGGTTAAGAAAAGGAAGGCAAAAATCATGATTTAAGCCATTGACCCTGTTTCCTGAATCGCTCTGCCTTAGTCAAATGACGGCTTTGTTTACAAGTGGTGCCCTCCAAGATGACTTGAGCTTCAGCCACCCAGAAATACGTCATAGTCAAAGGGTCCATGTCAGCACGCTCCTCCTGAGTAAAGAGCAATCCTATTGCTTTGGTTTGCAAGGATTGTCTCAGTCACCTCATGAACACATGCCAGGGTTCTTGTGCTTTGAAGGTTAATCCTCAAAAGGCGGCATTCCTTGCGCTAAATGGCATTCTGCTCCAATAGGGGCGGATGTTCTTTCAACTGTAGAGGTTCACTGCTCTGGTTCTGAGGTTGCAGGGCGTCGGGCACACGGTCGCCATCATGCAGGAGCCTCGGGGGCGACATTTGACCTGGGTCGGGATTGACGCTTTGCCACCTCCTGTCACTGGGCTGCATCTCCAGAGTGGGTGTGTTCTTGCAGCAGAAATACTGATGCCAGATCTTACGGAAGGCCGTGCGGAACTTGTTGATACGGAAGGCGTAGATGATGGGGTTGACGGCCGAATTGCCGTGGGTGAGCAGGATGGCGATGTAGAGGAGGAGGATGGGTGTCTGGCACTCGGGGCAGAAGAGCGTCATGCAGTTGATGATGTGTAAGGGGAGCCAACTGACGGCAAAGAGAAAGAGGACTAGCGCCAAGGATTTGGCCAGGTTGAGCTCCTTATCGTAGTACTTGTTGGGGTCGGTGTGGCTGCCGGTCAACTTCTTGCTGTTGAGCTGCTTGTGGATCATGTAGAAGATCTCGGCGTAGATCAGCAGCATGAGCAGAAGCGGCGGCAGCACCCAACCGAAAAAGTTGAAGTAGACCATGTAGTCCATGCTGATGACGTTCTCAAATTGGCAGGTGACCACCAGGTCGGAGTCGATGGAGCCGTTTTGCTGCAGACGCTTGAGGTTGTTCCAGCCTAGCATGGGGGTTAGGCCCACCACAAAAGCCACCGTCCAGCATACCACCACGGCCGCGCCCGCTCGCCGGGGCGTCACCACTTGCTTGTACCTGCAGGGGACAATAGGAGGAAGCGTTAACTTAGCACTGATAGCATAATGTTAAGTATGATCTAAGTTAAATATTCGACATTAGAGATGTACAGAAGAATAAATAATAAGGGCCCTACTGACTGAATTAGCTAGTTGGTTTAATAGGCTCATGTTAAAAATTTTTTTTTATACACAAGAGTATTTAATCAAAATTTGTACATGTGTGCGAAATGTTTGGCCACTTTTAATAAGACCTCAGAGTTTCTCTAGTCTGCTACATTTTAATGATGAACCTGATGAGAGCACCAAAGGCTTTGTGAATTGACCCAGATGTCGCTTGTTTCACGTGCTGAATGTTTCATGTGAATGAAACCACAATCATATGGGATATGTATTGCTCTATATGGCAGTCACAAAAAATACTATCAGGGCATTAAATGAGAAGCACGCACTAAGCCACTATGGTGTAAATCCAGCCCTCTGACATTTGTGCACATCTCGCCTGAAGCAAAAGGAAATGCTCCAATTATGCTCAGCTTTCATGCGTTGGATTAGTATTGATCAAGAATGTACGTGTTGGGACAGCCACGTCTCTAAGTCAAGGAAAATGCCAGCAATTCACACGCTTTGCCTTTTATTCTAGAAATAGTTAATTAGTTATAATAAAAACATGAATAAAAATAGAAGGGATTATTTTATTACAATGATAAAATGTTGACGTATTTTACATGCACATTTTCAGTGTTTTATTTGCTTCATCTTGTATGAGGTGAGCCAACAGTCCATTTGGGCTCTGCGCTGGAGGACATTCTATGTCCCACAATGAAAGTTTAAATCATTCATGCATGTGATGTGTAAATATAATTGTCCTGAGACAAAATGTATAAATGAAGCTGTAGTTAACTTGATTTCTAAAAATGATTTAACACACCTAATATATCTTGAGCACCCCCTAAAATGACCCCCCCCCCCCCCCTCTCTCTTAATAGTAATAATAAAAATGCATAAGATTTATATAGCAATTTTCTAGACACTCAAAGACACTTTCCAGTGCATACATTATTCATGGACTCACACATTTATACTCCGGTGGTGGTAAACTACATCGGTAGCCACAGCTGCCCTGGGGCTGCCAGTGTGCGCTTGTGGCCCCTCCAACCACCAACATTAGTACCCACCTGTAAACCGCCCATCAGTCTGTCCGTTCTTCCTTCCCTCCGCAAATTTTAAGAAAAAAAGTAGATTAAATTCTAGACCAAAAAAAAGCAGGTCAACTTGAACTTAACCAAGGCACAGACAAATTGGCGCTCCGCCTGTGTGAGTGCTGTATGATGTCATATCGGATTATTTCAATCATAAATATAACACCATCATGGGACAATCCGAAATCATCAATTGAATGGATTATAATCCCCATCATCATCAGTGATCATGTGATGCTACCTGCTTTAAAAATATATGATAATAATAATAATAATACGACTATTACTACTATTACTGGTGGTACTTCCACTACTACTACTACTACTACTACTACTAATAATAATAATAATAAAAATAATAATAACCATGTAAAGGGTTGCATGCTACAAGCAAAAAAGGAGAAGCTTTCCCATGCTTTTATCTCCAGTAGACATGATTATTGTAATGGTCTTCTGAGGAGATTACCCCAAAAGAGCATAAAACAGCTGCAGTGGATTCAAAACCCTCTAGCTTGGGTTCTGAAAAAACACAGAGATCTGAAAACCTCACTCCAGTCCTTAAGATTTTAACACTGGCTGTAGAACAGATTTTCACATTTCTGCTACCGGTATGTAAATCACGAAATGATTTAGATCCCAAATACCTAATAGAAATTTTACTTGAATATAGTAGTAAAGGAGAAAATCCTGTTTAAAAACTATGTAAGTTTGTATGTACAAAGCATGTCTTGCCCAATATGTTTTCAGCATGTTGTGTTTGTTTTTGTTTTTTTTTTGCTTTTTTATGTGTTTAAGATAAATAGCACTCCATAATATTGCACTTTAAAAAATTAAAAGCAATATTAGTATTAAACACCATGTTAAGAATGAAATAGTTTGTGCATTGTGAGTTAATGCTTGAATACAATTCAGTGTGCTGTTTCTTCTGGTGCTGTACAATATAGTCATACAGACACAAATGATGAGTCACCACAATTCTCATCTCAATGACTCAGTAAAGGGTGATAATATTGGTCATGAGTATAGAATATACAGTGAGTATTGATTGTAACATTATCTGTCTATATGTGTTGCACCGCCATTGGTGTTCAAACACTTCAGAGCACATTGATGCTAGTTTTGTTAGCCCAACATTTGAATTTTCTATTTTTTGTCGGCATTAAGCTTGTGGGATCATTCCTAAGGCACAGTTGTTTAGTTGTTTTAAATACACAACATTGTTTAGCTAAATGAATCAAATTGCATGGTGGTTTATTACCTGTTTTTCTTGAAAACTTAAAATTTCAATTTCAAAATGACCTGACCTGGCTTGACCACCAAAATTTGCACTGCATTGCTGATTTAACACGTGTATATTTTGACATTATGATAACGCACCGCTAAACTCAGGGTAAATACTGATCATGTGATGTTACCTGGTAGGGATCTTGACCCTCAGGTAACGGTCAATGGCGATGGCGAGCAGCGCCAGGATGGAACTTTGCGTGAGAACCAGAACCATGCAGGCGACCAGCAGGCAACTGTAGAAGTGCGTCTGAAACCCGATGCTGATCGTGATGGCCAGTGGGATGACCAGCGCCCCGACCGCGATGTCAGCCAGCGCCAGCGACACGATGAAACAGAAGGTGGTGTCCCGCAGGGATTTGTTAATCCTCACCGCCCACACCACCATCACGTTGCCCACCACGGACGCCACCGCGATCGCCACCTCCATGCCGATGTAGAGGGACAGCAGTGCTCCGGGCATCCTTGACGAGGATCACGTCGGGGGAGGAAACAAGCACAGAAAGAAGACGAAAAAACCTCTCTTGAGTTTGACACACGCGTAATTTGGGTTTAGTGTGTCCAAGGGCAGGTGCGGAGGTTCGTGCGTCCGCGGCGCCGATGCGCGCTACTTCCACTTGGCTGCATCGCCTACAGGAGGGGGAAAGAGCAGAAATGGAAAGGATGCTCCTTTTCTCCGTGCATGCGCGCGGGGCAAGAGGAGGTGGGTGATGGGTGGGGGGGACTCCACGACCGAACAAAAGAGAAGCTTGAAGCAATATCGAGAACCCGTCCAACTACGCGCGTGCATGTGCGCCAACACGCATGACACCCCCTCCTCCTTTTCCTTCGATCCCCTCAGTCCTCGTGCAGTTGCTTCCAAATAGCATCATGAGTATAATATATTTTTCTGGGTACACAGTGAGGCAAAAGTCCCAGGAATTCCCTTGAACTAAAGATGTAGGTCGTCTCGCAGATTTCACAGATGGTGTCAGTTTCTCCCTTCTCCTACTCGCTGTTTACTTTCAACTCACACGTCTTCAATGTTGGCCCGAGTCAAGGAAAACAATTACCACACCATCTACATCATTTTATTTTTTTTACCTAGAGACGTTAATACTATAGTATTAACTGTCTGGCATTAATGAACGGATAAATAATATTCGATTTTTTTTTCTGACAAAATAGAGAGTAGCGATATATACCTACTTATATACTTATATTCAATATATTTTGATGTGTAATACTGTCTGTACAAATTCTGTACTTCATCATGGAACAAATTCAACTCTGTGTCAAGGTACCCTTTCAGTAATTTACTGTATATATATATATTTTAAATGTGCTTACCCCAAATGCAACTCATTGGATTTCTACTGAACAAAAGGTAGATATTCATCCGTCACGGCCACATTAGATTTGCCTGTGTGGTCCGTGCAGAAGTGTGTGTGGAGATTTGAACTTCGAACTGTTGCCAACGGTGTTCATAAAAGGGGAGGACAAAAAATGACAGATAGCCACACTTGCATAACCTAATGATATCGAACATACAAGCTCTATCATAAATGCAATATAGACTCAACTAGCATGCTAATAAATACAATGCTGTTTTTGTAGTTTAGGGATCCCCAACACCATCACCTGAAAGCCAGTAACACCCCATGGAAAGGTAAAGAAAATTGGGTGGAAATGTCTATCATAAGACACAAAAAAGTCTCAACAACACGTGTACTGAAGTAAAATAGGAAGTATCACGAATTATGGAGGAGCTGTTTTTTTATGCTTCTAACTTTGCCCATCAGGAAACACAATTTTCAATGACACACTCACCACATCCATTGTGTCACACACTGAACACACTGAACCTTTGTCTCAGGTACACACACGCAAGTGTGGCATTGACGTTGATATGCTAAGGTTCAAAGTTCAATTGTACCCGAGGGCGGCAGCTGCAATCGTGACAGGGTTGCCATTACTTCCTCAAGGCAGGCGTGACCGCCGAGTATGTTCGAGGGAGTCCCGAGTGGCCCTCACTTATATATTATGGAGCAGTGACGTGCAGAGAGGCTGCATTCCACATGACTGAAAGTGAAAGCAAAAGCGCCTTGTCAGCCTTCGGCCAAACACTAAAAAATATTTGATCTCAGTCCCAGAACTAAGAACACTATCACTACTATGAAGGTTTGATATTGTGCCTAAACAGTTGAGACACAATGTCAGTGGTTGGTGGATTCAATAATAGAATCAAAGGTACAATTTGATGTTGATAGGTTTGATGTAAATCTATTTTCATACACACTTGGCGGTGTCGTCTGCCTTTCGCCCGATGTCAGGCTCTGGTACCCCTAGTGATGCTGAACAAAAGAAGCGGTGTCGGGAATGGATGGACTTTTCTTTGCGCTTATAAAAAGAAATTTGTATGTATGTGTCATTGTATTTGACTCATCTCATACCTAATTGTGTTCATTTGTACTTGATTGTAATATTGTTCGATGCAGAGATCACATACAATATGTACAACCCACCAGAGTGTCTCAAGTCCTTCAAGTTCAAGCAAGTCTTAAGTCATAAACTCCTGCTCAGTCACAACACATATTAGAATGACAAAAAAAATATGTTGATATGACTGAACTTCATTAATAAAATAAAATGTAGAAAATAAAGGGATCATATAAATAAATCTAATAAATCATAAAATAAAAATAGACAAGACATTAGTTTGCATACATTAATTTCATGCAGATGTACTAAATGTTATTTTTGTATGTCAATTTTATTCTTCGAGCTGCTAAAGCGCTTTGTGTTACGATCAAACTGACGTGCATTAGTTAAAAGGGGGCCTGCCACATCAATATGGCGAGTCCCACATCGCTGGTTAAATGTCTGCATTCTGTATGATGGTGCCTAGCCAAGATGTGAATAAATTAAAGCATCCCCCTGACAACATCTCACCAGTCTATTTATTTAGCTGAGGGACAGTAACACGGATTAAATTTTGCCTCAGTGCCAATGTGCAAAGTTATCAAAACGCAAATTGTATGTAATTGATAGTAACAATTCATTTGGACTTTTGTACAATATTTTCTGTTTACTTTGACTTAAGCAAAAACGTCTCATTTTACCTGAGCTTTTTTTTCACATAAGAAACTGGATTTTTACTCAAGTAGGTTACTGTGAGCACTTTTGCCACTTTTGATCGATACAAAACGTTGCTGGAAGGGGAAAAAAAACAACAGGAAAATGGTCAGCATGCAGCAATCGATTCACTAAATTGCCTTAAACCTTCCGCTCAGGAATTATAGACATATTGCGGTGACAGTACAGTATGCAGTCTGAAGACACGCCCCCATCTGGGTGGGCACGTGAGTGCTCCGCATGAGCCCTGAAGGTCAAGTCAATGTGCTGTACTGTAGGAAAGAAGCAGCCATATGGTCTTCACACCGGTGCCTCGACACCAGTTCACTTGCCACTTCAAAGCGAATGTTAATATTGGGCGTGACAAAAGTAACGTATTTAGTGCTAATGGAGTTATATAATAAGTTATATTTTGGTCATATTATTACAGTTACCAAGGCCAATAACACAAAATGAAACTAGGAAAAAGAGACGAAGAGGAAGTTACTCATTAACCCATTTACAAGCAGAATTTTCCATTTGTCACTCATAAAAGTAGCGAGTTGAATTTATTGTTCTTGTTTGTCATTGAGCTTGGTCCTTTGAATTCTTAAGAATGTCTCTTTATTCCTTTCCTATCATAGTCAAGACATACATAACGTGGCTGAGAAGCCATTGTTTTTCAGGTCATCCACAGTCAAAAAAAGTTGATTCGGAGATACGAAAGCCAGAGCCGAAATTCGAGCGTGCGAACCTCGGGACTGTTAAGCAGATGTGCCCGCCCCTCATCTACAATGTAAATCTTTCCTGTATGGTTGGCACGCATTTAGCATCAGAGGCAGTCAAAAATAGCCCAATCCCTACCCACCTTTGGTGTGTGGATTTCACGTGTTTACTGACACATTTTCCACATGTGGGCCTAATCGCAAATGTGTGCAGGCTGTTTCCTGTTAAAACATCTGCGGGAATTATCCTCGGTGCGTAGCATGAATTACATACGCGAGTAGCACTCGCACTGCTGTCATTTTTATTTGTATTTTTATGGATGCTTTGTTGGGGGAACATTTCAGAGGCTCTGCGTTTTCTGCAAAGTCATCTCATTCACTGCTGGTATGAGATGACGTGGGAGTTGTTGCATGACGGAGTCTGCGGTTTGACTATCCCACAGTGGACGACGCCAAAAGCCACTGTGGGGAATCACCTCTTAAAAAAAACACCCTTCAAAAATTGCCAACATTGTCACTTGGCTCCACTTCCTGTTTGCATTCATACATACTTTATCAACAATTGAAACCCAAGGGTTTAAGAACCTGGCCGAATTTAAAATTTTATTCTATCTATTTCATAAATGGGTAATTTGCTTTATTGTAACATCATTTTACACATTTATTAACTGCGTTGATCTGGCACGTCACATACAAGAGTGTTCTTAAAAACCATGTCGTATGTGAATGATTTAAAAAATGGCTAAAAATATCAAACGGGGCTAAAAAATTAAGTGGACTAGTCCACTGAATCCTTTGAAACCACACCTTGCTAAACTGACAATCAAATATCACTTTTACGACCTCGGAAAAATGACAGAGGTGGGCAATCTACTTAAGTGCGCTGGTCCGTCATTCGTTCTTCGTCCACGACCTGGGCACCCTTCCGTCATTGTCACTTTGTCCTTTTTCCTCCGCCCTGGTTATTTTAAAAGGGTCCTTGTGCATTGTTAGCACTGAGCGCTAAACAGTCTACAAAATGACCTGCGAAAATGCCAAGCTTAATACCCCAGTCGTGCTGCATTTAAATAGCAGTCATTCATATCGAGAGGGCTGCAAAATTCACAAGGAACGGGTAACAAGAATAAAGCAGCTGCCATCTCTATGTCATTCATTGTTCCTTAGGAAACAAAAACTGTGTTTTGATTTTCTGTACTTAAACGAGGAATGCCCCATTTCTTCAAACTCGCGCGAGACATGGAGGCTAGACGACAGCCAGGCTCTCTATGGAAATCTATCTTCAAACATAGAAAACCTACTGAAAAACAAATCACTGAATTCACTTCACAGGGTCTTTAATAAAAAAGCTTATCAGCGGCGGTTGCAATTGTGATTATAAGAAGTGCTTTTGGGAGACTATCAGAGAACCCTTTGCTGAGAAGATGAATGTGCTACATGGCTGACTTTGTGTGTAGGTGTGTGTGTGCGTGTGTGTGTGTGTGTGTGTTTGTGTCAAGATCAGGCAAGATGTGTGGCGTAGTCATCTGGCAATGCAAACCGCAACTCTATTTGTCGCCGTTTTTAATTAAACAATCCATGACTTACCCCAAACATCCAAGTCAGCATATGAACTCCCTGCTTACAAATGGCAACTTTCTGTAATGTGCTAAGTCAGGAGTGTCAAACTAATTTTCATTGCGGCTCACGACGTAGTTATGGTTTCCCTCAGACGACCAATATGACTGTGAAAATCACACAAAAGAATAATCACCTCATTATATTATAATGTTGACGCAATCACCAAGTTGAGATTCAAATTGACCATGAGACAGATGTGCTAACCACTCCATCACTGTGGTACCCTAATTTTGCTTCTTCATTTATTTGCAACAATATATACTGGGAAGACTGGTCATCTCAACGCCTCTTATTCCATGCCCAAATACCACAATGCCCACAATTAAATTTTCAAATGTCCACACCAGTCACCCAGTAAACGACTTCTGTGGCCTACAGGACATCTCTGTCCACCGCGCGATAAGCGATGAAGCTATTCATCTCATGTTGTCTCTGTTTGCCGAGTGTCCCTGGCGATAACGGCGCAATTCTTCTTCTCGACAGTGACCGCTCTTGTTCAAGATGGCTAAACTGTTTCTCTAAAGGAGTGGGAAGTCTGTGTCAGATCTAATAAATGCGGCTGCTGTCTGGCCCGGATGTCCTCAGAGACTGCCAATAAAGTTCACAGAGGGGAATGGTTTTCAAATGACCATGAAATGAAAAAAATAAATAAACAAACAAACAAACAAACAAATAAATAAATAAATAAATAAATAAATAAATAAATAAATAAATAAATAAACAAACTGGTGATATTTTGTCATTTGAACATGGATGGAAATCTTTTTAATGGTGCCAACAAAATGATTTCTCATAAAGAAATAAAAAATAAAATTTCCTCATTTCAACTGAGGCTCCTTTTATTTTATTTTTGTTAGTTTTATTAGAATTGGAATTGAGATGGAAATCTTTTTAATGATCCCAACAAAATGATCTCTTATCAAATTTGGATACATTTAAACCAGACATTTTTTTTCCTCATTTCAACTGAGTTTCCTTTTATTTTATTATTTTAGTTTTATTGAAATTGGAATCGAGAATCCTTGGGAACTATAATAAAATTGAGGAACTGGACCCAGAATTGTCCAAATTCAAATGATGCCCATGTGTAACTTGCCCAACACTTGCCCAACTTGCCAACTACTGAGAGTGACAGTAACTGCAAGTGTGCTGGGACTCCATATGACAATATTCTCTGCTTATTATTGCATGAACATGCTTCAGACTTTTTTTCAGTGAAGAAGGTAGGATAATTAAAGCATCCAGAGAGCTTCTAAATCTCCATAGTCAGCACATTCCAATGAAATATGGCTCTTTGTTAAGAAGGCTCAAGCAACACTCATGAAAGAGAATACAGGAAGCGTTGTGGAATAAATCTTATGAAAGAGGCCGTTTTATTCCACGAGTACACTAAATATGACATGTTTGCTGACGTTTTACTTTACCAAGCAGGTGAGTAAAGGTCATGCAATTCACTTTGATTCATATCGTGCTCATTTTCAACAAAGGTTATTTTAAGGAGACGGTCGAGAAACACTTTCCTCATACTTGAATTGACGAACTGAAGCCAAACAGGAAAACAATCCGTGGAAGAAACCTCTGAGCTAGTAGAGTGAGAGAGAAAGACAGAGAAGGAGAGAGAAAGATGAGGAGCAGTTGAGAGGAGAGCAAGTGAAAAACATGTGAAAGAGAGCAATAGAAAAAGGAGCGAAGGGATGACAAAAATGGAAAAGGAGGAAGAAGAGGGGAGGAGAGAGGGGGGGAGAGAAGAGAAGGACAGTAGAGGAAGGGGCGAGAGGGAAGAGAGAGACAAAAAGAGGGAGGGAGAAAGAGCCAGAGATTGAGAGAGTGAGAGAGAGCAAGGAAAAGAGAAAGAGAGAGAGACCGTAGTGATTCACTGATTAGCAATTTCAGTGACTGTTGCTAATCAGTGACAATAATCAGTGCAATTCATACGACAGCATCATTTGTAGCATACGTCAAAGCATTGCCGTCGTTAAGGTAAAGTGGGTCGAACAAGAAAAAGAGAATCTCTGCGTCCCATCCTGACCGACGAAGACTTTGATGTTGCTTTTCGGCGCGAGAATAGAAAGCATTTTAAATGAACTCTACAACAGGAAACGTCAAGCCACCCCGAATCTGGCATGACAGCACGTCATTAAAATTCAAATTGACAAAATGTGGACACATGTAGTATGCACCCCCCACAATATTAGGTACATGCCGCAAGGTTAGATTAGATCTGTTATGCAGATTGCTTCATGGCTTTGCATGTTTATGAGCAATGTATTCAGATTGTACACTGAGCTGCTCAGTGTCAGCCTGGTTGGAAAAAAAAGTCTTGAAGAAATGTTTTCCTATGTGTTTCTCCGTCTTCATCATCCACCAGATGACATGTGGGAATATATGTTTCTATGGCAACTGACATCAATGTGGGAACTAATATGCTCCAAATGTTTTCCCGGTGGTGAAAACATGAGCACGTAAACAGTTTCATCAGCTGTGCTCAATTCACACCGAGTGCTTAATTGTGATGTTTACAATTCATGTACTTGTTTCTAAAATTGTAAATTTTCAAGATATAAATTTGTTGATTTTCTAGAATTTTTTTTATATTTCCAGAGAAAGTTGTATATTATAGAGAATGAGAATGAAGTTGTATATTTACGCAATTACGCAAATTTATTTTTGACCTCCAAGTTGTCAAATTTTAGGCTGCATGTAAACGTGGTGATATCACATTGAGCACTTTAAAATATATACATTGTTTTAAAGAGGGTAACACTATTGTGACTAAATCAGAACAAGGCACTCTGACGTGCAGCACAAATCTAGCCAATGACGAATAAGGGGTTCAGAAATAATTTAGCTAAAATTGAGGACAACATGAGCTTCATCTCCAGTTTTCCAGTGGTTGTGTTATTTATCCCTCATTTCCCATTCAGGGCCTTGTCAGTCTCCCTCCCAGAAAAAGATGGACCACGGCATACAAGACACCCTGGCAGGGCGCGCTTGGCTTCAGTGCCAATCATTGTCAACGTTACTGACAGTGACAGGCGCAATGTTCTTAAAGCTGACGTGGTACTACAAGAAACAGCCAGTGGCGGCTTTCAGCTCCATTTGCATATTTGTCTCTGAGGAAATTATTACGTCCGACACAACGAAGTGGTTGCACCTGACTTTTTTTTACCTCATGAGACAAAGTTATAAATCATTTCACATCAGCTTTACAGACAGAAAACGACTCCAGTGTCATGGTAGTTCGAGAAGAAGTCAAGCAGCCGTGGAAGGCAGAATACTCATGCTGCTTCTGTAACAATTATGGACATTAATTATCTCACAGACACACAAATAGAATTTGTCAGCTAACGAAATATTGACTTAGTTAATTAATTTCACGCTTGATAGGTGGGCAAGCAGCCCTGACACAAATAGTGGGATACAACCCATTAAGTCAATTTTACACATATACTTACAGTATATATATATATATTTCATCAAATTTTAGAAAATAATTGTGACTGGTCAAATAAGAATGGCAATGTAGAAATTGCCTCCAAACCATCAAGCCATTTAGTTCCAGGCAGCATGGAGAGACTTAGGAAAGGCTGAAAGAAATTTTAGATATCGCAAACGGTCACCCAGACGCTGGCAAAAAAATGAGTAAAATACAAAAGTGCAATATCAGAAGTTCTCTTTAAAAAAACTTTTATTTCGGGTTTCGACTTTTCAACCTCACTACTCAAATCATCGGAATTGCCCCCATTTAAAAAGCAATGATTACACTAAAACGATTGCATTTCACCCACAAAAATCCGCTTTGAGCATCAAAACCTGCAGTGTGAACTTAACGATAACGATTAAAGATTTTTTGTTATCGACTACAATGTGATAAAAGTAAGGTCAAAGTCAGTAAATCGATGAAGTCATCGGATTTATTTTCAGCAGACTAGCCTACAGCAGTCCCCAACCTTTTTTTGTGCCACAGACTGTTTCACTTGAGATATATTTCAATGGAAATCATAGGTGGGCATCCTTCGTCCCTGACCCACGTGGGCCCAGTCTGTCCCTCGTCGGCGAGAGCCAATCGGCGTTGAGAACACAATTTCCACGTCGCACGAATGAAACATCAGCTCTGGAGTCACTTTCCCTACCAGGTCAGGTAACAAATGTTGGCAAATGTAATCCCAAGGGAGCCTTTTGATACAGCGCCAGTGATTCAGTGCAGCATGTACTACAAGAGGGAGCATTTTCCATACAAAAACATTTTGAGATGAATATTTAATAACGACATTTACATTCATATGGCGCTCTCAGTTATGAAAGCAAAAATTTGAATTGCACGGTATTATAATGTGCATGTTTTGACAAATGCTATGGCCGTCTGCATAGTCAGGGCAGGAGTGCAAGATTTCATCCAAATAAGTATTTCTGTCCAAAAATGCAAATAAATACACAGGATAAAAAGCAAATCATTCTTTTTTGAAGAGAGAAATTGTCATAAAGTTCCATTTTAAATATGACAAAGCATAGAACAGCCGCAACATGGCACAGCAATGCAACTTTGAAGGAACTGTTAACGATGAAAGAGTTTCCAGGAGTCTTAATAACATCTCTGTGGCTTACAGCACTTTTTTTTCTTCTAAGCCTCCCGTGAGTTGTGAAAATGAGCGACTGGTCACCACGGCCACTTTCCTGCTGGAGTAATGGCGAGTATTGCTTTTGTTGCCATAACGAGTGGTATGTGAAGTGAGTGAGTGCCCGTGAAAATGCTGCACTTATACACTATAAGCATGCATTAGAATCCATTAATGGCTTCGACCCAACTTCATGTTTGTTCCTTTTTCCGATCACAATTACACGATCATTGTCCCTTTTGTATGGTATTCCATGAATCCTTTTTAAATTACATTGGTGTTGTTTACAGTGTTCCTGTTGGAAACACTCATGAATAATGCAAGCCAAGGTCAAGGTTCTCTATCAATTTGCTTTAAAGGAGCCTCTGGAGCATCCTGGCTATTAACCAAGGGCAAGACGTCATGATCTTGCTTCTACGCATACTGATGACCAACAGTAGATAACCTTTGCAAACAATCCCGCTGGGACAAGACACAGCGGACCCGTGTCTTTGGATATGAAACAAAATAAATATTTTTATATATATATTAACGGATCTTTTCTGCTACAACGTTTCTCGAATGCCAGAAACAAAAATTGTTATTGAAAGAATTTTGAAATTTACGGATGTTCTCAGGTCTGAGTTAAAATCACAGGAAGGAGTCCCACCATTACACAGATGTCAAAACTTCAGAGTGCTGCCAAAACTGGTGCTGGCCTTTCTCAAAGTTATTTTATTTATGAATTTGGAATATTTCAAAACGGTAAAATATCAAAATCCTCCCAAAACAAGTCAAATTAAAATGAACTGAGACAATAAGTGCCTTGAGGGATTGGGCTGATTGGTGCAAACAAAAAACTTAACATGAAACAAAAGTCAATCTAATCATAAGAAAGCCCACACAGCGCAGAGCAATATGAACCAAAACATTTCTGGCCTCGACTAAATTATCTGAGTAATTGTTTGCTCCTTCTCCATTTTCCATCAGATTGCAAAACCCTCTTAAATAACACAAGCTCCACCACTTTTACACGCTTTACCATCAGCACGCACATTTGTGAGTCAAAACGCAATTTAGCACCCGCTATGTGGGATCTTATTAAATCAGGCCCATAATGAGCAAGCAAGGCATCCGGGGTGGTTTTGCAATATGGATCATGTTGTCTGCAGACAATTGGCATCTTTAAAAGCAAAGCCCAGTTGGATATACATTTGGAACGCTGGAGGAGTGGGGGAAAAGAGCCGGATAAAAATTTGCCCCAGATCTTTTTTTTGTCCTTTTATCTCAGCATAATTGTGTCTCAGGACCTTTCCTGCGGCACCGATGACAGTTTCCAGCTCAATTTTTTTTTCAGCTGTTCACAAAGTTGAATTTCAAAGCCCCGCGGAGAGACAGAGTCGCTTTGACTGTTTAGGAACTTTGAGTACACAGGATGTCATCTTCACTTTGTCCAGTTCAGACAATTAGGCACCCACATTTTTTCAGCGCTGCTTCCTTAAAAGCGAGGAGCAAATCACCTCCCGCCTCTCGCTATTTGAATCCCTACAAAGTGCTTATGCAATTTGGGTCATGAAAATTCCAGCCTGCAAGGGAGAACTGCTGACATTTGGAATCTGAATTTCCCCTGATGTGCTTCTGTAGGCAGTTCAGAGGCGCAGGGTTTAATTCCGGCTCTGGCCTTCCTGTGTGGAGTTTGCATGTTCTCCCCGCGCCTGCGTGGGTTTCCTCCGGGTACTTCACTTTCCTCCCACATTATTAAAACATACATGGTAGGCCAATTGAGCGCTCCAAAATGCCTGTAAGTGCGAGTGCGGATGGTTGTTTGTTACTGTGTGCCCTGCGATTGGCTGGTGAATAATTCAGGGTGTCCGCCGCCTGAAGACTGCTGGGATATGCTCAAGCATGCCCGCGACATTCGTGAGGACAAAGCGGTTCAGAAAATGGATGGATTGATGGACAGTCCACATGTTGGCAGCCAAATCTGCACAATTAACACATACAATGTAAACAGTTCAATAAGCTTGGAGCAGTATTATGTAAATCAGCAGCAATTTGACAATTGTGAGAACAGTTCACACAGAGAGATTTTTAAAAATAGCCCTTAACTGGAACAAAATATTGAATTGGTTGTTGTGTACGTGAGACATTAAGAATTCACTTTTAACATTGTATCTGTGTGCTTGCCGTTGCACCTGGCAAAGTTCAGATGTTACATTTGCCTGCTCTGTAGCCTTTATTTGATTGTTATTTCATTTTGGTGTGTCTGCTTCCTGCATTAAAGGATGATAATCTCTCAGGTATTGATTTGAGCAACATGAGATGCAATCCAATAGCCAATATCACGGCCGCCATGTCGACAGCAGACTATTTTGAGAACAGCGTGAGCGCTTATTAATGATTCATGTCACCAAGTGCATTCCACTGAGATGTTACATTTGCATGCATGCTTCCAGAAATAACAATCAAACAACAATCATCCCACTGAGGTATTAGATCGGGGTTGGGCAAACTTGGGTCATTGATTATGTGAATGGGATGGTTGTCCGTCACTATATGTGTGGTCTGTGACCGACCGATGACCATCCCAAGGTGTAGTTTGATGTGGCCTGATCTGGTCTAAAAGGATAAGCAAACTAGGAAATTGATGCATTGATGGGATCCCTATTAGTTCTTTAGTCCGTCCCATCATCAACAGTCCTCATAATCGGAATTCACACGTAAAACGCTATTGACGGGTTCAGGAGTAGCATCAAGAGTGGCAGCATTATAACCTTTAAAATAATGGCGATTTGAATACAATCAGTGGAGCAACACGTGTAGACAGACAATACTCACAGGCATATATTATTTATCCTCTGTGGGGAAAAAAGACAAATATTGCATCATTGATTTGATGATTGATTTGAAATATGGACGTCTTTAAAAGCCTGATGGACAGGTGTTCAAAACAAATGCTCATGCTAAAACACCTAGCAATGCATCAATGTTTTTGTGATGTCCGTAGCAAATGAACTCAATATGACTGAGCTGACCCATCTTCTGTTTTAAAAACCAAATGTGGCCCGTTGGCACAAAAGTTTGCTCACGTCTGTATTAAATCCACAACACAATGGAGTGGGGTCACAGTGGCTGGAATCAAGATGAGCCCCACTGGGGAAAAATGAGCGTGAGAGTGATGTTAGGTCATCATCGCTGTTATGCACACACATCCATTGTGTACTCTCCAAGCTGAGGTCAGGAAAGCTCTCTGAGGAGCTGCTTCACATTAATGGCAGAGAAATTTGTCATTTTTTATATCATTAAAACCTGGCACTTGAAGGGGGGGGGGGTAGACTTTCTATATCCACTATAAAATTGACATCCCTGGATGATTATATATATTTTTTTAAGGCATGATATTACAGGAAGAAAGTTTGAGAAAAGGAGGCTTATTTTATTTTGAGAAACATTTTATTAGAAAAGTTTTATCCCCACAATATTTTTCTTTTTGTTCTGGTAAAAATGCTACATATTTTTGTTTTTATTTTTTATTTTTCTTAAAAATGATTGTTCATGTAAAGAAATTAGGATAATTACATCATTTACATTATTATTTATATACATAATTACAGAACATCCCGACTTTTTTCACTTTACCTGACTTGTCTTGACCCTTGGAAAAAATGTTTTCATAAGAACCAGAAATGACAGAAAAAGTGACAAAAATCCATACACTATTAAGGAAAATTCAAAACTCCACACAGTATTGATTGAAAGTAAAAAAAGAGGTGTTAGGTGCCTCGCTTGTCCATGTGATTATCTCTGCTTGCAAGCTGCTTTGGTTTTTGTGTTTCCCCCTTGCAAGAAAACATTCTGTTGATCCTTGCATCTAGTGGAAGCAGCAACAAACGGGGCAAAAGAGAGAGAGCTTAGTGACTTACTGAAATTAAAACAGAAAAACATGAGCGTTCCCCATCACAAGGACAGGCATCGGAACTGAAAATTGGTATTGAGTAAATTCAATAGAATACAGATGAAGAGAAATGGGGCAGCCACTACATATGATTTAATGCAAACATCAGTTATCCGGAACAGAAGACCTTGGCAAAGAAAAATATGATCAGGAAAAGACAGATGTGAAAAGCAGCAAAGTGGATTGAGAGGAATAAAATATTAATTCAAAACCAAGCTCTCTTTTCCGAGATTCATTTAGTTCTTTTTTCCCCCGCTCTTTTATCGTGTTTTGTGTTCAATTTTTTTTTCCATTAAGCGAACTTCCTCTTTGTAGCCGGCAGTCCAGGCCATCCATTATTTACCAGGTTTATCCCATGGAGGCGCTTACTTGGTTGGCCTCAAGACGGCAGCCTGCCAAGTGCTGTTCATTTGATTTTAGCTTCCTTGTTCACCTTAACTACTCTCTTGTAATCAAATTGATTAACTAAATTTGACCTGACTTCAAAGACCAAGAGAATAAATCTTCTTCCACTTGTGAAAAATGTTAAGTGGAAGCCTTAAAGTCCCATGTCGGAAACTAAACAGGAAGTTGGCAATTTGGGCGCGAAGTAGCCACTTTGGGCACATTTCCAGAAACTTTCAACTTTCAAAAATAAAGAAATTTAGTTCTCGACTATTGTTTGACCCATCAACATGAAATTAGGTGGCCGTGTCCATCTTAACAGGATGTCCATAAGTCTCTGGGGCCCTTTGTTGAAATTGCACACCAAGTCCTCCATTTTATAGCAGCCATCCTGGGCTAACTCCAGGAATCGTACTTTGATAAACTTCTACTGGGGAATTAGCCAAATGAGTCCCAATCAGAAGCAAGTACACTAGACAGATGGGCAATGCTAAATTGCCAGGATTTGTTTTCTTTTTTTGCCTACGCCTTTGAATGAATATTGAGCATTGTGTCAGTTTTATGATTATTTCAATTCGTCAACTTTATGTTTTCTAAATCATACATTTAGGGAATTTGAATGTCGAGGTAGTGCTGAAAAGACGTGCTTTCATTTGTTTCAAATGATGTGTAAATGACGTCAGAGCCATTTCTTTTGACTACTGAGGCGAAAAGAGGCAATTGCAGCTGTGGCGAGCCAAGTAGTGGAACAGGGATTTTAATTGCACGTGGAAATCTGTAAATGTTGGCCCAGGATAAATAATCTGGACGCACAATCGTTGTTTGAACACAGCTTGGCTCAGGCACGGAAGACTGAACATTGTTCCATTTTTTTTTTTTTTTTAGTATCCAGAAAGCATCAGCAGGGAACAGCCAGCCCGGCTCAGATGGTTGCGTATTGGCCTCTGAATTGGAAGGCTGCACATTGGATCGTTAGCTTCGTTCCAGAAAGATAATCAAGCACACCACAATGGCCTTGTCCCATATTGCGGTAGCATCGTCCAATTAAGATGACGACGTGACGGAGCGATGACAGAAGTGCGGTTAAAGTAATGATGATGGAATGACAAAGAGACGAATGATGGAAGGGTCAGTTTGAAATAAAGACAAAGTGACAGTGACGGATGGTGAGTGGCGAATGAGGAGACAAAATTTACCGCCACACTCACCTTTGGTCATTTAGCCTCATTAATAACTGAAGGCGTTTTTTTTGCGTTGAATAATTTAATTCATCATTCATGTAACATGGGTTCATGATTGTGTTAATGCTACATGTATGGTGTTGATGCTCTATAATCCATTTTAAGTGCTTTTCCACCATCTTGTGGCATCTGTATGCAGTTCTAGTAAAACCCTGCTATTCATGAAGGTCAGACACCTAGTGAACCCATAAATAGAGAAAATCCATAAATAACTGACACTCCTTTATGAGTGTCATGGAAAAAAAGATACTTCCTAAGCAGGTGATTGAAAAGCCCAATATAAGTAAGCAGGGGTTTCCGCTAATATTAAAAAAAATCTGAATTGCAAATATGCTTCTCAATTAATAACGAGGCTTTACTGTACGTTCTAGACAGATGGCGGTTGCCAAATTTTCAACACTATGAAATGTTGGTAGAACATGATGTAGGTGTTCGATTAGCCATTCGATGTTTTTCTAGAAATATGGGAGGTAAAAAACGCAGTTTCACCAACTGATTCAGAGCACGGCAAATATGTCGATCATAACAAATGTTAGAAATTACAACCGGCGTTGGTTTGAAGCCGCAAATTTCAGGGCTCTTGCTTTGATGATCTCCCCCTGCCTCAATCTGCCTCAATTGAAGTGAGGTACGCTTAAGTGGCCCCTCCTCCACCTCACCCGCCATGGCAACAAAAACCAATAATCCGTCAGTGAATGACTTGACATTATCAAAGGAGACATTGCGATTTTTTGCTTCACGACTG
The DNA here is from genome assembly GCF_059516105.1 of Syngnathus floridae. Classification (NCBI taxonomy): domain Eukaryota; kingdom Metazoa; phylum Chordata; class Actinopteri; order Syngnathiformes; family Syngnathidae; genus Syngnathus; species Syngnathus floridae. Next base: position 14,092,828 of record NC_142414.1, on the reverse strand, counting down.
ACCTTGACAGTTCTCAGGTTTCTTTTGCTTTTGTCAAAAATACTCAAGGAACAAAAATGATAAAACACACAATTTTTGTCTCACAAAGAATGAAACCTGCACAAACACCCTCTTTTGGTTCACTGTTAAGTCTTGTGCAAGATTCACAAAAGCAGAAATAGTACTAGATAGAAACAACAGCTGGAGGATGGATGAATGTAAACAACACCAATCATTTCATTCCCGAACGACGCAGACAAGAAAATACGTGCCACCTGTGCAAAGCAAAGAGCCTGCTGTTCACTTAGATGATGAAAGCACTATAGCGTCTCAAAGAACAGTAAATATGTGGCATGACCTGGATTTAGCTCCTAATCGAAGTCACGACAATAGACGACACATTTTTCATGCAAACATGAATATTCCATGTTTTTACCAAACACACGGCAGAGAAATCACAGTTTGGGGTGGGAAAAGTATTTAGCTGACTGTAGGATTCTTCTCCACCTCATTAGGCGTTCGCTGCTGCGCTTGTTAGTCATCTTTACAAGACAAACACTCCAAGGGAGAATAGCAACAGTGCTGAACTGTCTCCATTTTTAAACAGTGTGTCTTAGCATATTGATGAACGTCAAGGCTTGGGAGATAGTAAATATTAGATCTTAACCCTTTCCAAACAGCTTACCGTTGTTAAATGTATGGATTTAGAGAGCTCTTCCGTACAAGGAATGATTCTTGAGAAAACTCAAAACTGGAGTCATTTAAATAGACTTTCTTGAACCTGTTGTAGAATACACACTAAGTCTGTATTTGGAATAATCCCGATTTTCTCTGTTCTGATATTAAAAACTTTTTGACTTGGGCTAGGCGGCAAACTAAGGCAGCCGTCTGTGAAAGCAGACAAGTAATCAACACGCCAAAGGCCTACTGGTTATCCTCATTATCGGAAATCACTGATGTGTGCGTTTAGCGCTCGGAGAAAGCGGCAGCACTCATGGCAGTGAGCCGCTAAGCAGCACTTTGCTTTGTGGTTGAGCTGTTTCAGACCATTGCTTTGTGGAATCAATTGAAATGACTTGGAGTTTTCCCCGACATGATACATGTACATATTTTAACTTTTTTTTTTCCATCATTTTATTTACAAATGAGCTGGCCCATCTGTGCCTTTTTAAAATCAAATGGTACAACAATTTTCCAAGCGTTGGTGCTGTGTGTCCCATAGTGAAATTTTAAGATCCTGAGGTAAAGTATGTTGCATTTGTCCTGACTCAGATTCCTCATCTACCCTTTGTCTGCATACGACCTTTAAAAGTATAGAGATGTCTCGGTGGCGTCTTCACACAAGCGCCTCTTCCCCCTCACTTCCCACACACGGAAATTGATCCCTCCCAGAGCGTCCATTAGGATTACATGCTGGCATGTCGTTAGGGTGCAGAAAAGTGGGAGAGGAGATAAAGAGCCTTTTTCCTTCGCACCACTCCCACGAATGGAAACACAAGGAGCAGTGCCGTGAAACTCAATATAAGTCCAATTTCTGAATGTTAAGAATGTTACAAGGAACATAGAGTAAGTGACTTTTGAATGTCTTGGATACAAACAGTTGTAATTTTAGAGTGGCTGCTCCTTCAACTGGGAAATTATATAACCAAGTCAATCTTTTGTTGTCTGATTATTTCTCAAAACGTGTCTGTGAGTGAGCCCTTCTCAGTTTTGGAACTTTGGGACACAACTTGGTGAATTTATACATAGTACTGCACACTTTCCGCTCGCGAGTCTCGTGGGGAAAAGCGGTACGGCTGATTTTTGTATCTACATGCAGGGATGATTTCGATGACGTTCCCTTAAACAATTCACTGGTCTGACTAGAATGATTCTGTGCCGGACCTCCGTTGCTCCTCATATCGCCCCGGGCAATGAGTTTGGCTCTCATCCTGTGACCTTTTCCTTCAAATCGGCTCATGTAAGACCCCCTGCTTTATTAGACCTTTTGAGACTGAGAAAGTAACCCCACTGTGGTCATATTGGGGCTTAACCCCTCGTTCCACATGACATCCTGTGATCTCCGTCCTCCAGCCGAACCCACTCACATCTCAATTAGTGATGATCATCCGCCCGGCTTTCACCGTGAGGAAGATCCTGACTGTCAGGTGTTGAGGTTTGGCAATTTCACCACCTGAGAGAGACTGTGAGAGATACGTATATGTGTTCAAGAAGACTAGCATTTTTAGGAAGCCTCACCCTGGACAATAGGACATTTCACAGTGAGGCCAGACTTTGAAGTGTCTCAGTATTCGAAGATGAAACCCTTGTAAAACATTTACGAAAATTCCACCAAAGCTTTCAGCCCACAGACAGCTCACGGTATCTGGTGCTTTTAAAGCCAGCAAATGCACAAAGGCGGATAATAAAGGGTTTGGAAGTGACAACAGAAGAGTTGGGGCAAAGCAGCATCCGAGAGAAACAAAGGCTAAGAAGTGTCTTTTATGTCAGCCCAATTGGAGCAGCATGAAGAAGCTTCAATCACTGCATGGTGGGAATCCGCATTTGTGTTCATGACATACGGCCTCAAGAAGTTGGTTAGTGAAGAAAAAAAAAGCCCAATCTGAGTTTATTTGTTTTATTTAGGTCATCACTCATTTAGAATGGCTCCCAGCTATCTCACCATAAACAGAGCTGCAACAATACAGTGTCAACAGGACACGATTTATCGCTCACGTACTGTCGTAACATTCAATCTCTAACACACTCCCTTGCCTCCTTTATTTGCAAATCGACCGGCAGACGAGTGGTAGCTCATTCTATTTGCTGTCTAAGTGAGTGCTGCATCCTTTCTATTCCACATTTCGTATTTCATTACTTTCTATATGCCATTGCCTTCTTTATGGTCATAATATGCAAAACAAAAAGTGAAAATTATCATATTATATTATATTATATTATATTATATTATATTATATTATATTATATTATATTATATTATATTATATTATATTATATTTTATTTATTTATTTATTTATTTATTTATTTATTTATTTATTTATTTATTTATTTATTTGTTTATTTATTTCTTTATAAAGACCCAGCATTTGACCAATGATGTACACATTTGAGATCCACCATAAAAAGAACACACACACAAACATATCAGGACGATTAATTGAATCTGGACTGGGCCTGTTGTGCTTGAGTGCATGTATGCATGCCCTCAAGTTTTCTGTAAAAGCATAAACTAGATTTGGAGGTTGCTTCCAGGCAATGAACCTCCTCCCCCACCCCTGCAGCAACACCTGAACCCAGAAGCATCCTGAGCGGGTAATATTTCAGGACCTGCGTGACACTCAAAAAGGGCGCCCAGCACTGCTGTTAGCAAAGGACAGCTCCCCTGCTCTAAATGCTGCCATTTCCTTTCCGGCTCCATACATGCATAATGCAAATCATTTGTCATGCACATGGAAATGCTGAAGCGTATTGCGGCCTTGCATGCTCTGTAGGGCCTTTCTGATCAATTATGCATCCTGTATTTTATTACAGTTAAGTGTACGGAGCGCCTACTGACACGAACGTACACTTCTGTCAATGACATCCCTTAAAAAGATCTTCTACATTGCAGTCCATGTCCAAGGTAGATTGAAACTACGCTCCCTGCCGTGATTGTAACTAATTATTTACACACCCTACAGGAACGCACATATGATGTAAACGTGACTTTCTGTACAGTCTGTTACTGCCTTGTATGGAACTGCAACGTTACATTGTTGGCTTCAAGGTAAGCAGAAGCCAAGCTTGGTTCCTTCTTACTCAATTATCCATCTCTCTGTTATCACTTAATCATCCTTGCCGCTGTGATGTATTATGCACCCCCTTCCACTTAGTTCACCCCTCACAGGCTAAGGAATGGGTCTAATCGAATCAAACGTGGAGCTGAGTATTTTGCGGTCCGCTTGGATTGCGTTTGGTCAGCAGAAGGACGCTGAAGGTTCAAATAAGTGAATGACAGAGAGATGAGTGGAAAATGCATTTAACACCAGCTCGTTCTACCCAGCAACGAGCTGTTCACCCCCCGAGGGACATCTTGGGCTTCTCACACGTGCCCATAAATATCTCGGGAAGGAGCGTACAGGCTGTGCTGCTGCATTATCCTTGAAGGGAAATAAATCTGCCATCACCTCTGAGCATGTCAATGCGTTGGCTCCGATGAACGGCGCTAACACATATAATCTGCTTGTCATTCTTCCGAGATCCATGATTTAAGAGCAAGCAACTGAAAGTAGAGTTGGGTCCTGTGGTCTTCAAATAAATACATATTGTGTGTGAATTAAAAAAAACAAAAAACATTCCTTGTAAAAAGAGAAGAAAAATAATCAGACACCAAAATTATTCAAAATAGGCTTGTTTTTACAGGCTAACAAAACTGGCATCAATGATGCAGCAACACATGTAGACAGACAATATAGCAATACACACAGGAATGTATTCTTTATGCAAAAAAAATTATATTACTGCAGCGTACTGAATGTCTTGGGTGTGACCATCTTTGTGCTAGGATAATATCAAAAGTCATTTAAGCATGACATCATGATGCACATGATGCATGGTTGATTCTTCACGTTGTCATTATGTTATTATTGTATGTTTGAACAATTATGTAAAGTGTAATATTTCCTATTGGAAATATGTTACAAAAATTGTTTGGGGTTTTGTGAGGCTGCAATGATGAATGGAATTTATTTCAGCATGTTAGTGTAAACAAGTGCAAGTCACCTTCGAACAACGGAATCTACAGAAATTGATTTTAAAGAACAAGCATCCTGACAAATCTACTCGAGTTAATCAATATGATGAATTCATCCTCCAACTTCATTTGAAAGGAACATGTAGTGGAAAATAGAGTCAGACAAATCAGCGGTCACCATTGCTTCAAAGAGGAATGTTGACAAAAGGTCGAAGGAAATTTTAACACAGAAGATGACGGCAGAGGACAGCATGAAGAATAGTGGCGGGAGACATCTGCTCTGCTGTGATCGCTGCTGTCGGACAGCACTTGTGCTTCTTCTGCTCTGCATGCAAATGCAAGAGCGAGGAGACAAGGCTGACCTCAGCATCCTACCCTATACAAGCAGCGACTGCACGTGCTCACCATGGATTAAGTCAATAGGTCAAACAAATTATACAGTAAATTGCAAAAAACATTGCTGATTTTTCCCTCTGTTGTAATGTATATATACTATATGTTTTTTTTTTACCTCCTGATGTCATTGACAAAGCAGACCAACACATGAATGTACAACAATGTGAGCATCAATTGAAAAATCTGATTCGATTAAGGCACCAAACTTTTTTTTTGCAATAATAAAGCATAACAGTTTCTAACCCAGTTATACCCCACTCAAACAAAACAACAATAATGTATAGAAAAATCACCTGCAATCATTTGCTTCATTTATTTTTTTTGATCAGGGGGCATATCGTTGAAAATGATGGCAACCAATTGAAGGATACAGTGCAGTTATGCATCATTGCTCTGCCTATTATCCAGTTCATCATCATTTCTTTGTTGATTTCAGTGGAAGGCCCCACGCAGTGTGCTACTAATCTAAATGGCGCCGGCCGCCTGTACTGGTATGGCTTCTGAGCAAGTGTAAGATGTGAGCGGTCGGTAACAAGCATCCTACTCCCCCAAAGTCCGACCCCCACCCCTCTCTCCTCTTGTGTGAGTGCAGTGTGAGTCAAATCATTAGCAGTAAAGCTGACTGTGGTGCATGTGCTTCGGGGGCAAGCGCAAATGACACACGCTGCAGTAAGAGAGAAACTGGAAGGTGTAATCCTCAGTGAGTGGTACTATGGAAGTAACTATAAAAGGAAGCACGGGGGAAGGGGGGGACTACTGTCGGGTGCCGTGACCATAGTAACGCCCCCATTTGGTTGTAACCTGCCCCCAACTAACCGAATTGAAAAATATATTGGACTGCCTTTCCTCGTACTATTTTTAGAAGAGAAATGAGGACATCAAGCAAAAGAGAGATTCAATCTTCACATCTGTACAATTAAAATCTTCTACACCTGTATATTAATGCATGAAATGGAAATCTGAGTGTAAAATAATGGATACATTCTGCACATTTATGTATGCAACGGGCAATTAAACTAAATCAGTAAGATCAATGCAAGGCTCAGTGCTAAGGGGAAAAAAAAACATTAAAATAGACCCAAGATCTTGAATAGCAAAAGCAGCTACGTGGACATTTTGTCGATACAAATAAATAAGTAAATAAACAAACAAACAAATAAATACATAAATACATTCATAAATAAATGATGCAATTGACCTACATATATTTCTTTCTCACTAACCGTCCATCGTGTGGGAAAAAATCATGATTCCCTGCATGTTCATTTTATTTGATAACTCGTGCTCAAGCATCAACAGTAGCCTTTTTAGGAAATATTTTATTTGCCAAAGCAGTGTCTTATATTAGAGACATACATTTAAAAAATAAAATAAACAGCCATGCAGCATATATATCTGGCAGTAAACCTGGCAGTAGCATTGAGGGAAAACAATTGTGATTAAGAGACATAATGAAGGACGTTTTTTTTTTTTTTTATGCCCGCCCTTCTTCTGCAAGCATAAATCTTGAAATGAAGGCAAAAGAAGCTCTCTTATTCATTTACACAATGTGGACAGCAGAAGGCAGTGTTGCATCTGCGAGCGGCTGGGTTTGGGAATAAGGGCGCGTTCAAGGAAACACTCGGAGCGCATTGTTTCACTCAAACTTGCCGTTCTGTTCTTCACAGAGCACCAAAACAGCACAAGGCGCTCCGACTTAGGACACGGTATGCTATTGTGATTGTCATACGTTCAGAAATATATGCCTTTCCGAACAAACTTACTCTCCGAACCGTGCACGGGCGTTACAGGTTATTTCAAGCGCACCATTAAAATGGAAAGCCTGTGACGTAGATCTACGTGTTTTACAGGCGACAGTGTTATGTTTCGCCGGAAAGGAAATAATAGGGCGAATTCATCCCTTTTAGCCGTTTTGTTGGACATTTGTACAGTGGAACCGGGATGTTTGTTACTGTAAGCAAGACTTGGATGCAGCTTCGATCGGTCGCCTGTGAAACGCAATTGTGACGCAAACAAAAGGTGACAATGTTGTGGTAGGGCAGGGGCGTGTCATGACGGAAGATATATTGAAAATATAAATAGCGCGGGAAAAGGATGCGGGCTATCGCTGAAATCTATCGTTTATATTTCTTAATGGGTCTTTAGTGCAACATTTTTAGAACGCTTTAACATGGCGCTGCGAAGTTAGTATCATCCAGCCAACCAGGCCTCAATCGACCCATTGCACGACCCGAGACGACTTGAGTTAGCGAGAGATCACAAAGGTTCCGTACTCGTTGATCGACTGGTGCGTCTGCAAAGTCGGATGGAACGATGTCCAATGGCAAGATCATCACCAACACTCCTGTGGCTGTAGACTTCTGGCATGTTCGGAGATGTCCAGAGAGCAGACTCTTTTTCCTGTCGCACATGCACAGCGACCACACGGTCGGCCTGACGTCCACATGGGCTAACCGACCCATCTACTGTTCCCCTGTTACTGCTTCACTGGTCAAATTTAAGCTGCGGGTGAGATGGGTTGTTTTCCATTATATATTTAATAACACCCCCCTCCCCACCCCCCTTGTAACTTCCATGTAACATGAGTTTGAACACTGTGTGTACACTTGTGCAATCACTTTATCAGATCTTATTTTAAAATTATGAATCACAATAATGGTTAGAGTGTTGAAATTATTTATCTTGGTCTCAATTTTTGTAACCGCAGAAACCTGGCACATGAGCATAGGTGTGTAGACTCTATAACTACTGCATATTTATGATTATTATTGCTGTTCTTAATCCTGCCTTTTTTCTTGTGCAGGTGAAGGAGAAGTGGATCCACCCGTTGGAGGTGGGTGACTCGTACCTCCTGCCCCTGGACGACATTGGCAAAGAAAACATGACGGTCACACTGATAGACGCCAACCACTGTCCGGGCGCAGTTATGTTCCTCTTTGAGGGCTACTTTGGCACCATTTTATACACCGGTGAGTGTCGCAACACACTGGGAATGAAACTTTGCTTGTTATAGTGTGTTTAACTTCTTGTATTGCTGTTCAAATGTGCAGTGTTTGAAGTATTTCACCCTTATTGTTGTATTTCTTTAAAACTGGTGGTCCACCTGAAACGGATATTTACTAACCTTTATTTATTTGCGTATGTACTTGTCTTCACCCTGACAGACTGACTGAAAAAGTTCAGCGCCAGTCTCGGTCCACAGAGGAGGAACATGCATTCCATGTGCGATAACAGTGTGGAACGCGTAGTAGTTGTCAATACAATGTCAAACTGATAATCGTGATCATTTTCTGTCGTGATAATCGTGCCATGAAAATGCCACAAAGACACGCAAAAGTTTGTGGTACATTTTTTAATACTTCTAAATTTCAGGTGACTTTAGATATTCCCCGTCGATGCTGCGTGAGTTGTGCCTGGCGACCAAAGCCACCATCGATGTGCTGTACTTGGATAACACCAACTGTGACCCCAACCGTAGCATCCCCTCAAGAAAGCAAGCCACACAGCAAATCAAGGAAATCATCCGCAGCCACCCAGACCACAACGTTGTCTTGGGTAACTTTTTTCCCTTGCTTGTTGACATTTTGTATTTGATATATTTAAAGAGTGTGTCGCTGTCTTCTGCCGCCTCGTAGGTCTCTACTCCCTCGGTAAGGAGACTCTTTTAGTAGACCTGGCCAGAGAGTTTCAAACCTGGATCGAGGTGAGTTTGGACAGGATGGAGATCCTCAGGATACTTGAGCTGCCCGACGTCTTCACCACCGAACCGGGTGCTGGCCGTATCCGTGTTGTGGAGCAGAGAGAGATCACCTTTGCTGCGATGTGCCAGTGGAACAGTGAACAACCCACCCTGGCCATCTATCCCACTAGCCGGCCCCTCTACCTTTTCCACCCCAAACTCCACGTGGTGCCCTACTCCGACCACTCGTCCTATCAAGAGCTGGTGGACTTTGTCAGTGGACTCAAACCTTCCTCCCTGTTGCCCATTGTTGGCAACGGCATTCCGGGAAGCCTCGCCACCTTATTACCCAGCAAAAAGCACGAAATCCTGGTGCCCGAGTCAGTGCAACACTACATGAGGAGGCTGCCGGAAAACTGGAACAAATCATCAGCCGGCGTTCGGCGCCAATATGCCCGACCACTTGTGCCTAAAGGAGTGGTGTTTGACTCTCCTGAGGGTTCAAGCAAGAAGTCTTGGGAGTGTCTGGGTCAGAATTCTTCTTCGGAGGAGGAGGAAGAGGAGATGGATACTGACAGTGTTGACTGCAACCTGAGAGAATCCAGTGAGAAGATTCCCACCTTTAAAAACCGCCAAGACCTCTTGTACACGTTAAAGCCCAACCTGGTTTGCACCATCCCGGAAGGGATGTTGATGTCGCAGAGAGTGCCGTTCAGTCAACTCAGCCAAAGTAACTTTGACTCCTTGAAAATGCTGCAGGACACCGGCACGCTACTAACGCCGCGGCGACGCATCATCGAAGAGGTGACACCGAGCGCTTCTAACCGGACTGGCGCTCGTCCAATGTCAGACGATGATGATGACACGAACATGTCTGACAGTGACTTTGTGCCCCTCTCCAGTCCTAACCATTTCGTAGCTTTGTCGGGTTCATTGCAGTATTCTGACGCTCACGCTGAACGGCTTGAAAACGACATCTTGAAGCATGTGGTTTTTCCACCGGAGGACTTAAAGCTCTTCTACCCTTTGAGGAGTGTCATTCGCATGCGTTCCCTCTGTCCCATACACAAAACAAATGTGCCATAAGTGTGTTTGTGCTTTTAACCTTTTTAACTTTATAAGTGCACCTTTTTCCTGTCTTGACTAAACCAGGTCCTTTTACATGTTAAAAATCTCACATGGCGCACTATCAAGCAGAGATGTTATATGATGATCACACAAATATCTCGACACTGACAAAACTAATATGGAATAATGTACTGAATATTGACTGATGAAAATCAGACTTTGTTTGAATTTTATGTTCCACCAATAGAATTAATTTGAAATAAAAACGGGGGAAACTAGATTTGACGAAAGCGATTTTATCCATAACTTAATATTAACTTGCACGACCACATGCTCTCTGACGTTCTTGTTTAAGAAACTGACCAGCTCCAGTTGCAGTGTGGCGATATTTCCTGCAGATGGCAGTATTGTGCAAGCGATTCCAAGTAGCGTGTGTCCGTGCGTGATTTCGGCTGTTCATAGCATGTAATCGTCGACGTTGACTGCTTCCCATAACAACATAACTACTTTACTGAAGCACAGTCAGTGTTGCAAACTATCACTTTTTATGTGCTCCAAAGCAGCAAACATTTAAGTCCGTTTCAAAACTCCAAATGTGGATTTCGAATGCTTTCAGCACCACAGACAGCTCCCAGAGCACCGCTGCTACTGGGAAGTGATTCATCCTGTTCTTTTTAGTTGTCGAGCCTTGAGAATAAAACGGACAGCTTTGTGAGTGTATCCTCAACCCTTCGCTCTCCCATCAGCCGAATAAGAGTTTAAAGGAGAGGCGAAGGGTGAGAGATTTTCTTTTTAAGTCAAAGCTCAGAGAAAGTGCATCGCCGCTCCTTTCATTTCCAACCCAACGTGTGACATTGTCAACAGAGGTGCGTGGGTGATGAGAACCAGCTGAGGGCTCACTCCAGCTGATAGCAGAGGTCTTGTCTTTCGGTGCCGACATGAGAAGCAAAGCCCGTTTCCGCGCTTTGCTGCACCCACACGGCGGCACTGGCTGTTATCGCGTCTGCTCACAGAGCTCAGCTGTTTTTTGTTGGCCTCTGACTGTGTTTGTGGAGGTTTGAGGTGACAGACGTGTAGACATGGATGTTTCTTGCACGGAAGAACAAGGTTGAATGAGGGCGATAAGAGAGCATATGGAGATGAAGCCAGAGTAGGAGAATCTGTTGGAATTTCCTCCATGAATTATTCATAAAATGTGATGTGACCGTCATTTAAGTTACAAAAAGAAGTGTGGTGGGATGCAGGTTTCCACATTCCCAGTTATTATGCAAATGATGTTTTCTTTGATTTTATAAATAGTTTATGCAAATAGTGCTCAGCATAATTTTCAAGTCATGAACTGTTAGAGAATAATTTGAGTATTCTCAAATGGTATTATAGAAATTAAAAATATAGTTTTTGTTAGAATGCGTTGTTCCAAATTATTATGCACATTTGATGGGTTGTAAAAAGTGTGAAAATAATAATTTTATTGACTTTGCAACATTAGTAGTTTGTGTTTGTTGATCAAAACATCATAAAAGAAACATCTCATTTGATAACAACGTTTGGACTTTATTTTTTTATACGTATTCTCTGCTTGAATTTTTGCAGGATACCTTAATATCCTTGTTTGGATATGAACAAGATTTTTGCTTGTGGATGCTCCAAAGGTTATGAACCTTGAGATCAGAGGATGGGTCCCAGTCCATCAAAGATGCAGAGGGATTGTTCACTGATGAGTGCCGTGCAACCCTCGATGGTGAAGGAGGATGGTCACTGCATGACCACCACGTCCCTACAAAGCTTCAACATCAACCGAGAGGTACCAAAGTCATGTTTTTAGCCGGAATCACTGAGGGAAAAGCTGATTGGCCCTAAAGGGTCCCTGAAGGTGTGAATGCTCAGATACATGGAAAGTTAGAGGAAACATTGCCCCTATGTGCAACTGTAAAAAAAAAAAAGAAAGAAAGAAACAGCCCAAGAGGTGTCATTGATCGTTTTCTCTTTGTTGCTATTATGGTCTGCGGCTCACTTGGTAAGCTCCAGCTGCTGGTTGATGACACACACTTGAGTGCTTCCCTTTGGGGGTCTCCACCTTCCCCTCCGCTCTCACAATGTACTCTTCATGCTCTCTTTCACAGGCTCTCTTGCAGCCTCTAATCGTATTCATTCTAGCCTCTAAGCAGAAGCAACCTTTCCTCTGTGCTCCTGGCAGCTCTTCCTCCTTTTTCATGCGCTTGCCCGTCGTTAGTCACCGGCGTTACACTCCTCTTGTGTAGCAGCTACAACTGGGTGGCGTGACCTTAGAATAAAATTCCCTATACTTTTCATTCAAAAAAGAGAAACTGTTGTAGTAGATTTTAATCCATTCTCTACATTGTTTAAAGAGAAAAGCAAATGACACTAACATCAGGTTCTTTTAAGATCCACTCATCCATCATCCATCCATCCATCCATCCATCCATCCATCCATCCATCCATCCATCCATCCATCCATCCATCCATCCATCCATCCATCCATCCATCCATCCATCCATCCATCCATCCATCCATCCATCCATCCATTTTCTGACCCCCCCCCCAAAAAAAAACAGAGTTGAGGGGATGGCAAACAGTCCATTTTACAAAAGTAACACAATTACAGCTCATTGCTGCTTTTGTATTCCGTGTATTAGCCTCAGGCAAGGTTTATTATCTTCTCCCTCACCTGTCGGCACTGGCAAGTAGAATCAAATAAAATCACTAAAATATCCCTGACATTTTCCATTACAAGGTTGTTTTTGTCTCTAATGAGAATGCATTTTACAGGGCACCAGCCATTCCAGCGTGCAGCTAACAACAGTAAATTGGGCCCACTCGGTAGCATGATACTTCTCCATTATGGCTTGCCATTTGGTGAATGTCACTAAACTTGCCATTCACTTCTTGCTCTTATTAGAATGTAAACACAAGCAGGTAGCTATAAACAAAGCGATGACCCGTTTGTGTTTCTTTCAAGTGAGAGTGACACACAGCAATTAAGATCATTCATCACTATTATATTTCCAAAGTGGTCGGTTATCCCGGCCGACACGCTATCTCGTGTACGCTTTAATGCGAAACCTTCCACTGCAGCCCACAGAGCTCTGCAAAACACCCTGGTTCTTTTAATTGCGTACTTTATCAGCCGCCTAATGATGATTCATAGCCACAGTGTGAGTGAGACTCGGCTGTTGTGGCCTGAAGGTGAAAGTAGAAGCTTGCAAAATAAGCACACACTTTGGAATAATGTTCATAGAAACGGTACAGGGAGCCTGCTGTGTGCTTACTTTTAATATTTGGATCCCTGGCAGTGGTTGTATTGATTGATCGATTGACTTTGTGTTTCATTACGTGGTTATTCTGTCATTGCTTTGCATGCTTGACATGAATTGATTTGGCTTGTGAAGCCTCCAGAGCAAGTAAATGATAATATAAAGTGACTTGTTTAAAATGATTTCCATTTCCACTCCATGAGGTGTCTTTTTCCTCACAGCCTGCTATGTTTTGTTCTTGCTTGGATTGAATTGCTGTGTGTGTTTGTGCGTGTGTGTGTCGTATGTGTTATCCTTCAGTCTTCTTGACAGATTGAAATCCTGTGAAAACGCTCTGTCAAAAAGACACTCTGCCAAAGCCTTGACAACCACATCACCTTCTCCTTAGCCTTGCTGATGATCCCTTTTGTGCAATAAAACAGGACTAAGAAACATGCACTTCATTTTTAACCCAGTTTAACATCTTGTAGATAGTTTTTAGAAAGAAACTTTTAATACCAATGAACTGAATTGAGTTAGCTTCTCCCGCTAGCCGTTGATTGACAAGCTGGCAAATATGGAATTATTCCCCAATAATTGATCTCAGTGGGAGGTTTTTGCTCTGTTTTTGTCAGACCTGGAACAAATGATGATCCTCGAGTAATGTCTTGCCATGATTTTTTGATATGACCATGCCCCAGCGGTTCTATAAGCTCATATCAACTTCCCTCCCCTCGACTGTAAAATGCGAATGGAAGCTCGGGGAAATCCCTCCCCGTTAATTCCAAAGTGAAGGATGTTTTGCTGCGTATTCAGCCCACTCACAGCTCCTCAACCTTTCTAATGTTGATCATTGACACGCTCCTAGACTCCTTGACTGTGTCAGTTGGCATATCCCAGATCTAATTATTACGGCTTGTGTGAATAACAATAACGTGCTTGTGTTGTTAAAGCCATTACTCTCAAAGCTGTGCATGATCTAACAATGTCCAAACAATACAAAATGTCTAAATAATCTCTTGGAAAGCTATGTGACACAACAATCATGTCATCAAAACAATGACTCCTCCAATTACACACATTGTTAAAACAATCCCTCTCAAAGCTACACGTGGCCTAAAATTTACACATCAGTGTATCCACACATTCGATAAATTAATGAATTAAATTAAATTCGACTTTTTTCATACACCTTGATCATGTTTGCTTTTTTTTTGTAATGAGCTTCATTAATTGTTCAATTCTGTTGATAACCAAGCATATGATTGTTATGCCACACGTAGCTTTGAGAATGGTTGTTTTGATTATATGAGTTATATTTGACCTCATTTGCATAGAGAAGGCCAATTTCTCTGGCAAATATATATTTACCTCATTTACGTAATTACGCGCAAATAATACCGGTGCGCTGAGACACGTACATCTGCTGGCCTGTGTTGGGGAAGTAGTTAACCATCTGCACGTGCTTTATGAATTAGATGTTGTTTGCTTCATTTTTAGCGGTTAGCAAAAAGCTACGCAATCTTGTGTGAAGAAGCAACCTTGCCATGCTGTGATGGCGCAATTGGGTAAAATTCTCAATTCATCTCCAGACCTAAATATTTTACTAAAATAGTGTTGTACTTTTAGTGTTGTGTTTTCCTATTTAATTGAAAAGCTATTGTTCAGTTCAAGCCGCCCCCCAGAAACCCCAAGAAAAAAACTATTGTATTTTATAAAACAAACAGTAATGACATTTTTGTGTCTAGTCTTGATTTTGAATGTATGACGCCATGCTGGGAACAGATGTAACATCAAGTTGTCGTCTGGGCCGTCCTTTGAGTGATACGCCACATGGCTTGCCTATTGCCTAATCGGTCTTTTATTCTTATATATTTTTTAATCATGAGAAGACCTTAATAAGCTGCCGTAGGGGACGAGAGGGGGAACAAAAGGCAGACCAAGAGCGAGCGCGTCAGCCCCGCCTGCTTCGTCCCTCAACATCAAGATATCAGCTATATCTATTTAATTACCATCCCATGGAAGATTGCGAGAAGGACATATTTGTCAGAATTTGACCAAGAATATGACTGTGCTTGTTGGCACTGGCTAAATAGTGGAACAAAACATGCATTTACTGACAAAAAGCTGTTTTTGTCCCTATGGTGCTTTTATAGTGGCGTACAAAAGCGGCATGGAGCTGCTATTATTTTAGAAAGTGTCACTGAGCATTAAGAATGAACCCAAAAAAAAAGCCTGCATGCCATTTTGTCTCTGAGACATCGTCCGTCCTCGGGCCTACGGATCCATCGAGCGCCAATCTCCCGCTGTTCCTGTAATGAGGAAGGGCCTAATAGTGAGTTGTGCTCAGAGGGTACAGGGGTGTGTGTGTGTGACCAGATAGCTGGGTTGTTTCAGCTGGTGAGCGAGCCCTCTTCATTATCTTGACGTGAGAGGGAGTCGTATTAATTACGCCATCACGTGCGCAGACAGGGGTTCACAGCGTCACATGCATGCAGTTGACAAGGAGCCCTTTAAATCGTGACAATTGTGACATTTAGGCCTAGCATACTAGAAAGCGTTGGACCAAGTCGAAACTCAACTTTTTTTTTCAACGGTCATCATCATCATCACCATCATTAACCCTTAAAGCTGCCGAGTTAAAAATGAGACCAATTCAGAAAGTTGGATCTATTCGACCCTAGTTTGGGTTGTTTTGTACAAAAAATGGTTGTTTGGTCAAATTTTCTCAACTTCCTGGGTCTGTCCAATTTCTAACCCAAATTGAGTTGTTTTTAACAGTATTTTTAAGGATGTTATAAAATACCTCCCTAAAAATATTTATGAATAAACGGCTAGGTTTAGCAACAGGTGGATTTTTATTCCCTGAAACATCCTAGCTATAAATGATGACACTGTAAAATCTGTATTGTGCAAGCTTTTATGGGTCAATCCTAAACACAAAAACAAAATTAATAATATGCTAAAATTGATCTGTCAGAAGAAAAGCAGAGACCGATGCGTTCTTGCATGGACTGTTGAGCTCTGCATTGTTTGCTTGCACGTGCCTTGGCATTGGCTGTGCCCTGACTTGACCCCAAGGACAAGTGCTACAGGAAATGGATGAACAGAATATTTTCTTTTCAATATGTATGTACCAATTGCTCTGTCTACCAACAGACGGCAAGGTGGAGCATTTGTGATGAGTGGTGCTGAACTGCTCCTGGTGGATCTGGCTCAGCAGCCCCTCGCCGCATCGTTGTGTGGGAGGAACGCCGCCATTACGCCTCGCCGGCTGCACCTGCTTCCAACATTACCTCTCGCACGTCCGTGGGCGAGCATTCATTTCCGGCCGTACTCGCACACGGGGGATAATTGTGATGATTTGTATTGATATGGCTCTGGGAGAAAAGTGTAACCCTCTGGCCCAGGATAGAAAGTAAACTTTGATCAGGGAGGCATCACAAGCAACATATTTGCGCGTTGTGCTACATGTATTTAAAAATCCTTTTAAGTGTTGATAAAAGCATCCAAACAGTTCTTTTGTGGAGTAGCAGAGGAGCCGCCGTCCCGTGATGATGACGATTACGCGAGGCCTGGAATGGAAGATTCCCATTTAATTTATTTCCTTGCATTGATTTTCCACCCAGTGCTTCTTGCTTCGGCAACTTGCCGTTTCTTTAACTCAAGAGCCCAGGAAATTTCTCGCAACTCGTTACGGCAAAATCAAGCATGGAGCTTGGTGGAAAGAGCCCGCTCTTGGAAAGTGCATGCGTGTCATTTTTGAATTGCTGACCTCATTTTTTTTTCAAAATGATTTTGTTCTGCTCTCATTTTTTTCCTGAATAATTCCTGAATGCTGTGCTTAAGGTTAGTTGTGTGTTTCAACCATCAGAGAGCATATTGATAACCTGTGTTAGAAGTGTTCAAGGGTGATTGTGACATACCGCTGTAAACAAAAAAACGGAGCGAAAGTGTGGGTGTTTCCATTGGGAAAAGAGAAATATGGAGAGATTGAAAGAGGCAGCGTGGGAGACAGGGAAGGATAGAGAAAGAGAGAGGGCAGACAAGGTGGGAGAGAGGAACGAAGCGGCACAGGACTACATGTGGAAAAGAGGAATATGGATGCATCTAAAGCATGGAATGGAGAGAAAAGGAGGGGAATGGGGGAGAGTGGGAGAAAAGGAGAGGTAACGAGAAGGAGGGCCAGTGGATGAGAGGGGAGTGGCAAGGTAATCATTCTTGAGGGAAGGTCTAATGGAGAGAGAATGGGGGGAAGAGAGATGGAAAGAGAGAGGATTAGAGACTGGGCTGGATAGATATATGGGAAGAGAGAGAGAGCAGAAGAGTGGGAGGAATAGAGAGGGGGACAGAGAGGAACATCACTCAGGTGGGCTTCCATTGCACTCAGAAATGCATAAAATCCCAATTGTGCAAAAGCAGACTGGTCAGAAATTTTGAAAAATCTCTCAAATATTACAAAAACGTTTTGATGTTTTTATGAGATGTTTCATGAGATGTAAGTATATATTGCGTTTTGGGATTTTCTCACAGCAAGGACCGCTGCTGAGGACCAGCAGGGAGTTTCCCGCAGCTGAGTAGAGACCGCGCCACTTTTGTCCCAAGCCTTTCCAGGCCATCCCTGTAGGGGCCATGTGGGTCACCGCATGGGGTGATACTGAGCGCCCCGAACCTTATCTTCAAGGCCATCCTGGAAACCCTAAATTGACATTTCCTAGGATCATTTCACAGCTAGAGCTTGGACTTAAAGTAGAGCAAATTGCACGTGCTGATTTCGACTTTAATGCAGTAGTGGCTTACCAATAGAAGACGCTGCCCCTGCAATCACAAAAATAAAACATGAAATCACAGCAAGGAGGCTGACAAAAACAATCACATCTGCATTTCTTGAATAATATTCTAAAAACAATCACATCTGCATTTCTAAAATAATATTCGGTGGCACATTTGAATGTGCGCCTTTGTCACTGACAGTGCCTGAGGCAGAAGTATCTCTAACATAGCAAAACAAATATATTGCATTTCACTCACTGGGACCAAACGATGCACGTGAGAGGAACTATAGTTATAGAGTGCCTTTAAAGAAAAACAAAATGCTTTCTGAACATTAAAGAACAAATAAAAGCACAAATATATGACAAACTGAAGTAAAAAGGAGTTAATAAAACTAGACAGTAAATTCACAATAACAGACTAAAAGCTATTTAAAAGCCAAGCGCATCCTTGAAAGGGATTTAATGATTAAAGTGTGTGTGTGTGTGTGTGTGTGTGTGTGTGTGTGTGTGTGTGTGTGTGTGTGTGTGTGTGTGTGTGTGTGTGCGTGCGTGTGTGTGTGTGAGTGTGTGTGTGTATCCCACAAGGTGAGGATATTAATGATCACCTGTCAATCATATATCATTATTGATCATCATTATAATGATGATTAATCCTGCAAGCAGCAACGACCTGGGCATGTTGCGGCCCCTCAAAAGGCGATTCGTTTGTTAGCGACGATAAGAACTTCCCTGGCATCATGAAATATTTTGCAACTCACTCACTCACTCACTCACTCACTCACTCACTCACTCACTCACTCACTCACTCACTCACTCACTCACTCACTCACTCTCTCTCTCTCTCTCTCTCTCTCTCTCTCTCTCTCGCTCTCTCTCTCTCTCTCTCTCTCTCTCTCTCCCTCCCGGCCTTGTCTCATCAAATTGTGCAAGCTTTTTTCTCCTGCAACGCAATCACACTTTGAAGATCATCAGACTATGAAAAATGATTATTGCGGCATGCATGACAGTTCTTCATAACTTGCTCCTTATTTTTTTAATCTTTTGGTGTCTGCGGGGTGGTGGGGATATGAACCGTTGAGTTACTCCTGTTGTACGTGTGCGGCATTTCTATGTGAGTCATTGTCATCACTTTATTTCAACCTTATTAAATGTTGCGCAATTGCTTGAAGTCAAATTTGAACTTTTCGTATAATCAGTGACAGAAACCACAATTAAACACTCTGGTCCTCACCGTTGCATGTAATTCAAACCTCAAGATTTAGAATTGAAAAAGTCTTTTAGATTTGTGGTAACAAGTCTGCAATGACCAAGATGATTCAAGCTCATTCAGTTGTACCCAAAAGTGAAAAGTGTTTCCAGCTCAGCGCACATTTTATATTTTGTTGATTTAACTCAGATGATGAGGAGTCATATTGAAGCCGCTGAGAATTACCTTCAAACCTGAAAATCATGTGGATGCTCCACAGGAGTGTCATGAACAGAAGCGATTTTTTGTATCGTTGCCGTGACAACTGTAGATCGACTTTCTTAAGTTGATGATGCACACACCTTCAGAATATCTGCAGGGGTGCACCACCATTCAGGAATTCTGACTCCATAACAATGAGGTTAACATTGCCTTGAAGTCCGTTAGCTAAATGCTAAAACCAAATGGGAAATGACATACATGGGCTAATGAATAACAATTATTTGGCAGACACTTTAAGCAACACAAACGGTGGAGCAACCCAGGTGAAGGGACAACATTTCTATACATTTCATTGGGGATTGATGATTTTATATACAATTGAGTAGACATGTGACAACCTATTTGGAAAAGGTTAAAGATTTTCAAAAGCATCTGAAGGTCCGTATGATTCTCACGATGCAGGTGTGCATTCAAAACGACCATAAAAACATTGTCCAGCTCTTCCCCTCACTAATTTCCAGCACAGAAATATATGCATTTATCACATCCAGCCTCGCTCTGCGTTTTTTTCCTCCAAAACCCTCCAGAAACTTTCGCTGATCCAGAACTCAGCCGGCTGCCCCGTCCTCCAAAACCTCCACTTGCTCCTGATTGGTTAACGCACAAACTTCAAAGTCTTTCCTCTCAGCTTCAAAGCACTTCATCCTCAGGCAGCTTCCAATGTCACTGACCTGCTACACCACCACACAGCCTCCTCTCTTCTGATTCAAACTTTTTATCCTAGGGGTTATCTCTTTTTTTTAACACAAACTACCACTTCAAATAAATACTTGGGCTTTCTTGGTACCACCAGATGAGCACTAAAGTAAGAGAGCATATTACACCCAAGCTAATTGAATGTGAATATTATGGGGGTAAACGTAGAGTGGTGGTATACCGAACCGTTATTAGAAAACAAACAGTGGAGCAACACCTGTAAACAGACAATACTCAATACTCATATATATTTGTGTAGTTATATTGTTGAGTCAAAAGCAGTTTTGGCCTCTCTCAGTGCACGTTTTTATTTAGACACAAGAGGGTGACGTTGAGTGGGTTCTATGGGCTGTAATAAGACCAACCCGGTGCACCTGTGGACAGCTTCCACCAGGTAGAAGTTGAGCAACCAGGTAAGCTGGTTAGGACTGTTGGTGCATGGGGAAGGCAGACCTGCATTGTTGAGTTGTATAGCAGTGCTTTCAATACCTCAATTTCATTTACATGTAAATTCATTGTGCTTTTAAACAGTCTAATCAATTTCTCAGACACTACATTTAAAAGACTACCTTGTAAGTTCATGTGATTGATGAAGTTGAAGGACCTGTATATAGTTTAAATGCATTTTTTGTTTTTGTTTGTTTCCTTGTTTCAAGGTTTTCAATCTGTTTCTGCATCTGGGTCTTAATAAAGACAATGAACTGAGTTGAGCCTACGTATTTTTAGTTGTTTTTTTATTACATTTCTTGGATTCTCTGAGTTCTGCAGAGGAGATGAGAAGACCTGTGGAAAATATTTGTAGCTTGGTTTACCTCAGGTTCAAAGTTTCCAATGGGAATAAATACGTGCTTTTGCACCTTTTGAATTTGGCACCATGTCTGACAGTGTTCAGCTTCTGCCTTCCACTGTGCTCCTTGTCAAAACAATTCTACTCACATGGGCTATTTCTTAGTGGGAATTCGACTTGCTTGTCTGCTTTTTTTTATAGGTGCCTGGACCCAAAGATCTTGAGATCCTCTGCACTACATGGCTTATCGAGATTCTTCAGACCTGTCACAAATAGAGGTGAAGCCACTCAACATGGGCTTCAGTTCAAGGTTGAAGGTAGATGAATTTCCCATTCCGTTGATGAAATGAGCCCATTCATTTGCCTCCTCATCCAATTATAACCCAAATGTCAATCAGCACCTTTGCGGTGCCGCGTGTAAAATTCTGCGGCAATGTTCTTGCTAGCCTCAGAGCTGCAAAGCCGACCTTAATGAGAGGGAGAAAAAAAAGAACATTACTCTTGATTGTTCCAACTATACAAAAGAAATGTGAAGCTGCGGAAGTGTTAAAAGTGTTAGATGTCCGAGCTGTACCAGCAGCAGCAGCAGCAGCAGCTTTAATTCGAGTACCTGTGCTTAAACCCTGTAAAGGAGACTTATTAGGTATTTTTTTTCCACTATTAAAGAATTCACAGGTTAACGTTTTTGATAACATATCGCTTTTCCTGCATAGCCGCTTAAATTTCATCCAAAACAAAAATGTGAGTTGGACATTTGTTTCTCAGATAACACGTGCACCTGCACTGTTCTTATACTAGTGTACATTTATTTTGAAGGCCTGATGTTTGACAGGACGTCTTGCCAATGTAGCTCCAACTTGGGTCAACAAGTGTTAGTCAACAAGTGTTGACTTACAAAGATAAAGTTGAAAGTTTTGTGCCCAGATTTGTCAAAGTTGCAGTGTGGCATATGTCTTGCTCTCTGTTGGACTTTCATGCATAATATGGTTCCAAGTGGCAGCCATTTTTTAGATTTCAAAAAAGAACTCAACTCGGTAAAGTTTGAAAATGGCTTGTCCCTTACTCCTCCTCCCTGTTGGGTTCAGTATAGCATAAAGAGTCCTCATAAAGTGACGTTCTTTTAAAATGTTTTAAATATTTTTGTCAACACTGGGTGTCTGGAACGGATTGACTGAATTTTAATAATTTCCTGTGCCAATACTGATTTGATTTCCCGATCATTTAGTTTTAGACAGACTTTCTAGGGCTGATTAATCACGACCCTAATGAGCCTGTTTTATTGCTCAAAAAATGTTATTGGTCGAAAAACGTCCCCTTTCATTTAACATAATTTGTGAGATAAATTCACATATGCAAAATCACTTTATAATTTACTTACTGTCTGTAGAATATTTCCCATTTAATCCATGGACAAACAAACATGAGCAAGATTGCGCAATTAATTCCCGTAGCACATTTCATTCCATCCTCTCATATTTATGTTCTGTTGATCTGAAGCCCCGCAACGATGCACGCGCGAGCGGATCGATTGCATGGATGAGCGTTTGCATGCGTGTAAGGGAATGCACGTAGAAGAGGAGGAGGAGGAGGCGACGGTGGCAGAGAAGAAGGAGGGTGGAGTTCGCAGTTTGCGCTCCTCCACCGGCGCACCTCAGCGCGCATTCGTCGCCTCCTGAGCGTTCCCATGCAGAGCTTGATGTAAGCCCGCCGCACCCGTCAACTTTCCAAGCGCTTTTTCTTCACTTCCACCAAGCTTAGCCACCCCGGATTCCAACGCTCGACCCCGGGCAGCCTGGGCTGGTGCTCCCTGCCAGCAGCATGGAGGGTGACGTGATGGATAAAGTGGAGACCACGGCGACGACAGTGTGCGACTTGGACCCGAGCAGTGGGAGCATCCCGGCTACCAAAGTGGAGATCACAGTCTCCTGCAGGTGAGGGAATGCATGCGACCAATCAAATGCAATTTAAAAGCAAACATAACTCTGCATTTGGTGAAGCTCTGATTATCATTTGATTGTTAAATATGATACATGACTGTAATGTCATTTAATTCAATTATGTTTGTTTCACATCGTTTGCAAAATCTGTCTGTAGTATTCACATTTTCAATTTTGGGTGGTTGCGGTTTACGCATTTAATTGCAATATTTAATCATTTTTTTCAATTGCAAGATTTTGTTGCGACTTAGAAATATGGACACATAAAAACTGGGATTGAATGTCTAGATTCCTGACAACAAAACAAAATGTCACTGGCAGAAAATGAGTATTTTTCCACATTTTTTGCATATTCATCATTTGATTGCATTATCATTATTTGATTTGCAAGATGTAACCATTTTTTTAAATGAGCGTCTCCAAAATGTGGTTTCTCTATTTCATCAATTGTGTCAAATCTGAGCAGTTCAAAGTTTTCATTGCAATGAATATTCAGTCATTTCTTGGTCATATATTTAATCGTACCCAAGATGTGATGGCAGTATGTCATCATTTTTTTGGTCAAGAATATTAGCATGTGGAAGAATTGAGGTCAATATTAATTAATTTTTTTGCTGTCATCAAATTCAGCACTACTCTTATACAACGCTCGTGTGCGCGTGCATGTGTGTTTGGGTGACATCGACTGTCTAGTTGCTTCTCGCCAGGTCAACTCCCAGCAGCCCCCTCCCCCCCAGGGGATGGGGTCATAAGTGCTTCACAAAGGCTGGGAAGCATTTGTCACACAAGCTCAAGTGCTTAAATTGTCCATCTCTCATGCTCAATTCTGTCTCCGCAAAGGCCCCTCTTCTGAATACAAGCTTGCGTGCTGGTTGCTCAGGGTGGGGCAGGGTTGCCTGCGACCGCTTCTCTGCATCTTCGCATCGCTTGCCGTTTAAGACATTTTAGCTTGGTGTACTCGCCGGGCTACGACGACGTGTTCATTATTCATTCATAGATCCATTATGGATGAGTTTCATTTCACGTATGAGAGAGACACGCAAGAGAAGTGCAGAGAATGAGTGTCACACCTTCCTCCATCTCCATTGGCCTCTTGTTGTTCATCTCACCGCTTACCGGTGCAGCTTCCTGACTTTGATTGAATTGAGACTGTGGAAACCTGCGGGGAGTGGTGAAAGTGTGTACGTGCGTGTTTGTGATCAACGGTGTGCATGCATGTGTGTGTGTCTGTGTGTTTGCGCGCATGTGTCTGTGTGCGTCTGTGTGTGGACTTTGTCAAACTTCTGGGGAATTGTCATCACTGAGCTCCGATCAGAAGCAGTTAAACTCGGCAGATGGGCGAATCTTAATTGTGAATTGTATTCATTCACTTATTAATATGGGCGGATGATGGTGCTAACATTTGATCAAAAGAAGGCACTTTCATGGCTGGAGAAAAAAGAAAGAATAAACCGCACGCAAGAAATAACCATATGTATGATAAAGTGAACAGGAAGTCAGTCTCTTTGGTTTTGAAGGCCACTCTGGCCAAGTTCCAAGACTTGTAATTTGGCAACTCCTACAAGGGAATCCACCCAAATGAATTGGAAGCAGCTATCCAACAGAGAGGCAATGCCTTTTAATGTAGCTGCCACATGGTCTTTGATTTTCATTATCAAAAGGAGGTTGGAGGCCCCTTTCTTCACTGCTCACTCATGCAAAAGTAGTGTTGAAAGAAATTAATGTTGTCATATACAGTAACAATAGTTCAAAGAAAATGTCAGTTGCTGTAGATTTTGCACAAACCTGGTGGTGAGTAGCAGCTAGACCCTTCTGATGCACATTTATGTGTCATCAATCCCCCCCTGCCCACCATCATACATAAACTTGTGATATGTGTTGATGGCTCCAGGCGCTGTAGGGCTGCAGCTCCCTTGTTTGTCATTAACGACTCTCCAAACAAAGACTTGCTTCTGGCCACACTTTTCCAGGATAGAAAAATAATTTCTGCTGCCTGTGAGCTGTGTGAGATTGTCTGATTCAGACTCCAGCGCAGCAGCTCATTTCCACACAGGTCAGACCTCTGGGGAGCAATGCAAGACACTGCAAAACTCGCACACACTACCGTGATGCCATGAGATATTTTCAAGATACGAGCCATTATTCGGATGTTTTTATTGGTTGGATTTGCGAGCAAACCTCAATTCAATTTACGCCAAGCAACAGTTTGGTAGGAAAGAGGCTTAAAGATCTTTAAGACCACATTCAGTTAAAGTTAACTGTAAAACAAAACATAAAACAAAGACAATTACAGACTGTGTATTTAAATCTACTAGCTTTTAAATCAATACTGTCAGTTTAGCTTAGTGCAAAAAAAAAAAAAAAACATGGGCTCACAAATAAAATCAGTGTGGCTGTTTGAGCACAAAAGGTGCAGTAACACATATAGACAGAGAATACAACAATGTCAGTGAGGAAATAGGAAAGAAAAATAAATAATATTTAAAAGATATTGAGAAAAATTAATAAAATCACGAATCTTTGGGTGATGTATGCAAGGGCCCACTGTATGTTCCTTGGCCTCTGCTAAGAATGATGACTATGAAGTACAAAAATTGTTGAATCTTTGGCATGAGTTCTTGAGGTTTTCTTGTGTGTCCTGTTATTGTATGTCATTGACATGTCAACCCAGATTTGTGTTGATCAGTAAAACTGGAGTTGAGGGCTTCTTTTTTTCGTTCAAGGAGGTTCTTCTTGGTTATTTATGAAAAATTAATATTCGCTAAAATATACTCATCTGTTTCTCAGGCATATTGAGACCCACTGAAAGGTAAATAACTGATTCAAATGATAAGACACCATAGTCTGAATGCAGACTGTCAATGAGTATTTAGAAACAAAAGAAGCAAGGGTGATTCAGACGCCTCACAATTCTGTCTAATTTATTTAGTCAGCCCGAAACTCCCAGATTATCGAGCACTTGGAATTGAATTGTGGCGTGCAGCCTTGCAGGCGCTCTTATATTATCCACCAATATTACTGTGAGACACTTTGAAGAAGAAAAAGTGTGACAGGAGGGTGGGCGTCAGACAAGGGTCTTATCAAAGCAAGTGTGTATCCGCGTTACGGCATATGGCTCTGCGTCAAAAGTTCTGATTGGTTTGGCTCCAGGGTCAGCCAGTGATCGTAGCCTGGATCGTCTCCCTGCTTGGTTTTGCGCCAAGTTGATCCAATGACTTCACACAGCTGATTCTACAGTCTGTTCTCCAAAGGTGGGGGAACGGGTCACATGATGTGTGTCGAGCCAGACTGGACTGCCAAGTTTGCAATCTGCATTGATGCGAAGTTGCAGAAGGCACCCCAAAGTGAAAGTTGTGATGATCCTGGTGGGTTACATCTGTAGAATATATCGAGGTTCTATTGAAGTCTAGTAGTTGTTGCCCCATGTGTCTGAACAGTAGCTAAGATGTGGTGAAATTAAAGCGTGGTAGAGAATTTGAAGTGATGTGTTATCCAAGACCTGCTTTCCTTTTTCTATTGCTCCAACTTGTTTTTGAAGCTTTATGGTGAATGGCCTTTCACTTGTATAGGTAGCGCTTTTCTACCTTGAAGGTATTAAAAGAGCTTCAACACCGTCACCTGATTTCACACATTAATGATGCAGCTTCAGGAGCAATTCAGGGTTCAGCATTTTGCTCGAGGACACTTAGTAAATTGGGCATAACGGGATGTCCGTGAGATGAACCAATTGTGGAGCCATCCCTCATTTGCATTAAAATCAGGGCGGCGTGCTTGACATTGTGGATATAGAAATATACTCGCTTGGATTCATGGATGAAAATATTAATAAATAAAATAATTTTATAAATATCAATATTTTTAAGATGATTATGATTTTAGTTTGTTCAATGAATTGATTTCACTTGTTTGGGGCGCGCCAAATTTGTCTGTCTGTGCCACAATGAAATGCCCCCAAATCACATTACACCGGTTGCGCTACACAGTAGACCTCCTTTTAGCTAATCTAAAATGTCTTTTTGTAATCAAATTTGCAGATAAGCCAGTCGGCACAGCAGGTACACCCAGTGAGGCATTGCTACCAAATTCACAAAAACGCTAAACTAGGCCATTGCCCCTGCTCAAAAACAACAATGCGCTCATTTTTATGCTCTGCGCAGACTGCGTACTTTCTGCTATGAAATTGTTGGATGAATTGAAGTGAGGCAAGTCCGTTTGCCGTAACACCCAAGGAGTTGTAACATGCCCCCAAACATGCTGTACGTTGCACTAGCGCCTTGCCCCGTTGTATTTATTTATTTATTTATTTATTTATTTATTTATTTATTTATTTATTCATTTATTTATTTATTTCATCATTACTGTGCTTCTAATATGGATACTTTGTGTAACATTTTTGTTTGGTTGTGTGCCGTGTGATTTCAGATGATAGTTCAGTACAGGCTTGGAAACATTGCGCTTTAAAACCATTCCGTCAGCGTGACTGATTGATTGGAGCAGTGCAGCATCCAATCAATACATTCCATCGCTGGGAGGAGGGGGGGTGGGGGGTAACTAACACAATCAATCTGCTCCCGAGGGGGTCATTACCTTGGACGTGACCGCCGTCAGGAGCAGAATCCAGGCCTTCTGATTGACGCTCCCTAAGGGCGAAGCAACCATTTTTTGCACCGCTCTGTACTTCCTGTTCCCAGCTATGACGAATGTCTTACACGTCTTGAACATAGCTCAGATAATTTGACACAGAAAGTACGTAAGACTTAATTGACTTCAGTCAAGTGAATGGCATTTAAGTTTAATAGGTCTATCAGCACAGTGGCGTAGTGGTTACCATGTCTGTCTCACTGAGGAGAGTTTCCAGGTTTGAATCTTGGCACAGGCCATTCTGTGTGGAATTTGTGTGCAATCCCTAAAATGTCCATAGGTGCGGATGCTTGCCTATTCTTAATAGTAATAATAATGGTAATAATAATATTGACAAATGTTTAGAGTGATAAGCATAATACATCCAAATTTATATTGCACCTTTCAGGACACTGCTTTACATATCCTTGCAGATCCGAGAAAAAAAATGTTTTGACATGGACAGTGGAGTTATAAATGAGAATAGCTAATGCTGATTCCTTGGTATCATCCTAATGCAAACACAACGACACGCCTTGTTGAGTGTTCACTGTGCTCAGCGCTTCATCTTGTATCATTTGTAACACAGTGCAGTCGCTACGTGTTGACAGGAAGGGCGGGAAAAAGCCAAGAGTGAAAACAATGCGATCCCTCCTGTCTCAAGCTGGTTTTGTCACTATTCTCAGATGGCCCCTACGGCTCCAAAGAGTGTGTTTTATGAACACCCCACTGGTTTAGGAAATGTGAAATGACTGACAGGTTTACAAGCGTTACGTCATTGGAAGACTCTTTCTTCTGTGGCTCTTTGAACTTCTTACAGTCAGCGGATCCGTCAACAACAAAATCAGCTTCCTTTTCCACATTTTAGTCCATTAAAATTTTACAATAGCCTGCAGGATTTTTCTTGTCGCGGGTGAGAGTATACAATTTTATACTGCAAGTGTACACTCGCAAATGGGGTACAAAATTGGCTATGCATGCAAACAAAAACAAAAAAAGTTGAAAGCTAATCGACTGCCAAGGAACTATGTTGAGGTTTGGCGAAGCGCTTCATCTTGACGGGGCTCTAACCAGGGGCGAAGCTCGGGTTTTGCACCAAAGCGAGGGCTTCCCAGTGCCAAATTCTTAAATTCACCACTGTATTTAGCAACTTTTCGGACACATCTGGCCACTTTTTGTGGTGTTATTGAAGACTCTAAGACGCCCTCCGGAGAAGATATTCACCCATCCGTGTCCACACTGCAAATGAATCCACCACAGGCTCATTCAACCATATCATCCCATAAAGCAAGCGACCTTAAAAGTTCAATTGTATTTTTTGTCATGGAGGCATTACTTCATAACCACGCCTCCAAGTTACATTTTGTATTTAACTTGCAGTGTATACAGTCGGATTTCTTACAGCTAAAAAAATACTTATCTTAGCAAATATTATAGTATATATAGTAGTGTAGAAGGCCTAAGTGTTCATCAAAATCCAGAGAGGTTTTATTTGAAAAAGTTTTAATATTTTTGTGAGCGACTGTAACATTAATTACAGTTTAAACTTAACACTGTGCTTAATATGGGGTGGAAATGTGTACTTGAATAGGATTGAATTAAATTTACTGCACATAAAAGGTAATAAAATATAACGAAGGGGAAGTAACAATTTAATGTTTCCTGGTGAAGGCAGCAATCTTAAAATTCTACTTGGATGGATGAACAGGCAGACAGATCGATGGACAGACTGACAGGGAGAGCTCAAATTATAAATTGAAAAAAACAGAAGCAGATGAAGAAGTACCTTTAATCTGACAACGGATCTTTTTTTTTCTTTCTTAAACTTCAGCATGAGAAATAAATCAGCCAGACTCCCTTTGTAGTATGCTACTGTGATGGCCAGCAGTGACATACCAAAGACAAAGGCACTGCCAAGCGAAACGTTGACTGACTGCTTAACAGTTTAATTTAATACTACTGAGTAGCCCAGAAACCCGAGACTTCATTGATGTATCGTCTGCAAATCGTTCTCGGAGAGCAATGGCTTCCAAATGTCAATAGCCTCGACCACGGCGATACTTCCTGTATGATCCGCTGCTTCACTGGCTCACGGAAGGACAAAGGATGGCTGAAGGGTCAAGTCTGGAGCAGCAGCAGCACTGGAGAGAGTTTAAAAGTTCCCGTATGACATTAGAGACAACGATGGAAGGTGTACATTTTCAACTTTCCTTCACTTAGCTTTCTCCCGCACCCTGAGGCGCTCTTTATTTCTTTTCAAGTGAGCGCAGACACTGCATCTCCACTCACTTAGCGCTCTTTGAGCGGCACTCCTTTGTCTGACAGTGCCTCGAGCAAACAGGAGGGACGGACAAACGGACGCAGAGTAGAGCCCTGGCGGAAGTTGGTTGAGATGTTCCAAATGCATATTTTAATATGCATTTACCAAGATTCCAGTTCGACTCAAGGCCGTCGTTTAATTCAGCAAACTTCTGAATAATGGAAGCGAGGTTGAACCCATAATATGGCCGTGATTTGCTTATCATAACCCAAGTGTAAACGTTTTCTGGTATTAACCTTATGTTTAGCAGATGAACCTTACCTACAAGTAAATAATTTTAAAACTGACAAACTACTTTTGGGAGGATCTGGAGGGTCAAATTTTTTTTTTTTCCACCTCCAATAGTCGTGGTCATGGAATCTAATTTCCCAAGGGTAGGCTAAACCTTCACATGATGGTATTGGATGGAAAAAAATTGCCCCATAATTTGGTTTTACTTGACATTTCTCTTTTATATTGTTTATAATTGATCAATTTAGCATGATGTCATGTTCGGATTCTTTAACACAGTATTTAACGTGTTTTGATTGAATCACGTGTCGGCAATCAGAGTAACAAGTCACATGTGACTTTTTTGGGACTTTCAATGAGCGCTGCCGACTTCATTATCGTTTGTTGACATCTGCTTGACAAAAAATATACCTCCTCTCCAAAATGTCAAATGCAAATATGATGTGAAAAACTCTGAAGGAATTTAATTGCATTGAAGTGTTTGTGCGAAAAGTTAATGTTATCATAATCTCTGTCTGTGGAATATTCTCTCACTCCTCCCCATCTGGCCTCATTAATTCATGTGAGTATTGACTTGCAATAAAACACTCTTGGGTTTGGCCACGTAAGCCTACAGGAAAGTAACTTGAGATTGTGATGTGAATTGTTTTGTGTGGATATTCTTCTGTTTTGCTGCTGTGCAATTGTGAATATGACCAAAAGGATTTTGCAAAACCACTCAACATCTGATCAGCAGCTGAAAAAAGCTTATTCATGACAAAAGTTTGGATTTCCAAACTCAAAACTTCTTCAAACTCACTAATAAAATATTCAGTTAACATTTTCCATGAAAAAAATGGGAAATTCCGGGTAAAAACCTGAAAACTCTCCTCCAGAAATGATTAAAACGATTATAGCTAACATTTTTACTACTCTGGCAACACTACAGTGAAATCATAATTCTTCAATTCTTGCCATCATGCAAAGCAAATGTTTCATGATTTGATGGGATTGCCTGCAGTATTTCCATTTACTGAATCCTCGTAATGCAGAGCCAAACAAATGGCCAGGGAGACATCTGCTGACCTTCACTTTGGTGGCACCAGGTGTCTCTTCCTCATTCGTCTCCTCCTACACCTCCTTCATTATTCATTCTTCTCTCTGCAGGCCCGCAGTCGCAGTTAGCATCTCTTGAGCAAGTGAAGGAATTTCCATTTAAAATGCCTCTTTAAAGGGCAATTTGATGTAAAATTGAATTCTATATGTTGGTGTACAAATACCTGGGAGTCAGATGATGAATTCAACAACCAAGTCACTCTTACGTATTTGACTGACAGCAGCCATAATCTGCACCGTCATATTTTTTTTATCTGTCTGTGCATCTGTCCACAGCACTTTATTACAGTTTATCTATTGTTAAAGTATAAAACTGATTTATGGATCTGTCCATGTTTGAAATGTTTTTTTCAAGTTCTGACATTTAAAATCGTGTGGTAAAAGCGACCGTTTTGTTCCCTCAAGTTGGTGGCTGTGTTTGGTGCTAATGTGAGTAAAGTGCTAATGACTGTGGATGCCAATTGATGCTAAGCTGATACACAGAGTGAGTTAGTCACGGATTTTCCTTTTCTTATCTCTCATGATAATGAAGCTGACAATATTCCAACAGGAGTCAGGTCATCCCGAATGTAATACCTCACAAAGCCGCATTTGTTAGCCCCACACACGTCTCTGTGGCAGAGGAATTTGGAATGACAAGCATGCCTATGGTGCGCTGTTGCTTGGTTAAATCCTGTCCAAAAATCTCATCTCTATTCATTGAATTCTCACCAGTTCTGAGAGGGATGAAGATTGTTCCGACCTGCATGCAATTTATTTATTGGTGCAGCTCATCTGAAAAGACTTCATCGAGATCTGGATGTCTTTTTGTGGAGTTGCTAAGGAGATCCCTGAGAGGGAATGTCCTATTATAACTGTACCTAATATTTAGTCAATATCATTTTAAAGGAATCCCCTTGCTTTTTGCAAAGATTTGGGACGTAACACCTGACACCAAAAACATGAGGGGGAAAACAAAATTATTGTCACACAAAATGCTAATGACTTTAGGATGTCACCCTGTGGACTAAAAACGATTCTGACTTGTTTCTTCTCTCTTGCAGAAATCTCTTGGACAGAGACACGTTCTCCAAATCGGATCCCTGTAAGTTATTTTTTCTGTGTTTGTTTGTTTGTTTGTTTGTTTTAACAATGCATCTAAGCATTTATCGTGTTATTTAATATTTTAGACTCCTACCATGTTTGACATTAACCACTGAGTCTTAAGCGTTAACTGATGCGTTGACGTGGTCAGCACTTTTCTGCCAGCATCCTTCTTCTATTTCATTTGAGATGAAACTGTTCTGTTGATCTACTCTGGCTTCTCTTGTTTCCACAGTGGTGGTGTTGTACACGCAAGGTGTGGAATGCAAACAGTGGCGAGAGGTAAGACCCCCATGTCCGCCCGCCCACCCACCCACACCTCCCTCAGCTCACACAGGTCACCTCTATAAAACGCACATGACCGCCCACGCCGTGTTTGCATGTGTTTGCGTTTACATTGCTAATCACTGTGCGTAACGATCTCCCATGCAAGCCCCAGGCCATTGACCGCTAAGCCCCAATTAGACCCAGTGGTCAAATTGAAGCCTGTTTACTAACATGACATTATGAAACGAGGCTAGCTGATTGCTTTCAAGTAATGACTGTCCTACTCCAGTCCTCTGAGTGGCGCTAATGCGTTCTACGAAGTCAGCACCAACTTATCCATCTATATGCAAGCCCTTTTATTTCATTCTGATGAATCACAGCCCCAACTTGCAAGTGGACTGTAACAGCAAAAAATAAAATCAATCCTTCCATTTGTATCTCTAATGTGTTCTTTCTCAGAACAAAAATCTTGAAAAACAAATGGCAAGCAAAACCTGAAAAATGGTCTGATTGGTTTTCCCATATTTTTCTCTTCTCGGTCAATTTGAAAGAATTCCCTGCTGAGACCTCCCTTGCTATGCTACCAATCAAAACAAAAACACCCGCCGAGCAACAGATTCTCAGATGAAGGGTTATTGATATTGCTCATTACTTCCCTGGGCTACATTGTGTGTGTGTGTGTGTAATGAAGCCAGAGTATCACGCAAGAAGGCCAGAGCCTTTCCTCAAACCTCGAACCTCAGCTCTGTGAGGTAACTCTTCCGCCGCCATGAGCCAGATCTCAGAACCTTTGGGCCATCTCTTGCTGCTGACAGAACAGTCAAGCTGTGAGTTAGTGACAAATCGAAGTGGTGCGTGTAATGCGTTTTTTGTTTTTCTGGAGGCCGAGTGGGCTGCTTGGAGTACTTTTTGCTTACCACCAAGCCGTGATCCAATTATTCTTCCTGGGAACAAACCCTCCAACTGGTTGACACGCTTGTGAGTAAACTGAATTTTAAGAACCTCTGGAGAGCCGAGTTTAGACAAACACTGCGACCTAATCTCAGTACTTGTCATGCCTAGAAAACACAACATAAGCGTTTGCAGCCACAACTGCTCTATGTATAGATTTGAGGACTCTCTGGTTTTGGGGTGGAAGTGGATGTATAGATTTAATTTTATGCCCGTTCTTTGCCTGGTTTGGCTTGCTTCGCGGGTCATGTATCATAATCTTATTTCAATCTACTCACATATTTCAATTTGCTCAGTGTACTAAGTGTGTAAAGGCTAATATACACACAGCCATCAGTGATTTATCTGTTGCATGAATATTTTACAGTATGCAAATACAGTTTTATTGTACCTTCTGCCATCTAATGAATGAGCATTGACGTGCTCTGCCTGTCACAATTCATTATTGGAAGAGATAATGATCACAGATTACCACATTATCTGTGGAGTAAACCACTGAGCCGTACCGTGAATAAACTTTAGCATTACCCTTCAAAATAAATGAATGACTGATACATGATTTCAAACCGGCATCTTTGCAACCAGTAAAGCAATTTCCAGACCATTTTGCATTAGCTTTTTATAGCTAGCTACTTAGATGCAAGACTCTGCTACTTCCACTTACAACCCAGGCTAAACTAAGCTCCTCATCGACATGCAAAGATCTCAAACCAATTGAGATGTTGACACTTGAGCCATTTACTATTTTCCCAGTAGACAGGGCTTTGGCATCATCCTCTGGTGCCTTAGGGTGTTACAAAAAGATTCTACGGAAGAAGAAAATTGTGACTAGCGAATTGCAAATATGCAGGGGGTTTACTGCACATTTGTGATCATTTCCAGAGAAATAAAATTATACTGGATAATTTCCCACGGCACACCTGATGATATCTCATGGCAGTGCTTGGGAATGACTGTTCGAGCGGTGCTGGAAAATGAATCAACATGCCATCTCCTCTTGCCAGTTCTGAAAGAAGGAAGAAGACAGGACAAAGAGTGAGCAGCACCACATGTCTGCTTCGTCTGCTGCTGCTGATTTCTCATTCGTTGCTGATGATGGCTGCTGGTTGGAGTGTAGTATCACTTGGAGTAAAACCTCATTTATTTCTCTTACTCCGAGAATAGGATGTAGCAGTTACAATGCGTAACATCCTAGATGCTGTCGTAACAGCAGATCGTATGTTCGATCCACCGAGTCTTGTATCAAAGTGGGTGAGGGCGCAAATAATTGAATCAAGGTAATTAGAGTGACACTATGAAGTGTTTTCCTTTGGCTTTTTCTTTTTTTTCCCTGTAGCATGATTGTGCAATTATTCTGTATTGCTAATGCAATCTCAGTTGATGAATTCCTGAAGACCCATACTGCGATACAGTGAGGTCTTGCTATAGACTACATTTTTCATTAAGTTTTGATTACGAGTGATGGATTGACGAACGGACGGATGGATGGACATTTTCAGATGAGTTGAACTCTGACAAATCACGAGCCTATGTTGATCTACGAGCTGTCTCCCAAGACACATGGCAAGGAGATTTATTCTCTTGGTGTGGAATTGCTCGCTAATGACATCCGGTTTATGTGATCACTTTATCTTCCTGGACTGTCCGTTTAGTTGCACTCAAATCCCACACACGGGTAGCACTGCCAGGGTCACCGCTCCACTCCTGTTCTGTTTGCTACACACTGCATATCTTCCACACAGTGTGTAAGAATGCTTTGTTTCCCATTTCTTTCTTGTTATGTGCTGTCCTGTCCTGTCCTATTAACCTCTGGTTATGTCTCCGTCTCACAATTTGTAGCACTGCCTTCCCACTGCATAAATTGATTAAATTTAATACCGATGTAATGTTAGTCTTAATGAATATTCATCCAAGCACAAAGGAAATGGGAGTATAATAATCTCATAATATAATGGATTAAATAACAGATTTACCATACTGTTAAACACGACAGGTAAAAAAAATTGAATATGATGTGAATGTCAGTGTTCTGCCGACACTAAACCGCCATTTTATAAATTGGGTCTTCTCACACAAGACAAACTCACAATAGAGACAAGTGGCTGTCCATACTTTGTTTTGACAACTGGGAACTTTGGTCATCTGTTGTTCAAATTTGGTGCATAAATTCATTAAGCTAAGTTCTGCAGAATTGTATGTACATAAAATGTAGTAAATACAATGCTTGCAATAAGATGTACTTTTACGATACTGAAGATTGTTAAGGTTGGAAAAACACATTTGATGTGGGTATTAGACATGGAAAAGTACAAATACAACATACAATAATGACTGAGAAAATATTCATGTGCTTTTCATGTGCTTGCGATAATCATCATTATGGAGAAATTGGTATTCTATAGATTCATTTATTATTATTATTATTGTTATCATATTTGTATGAATAATAATGTCTCACGCTTCATTTATATAGACGTGATGTTGTGATAGAATCATTGCAATAAACTCATCTTGCCATCTCTCCATGTTTTGACACAGTTCGGGAGAACGGAGGTGATAGACAACACACTGAACCCAGACTTTGTCAGGAAATACATCCTGGACTATTTCTTCGAAGAGAAGCAGAACCTGCGCTTTGACGTGTAAGTTATCCACTTTGATGAGCTGCTCGGAGGACTCGCTGAGGCCGACTTGTGCGTGATCCACATGTGAGAGCTGCTTCAAATCTTTCCTACCACATACTCCATATAGCTTACTCGCTCATGCTCACAGCCAACAACTCAAAAGGGGGTCACTATCCATCCATTTTTTATAAATGAGTCACGTAAGAGACATTTCAATATTCAGGATGTGTTTCAATAATGACAATCTAGTCGGGTTAGAGGCATGAACAACAAAAGAGCTGAATTCGAATTTATCCACTATATGCACCTTTCTTGAACCTCAAATAAATTTCACATGACGTTTGATGCCCCCGACATTTTTGCTTGACTTTATAGAGGGCTTTTATTAAGACGCATGCGAGAGAAAAAAAAAAAGTCCGCAACCTAATCTGTCTCAGGTGGTAGACTTGATTAAGATGAGCATTGTCAGTGCTAATGAGTGTCTGTACTGCCAACATTAGACTGGGGAAAGGCAATGTAGCAGCACACAAGAAATCTTCCTGTTCATTCGGGGACTTGTCTCTGCAGTGCATACATCATTTGCTATCCTAACACGTCAGGTTAATTTAATATAATTTGCAGTTAAAATTGTGCCTCGCAAATCTGCTTCTCATGCTGAGGAGACATTAAATATACCCCCATGTCCTTATTCGCTCGTCCTTTAACCTGACTCTCATTTCCTCCTCGTCTCACTCCTCTCCTGAGGAATTATTCATTGGCACTGAGTCTCAATGGACCGCTATGAGAGTGATACATATTTCATATAAACTTTTATCCTTAATCTCCCCCCCCCCCCCCGCTGTCAAAGTAAAGCAAGTCTTATAAAACTTGGCAAGATCCCATGTGCGGGGCCCTTTTGCATGCACACACACACACACACACGAGGGCTGCAAAGGTCCATTTGCCAAGGTACTCAGTCCACATATTGTAACAGTAAAAAGAAATATACGTATATATTGATGATAGTATTGTCGATATGATATATCTGTGTCTGAAACAGAACATGACTGGTGTTGAATCCAAAGTCAATGTGTCACTTAGAGGTGCACAGCGTCATTTAGAGATCCTTTATCCCAATGAGCAGGTCAGCGGGGTGCACTTTCATTTTGAGAGATGCAAAAATCAATTGACGGACGTTGGACTGAGCACCCCACATTTCTCCTGAAACTCAGAGATGTTAAAAAGACTGCTGTGTTTTGCTTTATCATAAGCGCCATTTCCCTTGTGGACATCTCCTGAGAGTTTGGTACTCTTCATTTGCATACTATCGTGATGAGAGTGTGGACAGCAGGGAGCCTCTCCCTTTGCAATTAGAGGGACTCATTTACATCTCTCTTTTATCACAGGAGGAGGATGGGGAGAAGGAAACCAAGGCCTTCTGGAGTTTAATTACTTTTACGTTGACTGGCAGACGCATGCGACTTAAAGCCTTGTTTACACAAGATTTAGATCTTTTTTTTTTCTTCAAAGGAGACAAATTCCACATTTTATTTAAGCATGATTTGAATGAGTTCCCAGGTGCCTTACTTACTGTATGGGTCAAATTTGGGTCATTAGACAGCAATAAATATATATATACATATATATTTTTTTTTCATAGCTTGATGACTTTTCCAAAAGTTGCCCATGAAAAAAAAAAAAAGATGCATTTCTGATTGGTGTGCGGCTGCACAGTTGTCTGGCTTACTCAACCTTTTCTACGCAGCTCATCTGTGCCATTGTTGGTAAGTGGAGCACTTTAACATGCTAAAGTGCTTTCTTTGTGTTTTCAGGTTTGATATTGATTCTAGAAGTCCCGATCTGGCCAAGCATGTAAGTAAAGCTCCGTGTCTGTGGAGCAGGATCTTAAGTGCACGTCGTAGACCCTCAGTGCGATTCATCATGCTTTTTTTTTTTTGCTTTTTTTTTTTTACATATGCGCCTGTCTTGAACCTTTTGGTTGTCTGCAAATCAAAGTACGTGTATATGCCATCTAAAAACTTCCATTTGAGAAAATGATGCATCATGTGCTAAAATTGTTTTGCTTTTAATTCCAGCACTGACAAAGTGGATAACATATTTTTAATTCCCCTGGAGATACACTAATCAACATTATGGTTGCAGCACACACTCAAGCATGCAGAAGTTTCACACTTTTATTTCAAATGAGAAACTAAGCTCTGTGCATGATTGCTGTAAGGTTTCGCCACATCAGCTTTCCAATTTCATTCTGGAAAAACAACAAAAAAAGACTGTGATTTATTTTCTAATTAATGACATATATATATATTTGAATATAGTAATCCTAGTTAGCAACCTGCCCATCTACTTCACCCAGAACTAACATCAACAACTTCTCTCTCTACCTACTCAGCTACCAAATGTGTATTCTGAGCGAAACACTTATGCTTTGCATACGACCAAACATTCCTGCATCTGTGTTTCTTTTTCATTTTCTATTGTGAAGTTTTGCTGTGTGCTGCAGAAGCAGATGGCTTCTAAAACCCTTTCCAGTACGACTCTTGTCATTTCATCCTCCTTCCCATTCCCCCATCGCCATCATGCCCACCCAATCTTACCCAAATCGACCCCTTTTTGCTCTCCATCTTGCTTGATGATGATTTAAGTAGCGTGTGCTTTCTGCTCTCTTGTGTCATTGCTACTGCTGCCCGGTCTCTCTCTCTTTCTCTCTTTTGCTTTCTTGATTTCCTTCTTTCTCTTCCTCCTCCTTCTCCTCTTCCTCCTCCTCCTTCTCCGCAATTGGGAAAAAGCCGGCCGACTTTAACGTACGTGTCTGCCTCAGATGTCCTCTCAATTCCGATTGTGCAATGCTTTTAATGATGCTCAATTACTTTCTTTGTTATTCCCGCCTGAACATGCCGCCCGTCCCTTTGCCCGAACCTGCGCCGTGTCTCCGTGGCTCTTACTGTCCCCCTCATGGCAGGACTTCCTGGGACAGGTCCACTGCACACTGGGGGAGATTGTGGGCTCTCCCGCGAGTCGCCTGGAGAAGTCTCTCAGGTACGTCTGTCCTATTTAGCCTAATTTCCAACAAACAGTACCGCCGTTTAAGCACTCAAGGTCTCAAGGTGCCAAATCTGGCCTTAATTAGAATTATTTCATTTGGCACCATGA
Source organism: Syngnathus floridae (assembly GCF_059516105.1). Lineage (NCBI taxonomy): Eukaryota > Metazoa > Chordata > Actinopteri > Syngnathiformes > Syngnathidae > Syngnathus > Syngnathus floridae. The sequence continues at coordinate 14,053,712 of NC_142414.1, read as the reverse complement.
AGGAAATACATTGTCAAATTCACAGTTCTTGCTAAATAGATATGTTGGTTTTAATTCTGGCAGAAAATGTACTCTCAAATGAGTTTTTATTCAATTTATTATTATTTAGATTCATTATTCAAGCTTTTCAGCTTTTAGAAGCGTTTGTATACATAACAAACGCAGGTGGCAATTCTGCATGTAGTAAGTCATAACGGCCCTCTGAGGGAAATCCTACGATGTGGCCCACGATCAAAATAAGTTTAACACCCCTGCTCAAGAAGCTTTCCAATTTTTTTTGAATGGGAGAAGCTCAAAGCTCATTCATATGTGTCGCGTTATTTCCTCTTGATGTCACCCGTCGGAACATAATCAAGGCGATGATCCATATGTCAAACTGGATAGAGCCATCTGTGACTACATCAGCCTGAACCATAAGACCATGTGCTCACCAAAGGAGGCGGCTAATTGAACACAACCGAGGGCTTACTCAAAGAAATGACTGTCATTAGCAACGCAATCTAGCGGGAAAATTAGATTCCAAATCCTGTCAGACTCAAGCTGTTTTTTTTTGTGGTTTAAAAATGCTTACTTTCATTGGGTTGGTAAGGGAATATGAGATTATCTTTTTTACCAATTTAAAGGAAGGGGAGCAACAATTGATTTGTTCTGTATTGTTCTAATCTGGTGCGATTCACAAGTCAGTTGTTAGCATTTCAGGCCCGATTGTTTTAACAAGTCAGGTGCAATTGTCATTACACATCACGTGTGATTGTCTTTACATCACGTGAGAGTGTGTTTACATGTCCAGGTGCCAACTTTTCACTTCAGGTGTAATTGTCCTTACATGGCAAGTGTGATTGTTGTCACCTCGGGTGTAATTGTCTTGCCGTCGGTTATGATGGTCTTCACAGGTCAGATGTGATTCTTTTCAGGGTTCAAGTGTGATTGTGTTCACACAAGTGTAACTACCTTCACAGTTCTGTTCTCATTGTATTTAGATGTCAGTTGTGAAATGTTGTAAAATATGCTTGTGTTTACATGTTAGGTGTGATTGTCTTCAGAGGCTAGACAGATGGATAGATAGGCAGGCAGACAGACAGATAGACAGGCAGGCCTAATAATTGGATTTAACACTTCTCCACACATTTTTTTCTTCTTCACACAAAAAATACGGTGACGGTATTGAATGTGGTAGCGAAAGTGCCCTTTAGTGCTGATAACAAAATGAAAAGCAGCAAACCTTGGGCTGCGAACACGTCAACGGTATTGATTCTGCTACTCAACCGATGCAACATCTCACTTGGCAGCGGCAGCTGGTGATGGTATTTCAGATAGAGTTGTTGATAGGTTTCTATTCAGTCCTTTCCGTTGGGAAGATCTGAGACCCAATATTTGTTAATAAGTAATGGCGCGGCTCCATTTCCTTGTCATGCAGCCAACGGTTCTGAAACCAGGACTCAAGGAATGCAAGTAGAAAGGAAATGTGTTAGCTATGCTTTTAAAGGAGCCCTCCTCAAGGCACGTTGCTTTCTAAGGTCCCTTTTCCTCCAATTTTACACACTTCACCTCTCATCTACCCTCCCTCCTTATAGCCACTTTCCTGGACCACTCAATGTGCTCTCCAAATCCACATCCTCTAACCTCTATTTTAGTTTTCTCACCGACCCACCATGCGCCTTTGGTCTCTCCTACCGTCGGTATTTTATGACTGATCAATTGTATTTGACGAATTGCCGTGTGAGATCCGATCTGTTCTAAATTCCACCCTCGTGCTTCCCATGCTTGTTTTAGAATTGGTGAGATTGTGCCAGTCTAACTAATGTTGACATCTGTATGAAATATAATGGCAATGAACCGGGGCTTGGCGGCACAGAGGGTTTGGCACATCTGTCTTGCAGTTCTGAAGTTGTAGGTTTGATTCCAAACTTCCTGTGTAGAGCAGGGTTACAATCATGCTGGACCTTTCATTACTCCCTTGAAACTGCTGGGCTGAAAATGGGACCGACCTACTAAGTTAAAAAAAATGGGTTGTTTTAAAACAATCCAGGAAATTGGGGGTCAAATTAGCAGGTCGGTTCAATTTTGAACCAAATTGGGCTGTTTTTGAACCAGCAGTTTTATGAGTGTAGAGTTAGTTTTTATTTCATTTTGACTTGTGTTTTTTAAGATTATGTTTATTTTTTTTTTAGGTTTTAGAGAAAAATTGTTGGCTCATGTGATTTTTTTATTTATTTCAAAAATGCTTCATTTTAGCATTGATTAGTTTTAGTATTACTTTGGGATTTTTATAGTAGATTAAAGTGCAATGCCGAACACAACTGTTCAAACTTTTGTACGACTTTATAGTAATACCATATTAAATATGTTAAAAATTAACCCTGAAAGCTTGTAAAAAAATTAATTGACAAGGACGAAAATGAAACTGATGACATTTTTTAAATATATAGTAGTTAGTTCGGTTTATAAACAGAAAATGCAGTTTCAGTTAGATTAGACCTTATTATGAAGTTTATATTCTGTTTATGGTTGAGTGGGTTTTCGCTGCATACGCAAACAAATTTGAAAAATGTATGTTCCAGTCAAGCCCGAAATTATTCATACTCCTGGGGTTTGAACATTAGATTGACTGAATTGTGTGCAATTTGGCCGGCAACCAATTGATAGGCTGCAGCTCACCTATGAACTGTTAAGTGCTACAGAAAATGAATGTGGAGCTGTGTTTTTTTTTTTTTTTAGATCAATGTTCTTTATACATTATAATCAAAACAACAGTTTCCATCTATATTTATTAGGACCATCGAAGCAATGACAGTCCTAAGCCTTTGTTTATAATCGGCTTTTAAAGAGAGACATGCATTATTGTTGTTGATGGTTGAACAAATGGAAGGCTAAATGAGTGACCGATGCAGGTGAAAGGCTTGGGATGTTGCGCGGAGCCCGTGGGAAGCGGTTGCATATGTTACAAGATAATGGAGTTCATTATACAGGCGGCATTAACCTTTTACCGCTGGCCCGGCAACTTGTATAGGCACGCTGTAACATTGAAGCGCCTCTGAGAATAGCGTGTGCACAAAGCCATTTCACTGCATCCATTGAGATGCAGCAAGGACGGATTATATTACGTTAGATCGAAATTCCATTTCCTTTTCCTTGACTTTCATTACATATTTTGCCACTGAGATCAATTCTATTAGTAATTAATTCCAAACTGTCACTATACCATCATTGAAAGTTTTCCTCTTTTGCGAAGATGACGCCATTTATAGAAGAGCTGGGGGTTTTCTTCTTTTATAGTTTGTGCGTTTGCACCAGTACGATGGCTGAAAGCTCCCTCGAGCGGCAACGACGGCGCGCATGGGAGGTAAAGTGAACTCTTGCCGCTCGTCAATCTATTCATCGAAAGAAAATGAAGTGCAGATTGTACCTACGGTCTACTTTAAGCACCGTGGGGAGGTCAAGGCAACCCTGTGATATGAATGCCATTATTCAGCAGTGGCCTGAAACTAAAATGGAGATAAAGGCCAGAAGACATCTGTAAATACAAAAGTTGTGTAACAACAAAAAGAAGGGAGCATTGCTCTTCAAAGTGGGATGTTCTGCTCTTGCTGCGGGCACATGAAATGATATAATGTCAAGAAAATTACCCTGGCTCACCAAAATGGAAAGAACAGCTTGACAATGACACTGAAAAGTATTTTTCACATTTTCTTATGTAAAGTTCTACACACCATAATGACCACATGAATTATTCAAAAGAAATCACTTTTAATCTTAAGTGGACATCAGCACAGAAAGTTTTTCATTGCCTCTGTTACACATGTACAAAAGCCTTTGCTAACTGTGCAGTGATGCAAGGATGCATCTTTGTGTAGTTTGCCACTTTCTCTTTTGTGGTACATTTTAAGCGTCATCAAATCTCTCCAGAAATGTGCCATTGAAATTGGATGAACTACTCAATGGACCTCCACACTGCTTTTCAACTGAAAACAAATATTTCTATGAAACCTATCTGGATGAACGGATGTTACTTTGACATCTGGGTTTGTTTTTCTCTGCTGCACTGTGATTGGCCAGGCCACGTTTTGGAGACATGGCATTGTGTTGTTGACCAGTCAACAATACGTAGTGCTTAACTGTTAAATAGAGGCAACTCTTCTCACTGAAGAACATTTTGTGTTTTAATGTCGTTTGAATTAGCACTTTTTAAAAACCCTGCTGAGGTGACGGATTATGGATGCTTATCGATGTGTGACGATTAAGAGGATTAGTTGTATAATCCCCCTTTCATGCCTTTTGGAAACCTTGTGGTCTTCTTTTGAGGTGAGATGTGGTTCTAAGCATTCACGGTGGCATTGGGCCAGATTACTGCTGCTCCCTGACTCACCTCTGTCACCGGGCACATATGCTCATTCAGGCCACTGTTGATTCAGTGCGATTTCCTTTGCAATGAAATTATTCTGTTAAGTGGCAACTTTCCAATGGCTTAACTTTTTGGCTGGAATTATGCTGCATGCTTCAAGCGACGCAATTATTTTTTGTTTAGCGCTGACACATTTGACTTTTTAATGTTTGTATACAAACAAAAAAAAAGTTGTCCATGCCCACCTATCAAGTGTGAAATTAAAGGGGAAATTAACCTCAAAGTTTTGTTTGTAATAATATGTTCTGTGCAGTCCAATTTGTTGAAACAGTGTTCTGATTAATGCAGTGTTTGTGGAAGATGAAAAATGAAACTGATGGAGATTTAAGTTGTCAACCCTATCATCCACCTGTTTTGATCCATCTCAGTGGGTGGCCATTTTGCCCCTTGGTGTCTACTGAAAATGACATTGCAGTTGCCAGGTCTCAGGTCACAACCAATCACGGCTCCCCATTTTTCTCAAGCTGATCTTTAAGTGTCAGAAATGCTGCTCTAGTTCAATGGTTCCTTCCCTGCAGTTGGAGATGAGCAGAATGTTTATGGCACTGGCTTGGCACTCGTTAATTTGCCACACATTCTGGGCTCTGCTTCCACTACTAGAAGAAAGCAAGGACAAGCAAGCGATAATGTAAATAATGTCAAACGGGTTATAATTTGACCTGCAACAAAACAGCAGGTTTATACCAGACCAATGAAACTCAGTGTAATCTTAAATATTAGTATAATTTATACATGATTGAATTATTTATGTGTCTTAATGTTTCTACCGAGCATACGGCTGCAAACATGAAGACCGCACCCTGCACCAGCCGCTGTATGAGAAAAAAAAAAAAAAAAAGAATCATCTTCTTGCGTGCTCACACTCGGACTGTTGAGCAGACAGCACCTCCCCTTTCCTCTGATGTGACACGTTGCAGCGTTGTTAAATATCAAGAGCATCCCTCATATTAATGACCTCGTGTGAGCAGCATCAACAATTACTTCCTTCCTCCTCTCTCTTTTCGAGTATAATCTCTCCCCGACAAACAATTTGGAGAGAGAGAGATGGCGACAGAGCGAGAGAAAATAAAGTAAATCACACAATTATAAAGATCTGAATTTTATAACTCATCTAAAAGCTGTGAGGGCTGCATATAAATTAGCATCTGGAACATTGATGTCAAACTCAAGGCTCGGGGGCCAGAAACGGCCCACCACATCATTTTATGTGGCCCGCAAAGACAAATTATGCATCAACTTCGTGTCAATACTAAAATTTGAAATTGTTTTCACGAGGTATTTCTAGCAATTACCATTCATCATTTTAAATATTAGATTTTTTTTATTGTAGTCTCTGATTTCAAAAATAGTTATTTAAAATTTTGTTCATTTTTGTAGCCTATACTGTATATAATAAAAGGCGTTGATGGTCATAATGGCCCGCCGAAGAAAACTATGACAACGATGCGGCCCGAGACAAAAATGAGTTTGACACCCTTGGCTCTGGAAGAACATCTCTACAATCTACTGTCTCAATATGCAGAAAAGCAGCGACTTCTGCTTAAGTTACTACCAGTACCAGAAAACTGGACCCCTTCATACCAGTCCTAACATCTTTACACTGTCTTCCTGTCAGTCAATGAATAGATTTATAGACCCTATTTTCATGCCCAGCACAGGAGTAGTGGAAAGCAGTCGCATTTTCTTTTTGAGGGGCGGGATTGGGTGTGTTCATAGAGGTGAGCAGGTGGAAATGGGTGTTACCGCGGTTGTGGTAGTGAACACAGACAACTTGTTTGTCGAAGCGACTCCCCTCCGTTCCTTTAAATTCAGTGCACGAAAAGCTGCGTCTACGTGGCAGAAGCAAAAACAAATTCAAAAAGTCCTTTTATAAAATACAGCATTTCCATTTGAAGAATGCTGTCTGCCTCAATTATACGTCCGCGTTATTTTATTTCCTCTTGTTTTTCTTCATTAATCCCCTGCTCCAGCGCCATTTATGGTATGCTGTTTACAGAGTCGTCTTTTCGGCCAGTGGCTCGCAAAGGGGTGGGGCAAAGGCCCTGAGTGCCCCCCATGTCAAAAACATTTTTTGAATGGGCAACAAAATTAGGCTGACTCAGATGCATGTGTGTCAGCGAACGGAAATATTACCCAGAACCTCTGCCAAATATTTCCAAGGTGCTTCATTCTCAGGGCACAAGAGCTGATGCTGGAGCGGAAACAGCAAAGCACACAAGACTATCATAAAGCACCACTGAGCTCATTTGCAGGGTGAGCCGCTGCAGATTCGCAAGCTGTTGGCTCGCATTACCTACAGCAGGCCGTGTCTGTAAAGCAGGTTAGCGCGGGAAGCTGCACGTTTCACATTGTTTCATCATCAGTGATGCAAGGAGCATTCCAATCACCAGTCGATATAGAAAAAAAAAAAAAACGTTGGGAGATAAATTTACAGTGACTGTATTGTTTACCACATTTATTACAATTTCAAAGTATTCTCAACATTTGTAGGTGTTTAGAATGATCATCAGCAGGTTCTAGGCTAGGTGTTCTTGTGATGATCCAGTAGATTCTCGTTGTCCACTGCCTAGTGGTGAACATGAAAGTTCTACGGATCGGCAGGTCGATATTCTACTCCATGTTTTAGTGGAGATCCAGAAGGTTTTGGTATTGCACTATGAGGTTGTGAACATCAGGGAGGCAGCAGAGATTTCAGATCATGGGTCACCAACATGTTTCCTCACAGGAACCAGGTGGCTCCCACACGCCGCTGGCCTGTTCTAAAAATAGCTCACTATGAATGAGACATTATGGTTTCCTTGGAAGATTGTGATTAGTCATGATTAGTCTTAAATTGTCATAGATGAATTTAATTAAAAATAACATAATTCAATTTATTTTGAGCAAATTTGTCATTAAGATATGTACCGGTCGCACTTCACATTGAGCAGTACATTCTCTCACACGCTTTCATCAAGGATAAATAATTAGAAACATATTTTGCTGGGCAATAGCAAGCCAGGTTTTTATTAGATTGACAAAGATGGTACTCGATTTCACCGTGGGTGTTTGGCCATCCCCCTCGGCAGTGGGGATCTACTCAGCGCAGCAGAGCCCGGAATGTGCAAATGGACACACACCCCGATACAACCCCGCCATGTCAGCACAAAGTTTGTGCTGCATTTCGGAAGCTAACACTGTTACCTAACACTAAACTGCAGACCCCACAAAAATGGCTCACACACACACACCTGTGATAGCACTGAAATGCTGGTTAAGTTTTGGCTTTGACATGATACTAAGTGTTCTACCATTCTGGAACTTTAACCAGCCTAACTGCAAAGTCAGCGCCTGAGAAACTCACTGCTTGGTTGCATAAATTGTTAATTGTTTGGCCAACCTTCAGAAATATGCAGATAAGTGGAGATGGACTGAGTCATTTAATTTCAAATTTGGATGGACTATTTTTATACAAGATATTAAAAAGTCACTCATCTCCCCTTTTAGCACTCAATAACATGCAGCTGATTAAAAAGATTCTTTTGAGGCCAACACATTTTAAAAATGACTGCAGTGATGACTCGACCACTATGGCTTGGCCTCAGCTGTGAAACGTTTATTGGCTCCTCGGAGGTTTCCATCAAACGACGACTCGGCCCGAAACATCAATAATTCAAGGACGCTTAATTCACCTTGAAAAGGGTCTCCGCAGAATTTGAAGAAGCAACGAGAGAGTGCCAGCCCTTGACGCTTCATTCATATTCTCACCTCGTTAAAAGATCAGGCGTCACAGGGGCGCCTGTAGGATTTGTAATAAGAGCTGCTTAGCCCCTCCTTACAATATCAAAGACACAGGATCATGACATATTCTTGGTCAAATGACAACTGCCTACTCCTCGCAATGTTACTTTGGCCATTTGCCAAAGTTTAATGTTCACTCTGTTTTGTGTGGTGAGGTGTCTGGTTGGAAACCAACTCAATCTCGCAGATATAATTTGGGCATGTTAAAGCTCCCAAATAAATTTGCCAGAAGAATAACAATAAGCTCAGCTCAACGTTTGGCCAATGAATATTAATTATAGCAATTAATATACTAGGAGATATTTTCCACAATAACGTTTTCTGAATTTGTTCCATTCTAATTAGAATTCTAATGCATCTTTTGAGATCAGTGGTGATGCTCTTTTGATTGACTAAAGTTATTTAGATTTAAAATGTCAGAAATATACAGATTAAGGATTTTTTTCCCCTGGCTCTATGTTAGTCCAATTGCTGGTCAGGCAACCAGTCCTGGTTCGACTTGTAACCTTACGTCAATGAAGACAAGCAGTGAGAACATGTTGAATTTTTTTACTGTCAAGGATGTGAGAACTGAACGAAAACCTCATCAACATCCCGCTTGGAAAAAGAGCAAAATACGAACAATCAACGGAGCAATTGCTCTTCTAATATGGTGCTCACATAATAGGATTGCTAAACCACCGTAGTCGCTCTGCTGTTCTAATAAGTGTTCATGCTCTGATGGGATTTTTTTCAGGCGGATCACATGTGCTCATGTGTTTCACCGGTTTTCCACCACATTGCGTCAAGATGAGAAAAAAAAAGATGCAAGTCGAAGTAGATGCAGCCGCAGCGGAGAAACCAAATCATGCGCTCATTAGAGTTGTCACACAATTTCTCCGGTGCAGTTTTACATGACAAATGTGTCACGCTGCTAGCCGCTGTTGTTTCCTTCAGTCCAAAGCATCCGTCAGTTGTGACGTGCTGTGGTGATTCTAATCATTTGTGTTTTTCCTGTCTTTCTCTCTGCAGTGGTATACCCGGGAAGAAATGCGGGACCATTATATTGTCTGCAGAGGAGTTGGGCAACTGCAGAGTAAGTTTCCTGCTTACAACATCACAAGGGGATATATTATGCATCGGCCTGCACACTTGATAAGTTGCTCGCACGACTGGCTCACAGTTGTGAACTGCAGAAGAAAAATTGCATTCAAAAGTTATCGTACTGCATAAAAACACAGATTGTCTTCCCACATTACCTGAAAATAAGGAAATGCCAGCACAAAATATAACACTCTGCCGCTAAATAAACATGAACGTGCAGCAGTTTAAACAGATATGCCGTCGCGAGCATTGGCAAAAATCCACACATGGCCTTAAAGAGGAATGGCTTGTTTCTGCATAACGCCAGATGAACTGATTGGGTCTTTGATTTTATGGAGCATTGTGTGCCTGTGGTCTGTTTCTCAGAGTGGATAATAAATTCTTGCATATTGCAGTAGTGAGAGTCGTAAATGTTAGGCTGGATTTAATGTTAGGCAGTCAGCTCGTTTACCCACTTGGCATCCGATGCGTGTATACCACTGTGCTTTGACAAGATTGGCTGTGACTATATGCAAATGGTCACACCGTTTTGCTTCATTTTGTTTTATTTTGTTTCTTTTATCGCACATTAGTGGCTTAAATTATAAATTTACATACATACAACCATACATACAACCATAAATCCATATAACCATACATACAACAATATAAGCATGCATACATACAACCATACATACATCCATACACTCCCGCTATGTTGTGCCTTGATTCCAGGCTATGTGTTAATGATCAGTATTGGCTCAAGAAGGATGGTAAACAATCCTATTAAGTTCTGCCAGCGAAGCCGAGGGATGTCTTTACGTTCATAACTCGTTTCCCTCTTGCTATAAAGTTGTCGGTGCAGCCTCGTGCATTTCCTCCATGCATATTTAATGATATGTAAGCAAGGAAGCATCAAATGGTTCGATACTTGCTTACTTGCTGTTACACAAAGAGAGAGAAGCAGGTGTTGTTTAACAAGCTTTTCCTACTATTCACTGATGTGTTTTTCTTTTTAATTTGAGCTTCACAAGCACTCAACCACATTGTTTATTTTGTCAACAAAGCACAATGGCCATAAAATAGTCCTCTGTTTACTGACTTTAGTTACTGACATTTACTTTGGACTGCAGTTTGGATGGAACTTTTTAGATTTATAGTGGTTCTGCCCGTTTGTGCTTTATTATTTAGGATTTCATCTATTTCAGGTTTTTTTTTCTCCCCTGTGGAACCTATCCTACTAGTGTTTATTTTTTGCGGCTACAGTGGAACTTTGAGTCACAAGTTACATATTCTTCTAAATACGAGCCGCCATTTAGGCAATTTTTTTTGCTGTGACTTGCGGGTGCAAACTTGAGATATGAATGTTGCATGGGCTTCCAGATGAAATTTACTGTCTAACTAAACATAAAGCAATTACAATTACAAATTGTGTGTATCAAACAACCAAACTGTTTTGCTTAGCAATGCCTGCACTAGCTTAAAGATAAATCGTAATGAAAATGCTATGGTCAGGCTAATAATTACCATCGATATATTTGAACACAAATGGTGGAGCAATACATGTAGACAGACGATATTGCAGTGCATACTTTATCTTGCCCCCAGTGACCAAGGCGGATACACCAGAAGGATTAGATCATGATGCACAAACAGTTAAATTCTTTATATTCATTGTATTTGTTATTTCTCTATATTTTTATGGAAGTGCAATTTAACAGATGACTATTTAAAACATAATACAGATTTTAAATGAAATCATCTTTAAGCCATTTATTTTTAAGTATAGCATAGATGAGTTTGAAGTAATGGATGAATAGATTACTCACTGGAAAACATTTTGGGGGATGAGACGTGTCTTTAGATTGATTTTTTTTACGTTATTTTAAGGTGTGTGTGAGTGACCAAGGGTGTGCCAACTCTGTCTGGTTATTGAAGTGAGTGTGCTTGGCTTCCGGGAGCGTTTAAGAGAGGCCGTGCTGGATGATTCAACCCAGTGACAAAGTGATTTAATCACTGACGAAATCACTGGTAAATTCATTTTCACTCTCCTGGGTGAGTTAATTCAGCCACTTAGCCACATTTTCCAGAATGTCTACCTGAGGCAGCGACTCGATGGGTAATTGACTTGGCTCTATGCTAATATTTCCAATTTTAGTGCTCACTATTAACACACACTCCATCTAACATCCGCCCCAACACTCTGGCGGATGCAAATGAGAAAAAGCACAATGACACACAGCAGTAAAGCCACAAAGGGATCTTTTTATTCCCACTCGTTCAGAGCGTGCTGTGCTGTATATGAGCTTTTTGATTTTTATCTTAAATTGGTTTCACTTTAAAACTCCGCCCTCGTGCTGGCTGCTATCCAATTTCCTTACACATTAAAAATAATGCGTATCCAATATATTTTTTTGTACTTTCATTTACTTGATTTTTTAATCTTTTTTTGAATGAAAACTTACTCCGCCCTGCACATTTACTTTTTGTCTAGCTGGAAAGTCAGTGCCAATTTTTTTTCTTTACTTTAAATCAATATATTGTTTTTTACTTTCATTTACTTTTTTTTTACTGAAGTGTTCCCCATTCATTTTAAACAGAGTGCGTTTTCATGCAAAAGTTAATTTAGCATTTCGAAGAATATTTATTTTATGTCTAGCTGGAAAGTCAATGCCAAAAACCCCAAAGTTTTGATCACATCAAGCAAGTATTAGCTAATGACGTTAATGCACTGTGTTTGAAAACAGCCCGAGGAATTTACAAGCATTTACTGGGTCCTCAAATGATGACTAAAGTTGTAGTGTTGTAGTCTGGCTAGCTTTAACCCTCACACATTCATTCTTTGAATGTGACTAAAGGATACCTAAAACAAATTGTATAAGCACACACCAGAGTCTAACCGGAACCACAAAACCGTTTAAAAGTGATCTTTGAAGTCACTAACATCACCTTTAAATGATATTTGTCAACTAAATGTGAAAGCGTGGAGACTACTGAACAGGACAATTACAGAATGTGAGGCAGTCTGTTGAAAGAAAAAAAAAAAGCCCTAAAAAGCCACAGTGGAGGGTATAAATTTGGGAGAATGGCTCTGTGACTTCACCATGACACCAAATGCAGAACGAAATTGTGGACTCGCCAATTTTACAAAAGAGCTGGCAATGACTGGAATGGGAAAACAACAAAAACGACATGAGAGAGGCTGTTTCGTTTTGCCACCACTGAATATTTTAATCAGCAGTTCACTGTTTTCAACATCCCTGCCGTGATGATTGGAAACATAAAATGTTTGATTGGGAACAACATTGACAATGGGGGGGTATTTTAATAGATGCTATGAAATCAGCACTCTCTAATATGGTCATCGTATTTTCTTTTTTTTTGTCAACTCATCCTGTTCATCTTGGTCAGGCAGAATGGTGGATCCGTCTGCCTTTTTAAGATGAAACACTTTTTCCGTGTATTGGAGGGTTGTAAAGACTCCACCAGTGGCAGGCAAACCGGGGTCCAACATTTTCAGGCCTCTACTAGAAGAAATATCAGGAAATACCTACCAGAACAGTTGAATTCATTTACAGTAAAAATGAGTTGCGTGCGCTATTGGCAAACTCTTCTGATACAAGAGGGTGTGCACACTTGTGCAACCACATCTTTTTAACTTCCTGCTCTCTTTTGCTTTTTCAAATTTGTTTTAGGTATCCAAATTACAAGTTACGGGTCATGTTTTGTCAATGTTTTCTCTTGCCTTATTTGGTCTTTCTGTCAAAACCCATCAAAAACGGTCCACAAAGGAGCGGTGTACAACTACTGTAGACATCAGGGCTTTCTCATGTAATGTCTTTTACTTTCCCACTGCACAGTCTCATTAGTAAACCATAGATAGGTAAGAGCCTGACCCCCATCTGATAGCAAGAGCGGTTTTAAGGCCATGTTCATTGTCCTTCTAATGACGGCCTAAAATGAAATGGTGCACAAATGAGTGTAATTATGGTAATTCTAGCCTTTCTAGTGTATTCTTAGCTGCACTCACATATTGTGTGCACGCATCGTGTACGAAGGTGCCTCCGCCATGCGCAAAAGTTCAGATCTAGTCTCCTGCTCCTTTGATCAACAAAGTAGTTTTCATTCAATAGACATTCAATAGTTTTCATTCAATAGCAGGATAGACGAGAAAAACAAACAAAGTCTTTCCGTTGCTGTGCGTAAGTTTAGTATTTAGAAATTGTGTTGACCCCACCTAAATGAGAATTCCCATCACTATTCCAAAATAGATTGTGAGTGTTGACCAGTTGTGTTTTGCCTTGTACTTTGCACATTACTTGTATTGTTTGAATTCACAATAGCTGTGAATTTTAAAAGATTTGATTTTAAGAATCACTATTTGCTAAACTACTGCTTGCTGTGAAATGATTCGATTTTCCTTACCGTCATACAGTGCCCGTACCTCAAATATTTGCCCGCAAGTCAATGCAAGAATTCGGGCCCAAAACGGCAAAAACTGGCAAGTCGAGTCACACAACTGCACTGTCCATCTTCCCTGTCCAGACAGACAGGCTTGTGAGATTAGGAATTGGTTTTGAAATCAAATCTGTAATCCACACACAGGAAGGGAAACTCTCCGTTGTCATTATTATCCATGAATCACTGAGAGCAGCATGGGGACACATATACTTCATTGCCGTGTCAGAAGAATCAGCCCCAGGGACAAGCAAACGTGCTAAGGAAGAACTCATGGCAGGGGGCTGAGGAGATTCTTGGTACAAAAAGGAGGCGGGAAATGTGGAGGCTGTCTGGGTGGGCAATGCAATTTCAATCCTCAGACATACATTGAAGATTTTTGCTCGGACGAGTATCGAAACAGTCTTGTAAATAAGTCAGTCCTCTGGCAATACCAGGCTGCGACACATTTGGGCCACAAATTAGCATTTATATTGTGGCCACAATATAAAGCCCAGCACCCCGAATAACAGGCCAATAATGAAAAAGCAACACATTGGCCCATTTTCTACACAAACAATAATTCTGGCCGCTAATCAATGACTGAGTACTTTTAAACAAACAAGCACTTACATTCAATCTCACACTTCTGAATAATGAATTAAGCTACCTAGCTAACATGTAAGTATATTTTGGGACTTGCAAATTCCACAACCTTTTTTCACCCTCTAAAGGACTACACCACAATGCAGTTTTGCGCCAACAAACTGGACAAAAAGGACTTCTTCGGCAAGTCGGACCCTTTCATGGTCTTCTACAGGAGTAACGAGGATGGCACGTAAGTTTGTCTCTTACATTGTCAATAGTCTTGTAAAGCTAAATCAAAGGCGGCGCAGACTTGAAAAACTTTGATGTGCGCTTCAAATCTGTTTGGATCTTTCATTTTCAGGTTCACCATCTGCCACAAGACCGAGGTGGTGAAGAACACGCTGAACCCTGTGTGGCAGCCCTTCTCCATCCCCGTGCGGGCGCTCTGCAACGGAGATTACGACAGGTAGGCCCACATCATCATTTATATGCTACGGCTGCTCTTCACTGCCAGTGCATTGCAGTCAAATTGGTAGGTATCAAATTCTTATCATCTTTCGTCACATTTGAAAGAGTCCTGATGTCAATCTGAAGATATCTAATTCCATGCACCCCATCCCCTCCCTTGGCAAATATTGCAATGGAACCAGCAAAAGAATTGAAAATGTCACTTAAAGCATGGAGTGTAAAATCCAGGGTAAGTGAATGACCCACAAGGGATGTCACGAGTTGTAAACAGATTGCAGTTGCTCCTTTTTTGTGGCTCAGTTTATTATTATAGTGAATCAGCGCAACCAGAAAATAATGAAGAAAAGTGAAGTTGCTGTACTTCTCGCAGCTTCAGAAAGGTTTATGTATGTGTGTGTGTGTGTGTGGGGGGGGGGGGGGGGGGGGGCGCTCCATGTGTGTGTGTTGTGGTCAAAGATTGGCCCCTTTGGCACGCTGGGTGTCACCGAAGACGTGTTTTTGCTCTATTGCCGTCCATCTCTGGTCACCTGCAAGGTAATTGGGTCAGACAGATGGAGGAGAGCCTTCGACGACACCTTTGAGGATTTGGGCGAGCCAAAGTAGCCACTGTCATTTAGAACCTTTCCTCCTTTTCTCACATTAATATGTATGAGGTTTTTCTTTTGCTTGTTCTCTACATTATATGAAAGAAATTTTACAAGTATCTTTGTTAAAACCTGCTGTATTTTTAGATGCCAAGTCTTGGATATTAACATGATTGAATGGGCTACTTAATGCTTGTAAATTTTTGGTGGTCCAGATTAGAGAGCAAGGCAAAGGGCGCTTTGCCCACCCCGATGGGCAAAAATGGGCAGCTTCCGTGACGTTGCCTCCTTTTGGACCCGCTGAGACAGAATTGACAGCAGCAGCAGCAGCAGCAGCAGCAGCAGCAGCAGCAGCAGCAATTTTTCATGAAAGGCGTTCAAAGAGAGGCAAAGTCTTTGCTCATTCCAAGTGAATCCCCCCCCCCGGCTTGCTCAGTCGCTTTCGAGCCCCCCGGCCCAATTAATTTGGAAAACTTGTAAAATATATGCTCTCTCCCATGAGGAGGTTTTCTATCTTTGGCTTTTCCCTCAACCACCTCAGCTTACAGCGAGTTTCAGGTTGCAAAGGGATGGAAAATCCCCACAAAGGTTTATGGAAATTTCCATGGGAAGTTAAGCAAGGGAATTTAGGTAATATATATATATTTTTTAATCCACTCAAGTGGTGGCTATCTGAAGCGTTGTTGACCACAAAACAAAAATAAAATCAACTAAGCAACAGGTCGTAACTTCAACAACTCAAAGCACCCACTTGCATTAGGCACCTGTTTTTATCTCCTTCAACTGAAGAGTTGAAACACAAAAGCTATCAAGCAGCAATAAGACAAAACTAGAGCCACGCTGAACACACTGCATCGTTCAATAGCTTATTTTAGAAGCCCAGCAATACCAAACAACATATAAACGATAAACTTGTCTCCTTTTGAAGAAAAGATTTTTCCTGGAGTTGTTTTGTTATACGCTCAAATCCGTTTCATAATTGCTTCATTTATATTCGCTTAGAATACCCTGAATACAAATTATAAGCTTTAACCTGGAACCAAGGAAAAAGAAAACAATCATTTTCCTCAAATCACACAAAAAAGAGTTTGCGTTTGAACTCTTCGGCTGGCATCAGGCTCAAAATGATCCTATTGAAATGCTGACAGTTGAATATTGTACTAGCAGCACTCTTTAGATCTTCTGCTGAATCATCATGCCAAGTACAGAAGATTCCCGTGACTTCTATTACTGCTAGAAACTTGGGCCTCGGGTCAAACACAAAATTATATGTTTGGAGTATTGGAATCATCACACAAATAGTGCATTATATCCTTTGAAAATTATTTCAGATGTTTTTTTTTATACTTAATATAGTAGCAGATAGAAGGGAGATGTTTTTTTTCTCCTGCCATGAATCACTTTTTGGCAGCTTATTTTGTTTTGTGTTACACGCGCTCACCTTGACAATAACAAATGTCTTCATCCTGTTGTTTTTCATTTGTTTTTTACAGGACAATCAAAGTGGAAGTATATGACTGGGACAGAGATGGAAGGTCAGACAAACCGCACACGCACACACACACAAACACACATTCTTGTATCAGCGTGAACTGTGATGAATGCCTTTTTTTTTTGGTCATTCTCTCCCAAGCCACGACTTCATTGGCGAATTCACCAGTAGCTACAAAGAGTTATGTCGGGGTCCGAACGTGAACGTGTATGAGGTGGGTGCAGATTAGTATTGTCAGCACACGCACAACTTTGGTCCCCCACGAGCCACATTTGAATTTTGAAACGGACAGATGGGTCTGCTTATTCGCAGATGAGGTTTTAAAACGCGTTGTTTATTCAAATTAACAAATGTTATTAGACGATAAGGACCAGGCCGGTCCGCGATTAGCAAAAATCTTTGTGGAATTGATGGACGTTATAAATGCAGTGAGAAAAAATCCAAAACATGGGACTAAGGGTATGTTTAATAACTTCAGAAGAGATTTTGATTCTAATTGATTGTGTCACTATGAGGCACTGGGGAACAAGAGGGTTAAATGATGGTCCAAAGATGAGTTACTTTCATTATCCAAGATTTTATTCTGAGGAAGGACATCCAGTTTGTGCCTGGAGAAATTCGTCTCCTCAATTTCTGTGAATCTGACCTTTTGGAGAAAAATATTGCCTACTTTGCCCAGTTAAGATGACATTGTTGTTATCCCACGTTTAGTGACAAAGGACTTTCCGGGTTATGCGTATTTGAACTACGCTATTGGAAATGCCTATCGGGTAGCTTCTGTCCCAATTGCCTTGAAAGAGGTTAAGTGGACGGCGCAGACTGGACCAACAATGCGGGAATACAAATGAGCAACAGAGCTGATTGCTTTCAACAATGATAATGACATGGATTATTATGCCTCACATAGCTGGTAGAGTGATTATTGTAACAACAAGTATGTGACCGTTGTGTCACAGATACCTTTAAGAGTAATTGTTTTGCTCCACTTCACGATAAGCTCGGAAGATGAATGAATGGAATCTCGGAGTGATTGTTTTTATGACACAAGAGTGTGATTATTATGCCACACGGCACGAAATGAATGTTTGGATGACAAGTGTGTGTGTGGTTGTTATAGCATACAAATTTTGAGTGTGATTGTTTTGCTGATTGGAGAATGTGATTGTAAAAGTTGAGAGTGATTGTTTTGACAACAAGATCGGTTGACTTAGAGCAGATTTGGCTTGAGTGTAACAAACACAAGCTGAATATGACACAGATGTACTGTATGGGAGTGTCATTGTTGTGATCCAATTTGGGATTGTAGAAATAGTTGCCAACGACTTTTCTGGCTGTGTCTCATTTTGGCTGGAAGCCTTGTGGAAGCTGGCTGCCTTTTTCAAAGTATTATACTCTGCTCCAAGAACAGACAAACTCCTTTGACAAGGAATGATTTCTCCACGGCAGAAACAGCTTGCTTTGCTTATCACTGCGATGGCACACCATTTGCGTATGCCTCAATTGTGCATTCACAGGAGCAACGTGGCCCTGCAACCCTCTGAATAATGTCGGTGTTGCTGTGCAGCATGATCTATGCTATCTAATTCTCATGCCGCTATTGGATTCGGTGTACGCTCTATTACCCTTTCAGGCATGCTACACGGGGCAAAGATGTTTTTATTGTTTATCACCCGGGGCGGAATAAAAAGAATCTTTCACGTGATCACCATCCCTCTTTTCTGCCTCCTCTCCACACTAGGTGGTGAACGCCAAGAAGAAGCTCAAGAAAAAGCGATACATCAACTCCGGGACGGTGAGTTCATTTCACAGGAAGCTCAGCTCTGTTTTTATTCCACTCACTCGTGATGTCACAGTTTACAATGCAGACAGTTGACAGCTTATTGATAATGAGTCTCGTGTCAGGGGCCATGTGTATGCTGATGAACACCGTAGTCATTGATATATTCATCAGTGATTATGAAATTAAAACATTCTGGTCACGCGTCACTCACACTCATTGAGCATGGATGAGGCATTTTTGTGCTCAGTGGTGACTGGCGAATGTGTTTGTTTAGATGAGTGGCTTTCGCTCCGATTAAAGAGCAAAAATTGAAGATCTTTTCATTTTGTTTTACCCCATCATCAGGTGTCCTTGATGTCATTCAGCGTGGAGTCGGAGCACACGTTTCTGGATTACATTAAAGGAGGGTGAGTCCTCTGGATTGGGCGATTTGTCATTTGGAGTGATTCATTTCAGTTTACTGCACAGGCAGATTTGACTGGTTGAAAATGGATGGACGAACAAATGAATGGATTTTAGTGGTAGTCTATGGCACATATTGACTTACATACTTATTCAGGTCGATGCTGTAGGAAAAGAGCCGCCCCCCCCCCTCCCCGCCTCGCTCATGTTAATAAATTTATTTAGTTGACATTCCAACTTGTTCCCAGGTGAATTTATTCATTTTTAACAGAAATTATGCTGTAAAAACTCCTGCATAAAAAGTGTTTAAAGAGTGTTTTATTGCTTTAACTAATTAATACTGGAATGTTTGGTTTCACTCTGTTTTTAATATTAGACACGAACAAGCGCTGATGCTGCATGACCTTTCCCTGCAAGCTGCTGACTGTCTAAGTAAAAATATGCTTGCGATGTGGAGTGTTTGATAAATAGCAGTGGGTGATTTCAAGTTCATGCTAGCTCAGTCTCAGTTGATTTGGTCCTAGAATAGCGAATCCAATGCTAGTGTGAAAGAGTTGACTAGTCCAAGTTAGCTCAACAATTTGCAGAAAAAGTTTCTACATTCTTAAAATATTTTTATGCACTGTAATGTCCAGTTTTAGGCCACAAAAACAAAGTACTTCAATTTGATGGATGACCCCTCCCCCTCAGTGTAATCGGGGTTCCCTTTAGATTCAGTGCAGCTCAGATACGATGTCACTGACAATGATAAAAGATGGAGAAAGCTGTAATTAAGGCCGAGCAATCAGTTGCACATGGACGTGTTTCTTAGTGCCCTGCTTTTACTTGTCAGCTGTCTGGTTGTTCAGAGTATTATGTCCCAGATCTGTCTCATTGCTCTGCCCCGCTTGCTCTCTCTCCCTTGCACACATACACACACTCATGCATGCACAATGATTTCAAGTTTGAAGACACTTGTGATGCTAATTCGACGACAAACATTGGTGGGATTATTTTCTACCTTTTCTCGGAATACCGTCATTTTTATCATTTTTTTAGGACTGTTTTGTTAGTTTGTTTTTAAAATGATTCTGTTGAACCACAATTCAAAAGTAATGTCTGGATTTCATTTTTGGTTATTCATTTTCTCAGATTCCAGTTATTGCTGTGGTATTTCCTTTTATTTAGCTCAGGAGTGAGAGCAGGTTGTCCAGTAGCTGTTTGAATCCCGCTTTGTCCAAGTCGTGTATCATTGTGTCCTTGGGGAAAGACACTTCACCCGCCTTTCCTCCAGTGTCACTCACTTTAGTGGGCGGTTAGACGGCTGCCACTGGAGAGTGAATGTGCAAGTGCGTGAATAATGTATCCATTATGAAGCGCTGTGTAAATCTGATGCATTATTATTATTATTAACAGAGAAGTATCAACACATTTGTCAGAAAAGGGGCATGAAGACGAGGAGACGTGAAGTGGTTCCTTATGATTGAAAAGATGTAGTGTCTACATGGGAAAGCAAACAACAGAGCTTCATGTTTGTCCATGACCAGATGAAGCTGAGGTCTCATTCATTCAACCCTCAGCACTTTGTGTAATTACGCCTCTTCTTTTCTGCCAAACACAAACCAATTAGGGAAAATGTGCAACCTTTAATAACTCCTGCCGTCTCCAAGGACTTTGCACGATACCCTCGTTGTGAAATTAAACCTTAACCCTGCGATCCAGAAGTCTCTTCAACTCTCATTAAAAACAAAAGGCTTTGCCCCTGTGGGACTGGCAAACATGGATCGGGTGCCAAAAGTGGGCCAGTCGAGATTGCGTCGAAGCTTACAGTTGCAAGAAAAATTAGTTGAGTTCTTTGGAATGCCCTACATGAATTGTGTTTTCAATTAGCCTTCATTGTTTTGTTTTGGGGTTTTGTTTTGTTTTTGGGTCTGTCCAGGCAGTCTTTAATTTAATGTCATGTGTACAGCCAACTACATCATTGGCAAGGGAGGAGCTTGCAGTTTATGTGCCAATGTCATGCAGAACCCAGCACATCTCGTTCCAACCACCCTGAATGTGATCCAAATGAGGGATACTGCAGGATTGGCCTGGAAAAGATAACTTCGATCTCCAAACCCCCGATTATGTCCAAAATACCAAAAGAAAGAAAACTCCACCCATGTGTGCACAGTTACTAAACTGCGCTGACAACAGAAAATAGGGCCTATGGTGTTGTGGTTTTTGTGATACAGTTATTATTGGGTCTGGATCACTTTTCCACCATTCCATCAACATGTTCGCAAGCTAGCTTCAGCTTAGAATCTACAAGTTTGAATAACTGTTTGTCTCTATGTAGACTTAAAGTATGTACAATCTCTGGTCAGTCATTTAGATTTCAACTTTATAATGACCACATTATAGAAATGCTCTCCTAAAAGCCTCTTTTGTAGTATGTTCTCCTCTGTTGCATCGATCCAACCATATTTGTTTTTCCCAACAAAACTAAAGCACATAGCTGTAGTACCTTACCCCACTTGGAACACATTTCTGAGCCTGCAGGGCGTTCTTACTTCAGAGCCTCTCACCATATTGTCATTGTCTCAGCGGAACGCGAAAAACCAGCATGCCATTGGTGCTGTATTAGATCAAAGATGGGATTTCAAATCGTAAGAAATATACCTACTACTGCAGTTGGTCAAAGAAGTCACAGACAGTCAAGGAAGGCCATAAAGCATAAAGCAATTTTTTGTGCAGCAGATGCATACCTGGCAACATACTCTGGGCTGTGATGCAGAGCCCACTTAATGAAAAATGAACTTGACAATTAAAAGTGATTTGCAAACCTTAATTGTTCTATTCAAAGCATGCGTGGGTGCCAGAGTCTCACCATCTTGTCACTTTCCTTTCTACTGCTTTGGCTAGTTGTGTAAAACCATTAAAAGGGTGATAGGAAGCCACACAGTGTTATTTGCAGGGAGAAGCAATTGGATACATGGACTTATGATCAGGTGGCAGAAAATGACGATGGCGCCTTTGTCTGCAGTGCACATCAGTCAAGGAAGATTCTCCATGACTTTTATAGACGACTAGCTTGGGAGGCAGGGATAAAAATAGTAATCCCAGCCTGCCCATTAGGGTTTGCAATAAGAGCCAAAAGCCAGACAATCCTGCAGCATCAGTCAACATCGTTCCGCATTGATTTTCCCATCGTGAAATCATTTGCGGGCTCAGCTCCTCAACTAATCCCCAACGCACCTCGGAAGGGAAATTAGAGGAGCCGGTAGCGAAAGCCAAAACAGACAGCGCACATGTGTTTGTTTGTGTATGTGCACGTGCGGACACGCTGATCCCCTGAAGGCCTGATCGTTCTTTCGCCATCCTTTGTCCTTCACACTATTTTAAAAGGAAGTGACACCAATCACAATGAGCCACATGTTTCTGTTCAACCAGTGCTCCCTTGCAGAAAGTCCTTCAACTTTAAGTCATGAGCAGTGATGTCACTAACGTAGAGAAATTTCACAAACATACTGACTCCATCTAAATATTTTTTTCCCCCATTCACACATTCAGCATTTTTCCCATTCGAATTCATTCCCCAGCATTTCAACCCAACCTCTAATCTATATATAAAAAATCCATTTGAAGGGTATTCCAATGGGTCTCTTTTAATGATGACTCCTCAATCACAACTCGTTCACTCAAGTGTCAACAGGTTGAAGGTTTGGATAATCAGAGAAGCTGAGAAGTCTAATTGGCCATTCTTGGAAGAAAAAAAATCAAGGCAGATGTTCAAGGGAGGTCAGGTTAATGGTCTCCTTTGGCCTAGAAATGTCACGAAGTGGGTACTGGTCAGGTACAGCGAAGCAAATAGAAATTGCTGGAAGGTGGAGGCTAATTTCAGAGTGCAGCCATCCAGAGGCACTGATTGGCTTTTCATCCCCTGGGGGGAAATTGAGATGGCTCATGCCTTCCTGACATCTCCCTGGAGCTTTTCTGGGCACTGAGGGCAGATGGTTGGATGGAAGATGTCCTACCTGGAAGCACAGAGTGTAAGGTTCCTTCCTTTTCCATAGAAACAACAACTCTTTCTGCTTCTGTCTTTCAGGACGCAAATTCACTTCACAGTGGCCATCGATTTCACGGCCTCCAATGGTAAGTGTTTCTTACTTCATATGATCGCTGTACCAGTTTTTGTCGTGAATGATTTTGGACAAGAATTTCCATTTGTGTTGTCTTCTTTGAAGACAGAATTGATTTTAAAGAAGCCCACACTGCAGTTGTAATCATTCGCTTTTGAGTTTCATTATCTTCCGCATGAATCCTTTGAACGACATGAAGTCGGTACAGTAAAGTTTTATCGCTCTGGGAAGCATCCGCTGATTCCAGCTTTTTATTGAGGCTGAATTCCATTGCAGCCCTGCAGATAGACTCTCCCTGCACCGTTAATCTAGAACAGATCCTGATTTGAGAAACTTGCCATGTACACACCTTATGTGACCACCGTAAAGCTTCTCAAACAAAATTTCTTGCCAGATGGCAATCTTACAATTGGCGAGCCGTGGGCAATCATTGTATGCTGCCAAGAACTCCAACGTCTAAGTCAGTGGTGTCCAAACTTTTTTCAATGTGAGCCACATACATCAACATATAGGAAGGGGTGGGCCATTTACAGCAGGCCAGGTGCCAACTTTTAAAGCCACACAAAATCTGCAGTTTTTTCCAGAGCTGTAATATTTGAGATATCGATATTTCGTACAACAAACATTTACTGCTGACCTAGGTTTAAATGTTTAAAAACAAATAAACTGAAGGCCAAAATGCAATCTTACTTGATTTGATGATATTTCATTGCGACTGTAAAATATTGTGGATTATCTGGTTTTATTTCTTTGTTGTATAGTACGTGAAACCTGATTATTTTCTTATGTGCCGCATACAAAATGTGGGGGAATATAAATGCATTGTGTATATATATTCACTACACGTATAAAACGACTCAACATAAACAGAGGGAAACAGGCATTTTGTCATCTTTCTGGTGCTTCAGCTGTCATATTAGAACTGTAATAAGTCAAGACTTTTCTGCTAATCACATCATGCACACTCGGTTCCGCTCCACGCATGCCAAAGCTGTCGTCAGTCGGATCCCGCTTTTTGCTTTTTGAGGGCTCGCATCAACAACTATTCTCTGGACTTGACAGGCAATCCGTCTCAGTCGACTTCTCTTCACTACATGAACCCGTACCAGATGAACGCCTACGCCATGGCCCTGAAGGCAGTGGGCGAGATCATCCAGGACTATGACAGTGATAAGATGTTCCCTGCTTTGGGATTTGGTGCTAAGCTGCCCCCTGATGGTAGGGTCTCCCATGAGTTCCCCCTGGTGAGTCATCAAAGTTGTTAAAAGTGTGACCGCAATTCATTCTTCACTCATACTGCTTCCCATTTCATTTGATGAAAAGTTTCAATTGAGTTCAAGTAAGACGTTGACGTTTTTTGTGCATGTTACTCGACGTGGTGCTTTGTGCGTGTCACATCACTAACACGTTCTGTTCACATTAAAAATTGCTGCCACGATGAAGACAACATGTAAATGTAATATTCTGCACCGCCCTATTTATCCCACAAACTGCTTTGATTTCTGTGGTGGGCTTTGAAAATAGCGGTAAATTCACAGCTTCCTGGGGGAACTAATGAACACTCCCAGATCGCATGAAGACAAGTTCCTGGTGTTGTTGTATATCGGAAGGAAAAAAATTGAACATAAAATATATATTTCTTTTAAAAAAAAAAAAACATGGTGAAACTTCATCCAAAAACAACAGTCTAAATAAAAAAAAAAATGTTGACAACTGGCCTTCCATCTCCATCTACCATGACATCCAAAATGCTGGACAAAAATGCATATGGCAGCCAAACAGTTGGCAGCTTGTACGCTAGCGAGTGTGATCACCTAACTTAGCAGTCTCCATCTTGATTCAGTGCTCCTTCTTGTCAAACATTAGAAACAGACCACGTCGACAACACAAGATCCCAAGTTTAGGTTTAATGTTCCTAAAAAGCCAATTGAGTGTCCTTTCAAGCTAAACACAATCAAGCCAAACCAATATGAAACCAGTAACACTATCACACACAAACACTACAAGCATGGCAGAGATAATACTCCACCAGGAACTTTTCAAGAAGAACTGGAAAAAGTGTTTATTCTTCGTTGCAGGCTGAAATGAAGCCTAATGAGTGTTTTACCTTTTCTACCTTCTCAAACCCTCATCAGCATACATGCACAAGTGAGCACAATCCCAAATAAATGTATTGTGTATCTTTTCTAGTGTAAATGAGTTTCTGCCAAGCTGAGCAGTTTGCGAAATCAATTTGTCTCGTCCCTCAGCCGGCTGCTGATTGTAGAAGCTAATGAGAGGCTGTCGACGTCGCCACCGCTCCGTGTTTTCATTCAAATCAACAAATCAAGATTCATGGCAGCGTATCGTTAAAGCCTCTTGCATTGCCACTTCCCGCGAGTGGCTTTTAAAAATCAACTTTCACTGCTGAATTGAAAGAGACATTTTATTCGAAATTATGTATGCTTGTTACATTCTCAAGTATGGAACAGAAAAAAAATGATGTCACGTGATTAGGGTCAGGGAGGAGAGGTTTGGGGTTTGAATCTGACCTCCAGCCTTCTTGTGTGAAGTTTGCATGTTTTCTCCAACTTGTCAGTGTCAGGAGACGTATAGACGAATAAACAACTGGGGCCCTATTTTTGTTCCAGTGCAACTTTGCGCATGGGTGGAGTTTTCTTTCTTTTGATATTTTGCTAGAGTTTACGCTAAAATAATTGGGCATACTGGGGCATGTGCGTCTTTGTGCACCGTTGTGGGATGTTTTCGCCTTGATCAAATATACCAAAATCGCATTTGACCGCCTGCGCCTCAAATCAGACCTACTTTTTGCAAGTCTAAAATCTAATCTGTTTTTTGTAACCAAATTTGTCGATGCGCACGGTGGTAAAATAAAGTGTCGTACAGAAGCGCCGCAGCCAAGATTAAAATATTTTAGCTCTTGATTGCAAGGCATAAGTGCTCGGCTAGCTACTCGTTCACCATGCTGTCATATTAAACTCCAACCAAATAGTTCAAGAATCTTTCCCAAACAGCTCTAAACCTTCTTTGCTGTTGCTGCTGCCATTTTTAATGGTTTCTGCTCACCTTTGATTCTATTCTGCTAATTTCCATTTTTTGTTTTTCAAGAATGGCAACATAGAAAACCCCTACTGCAACGGCATGGAGGGGATTCTCGATGCATACCATCAAAGCCTTAAGACGGTGCAGCTGTACGGACCCACCAACTTTTCTCCTGTTGTCAATCATGTGGCAAGGTAACAGCACAGCAATCGCTCATTTGTAGTATTTCCTTTCAGAATCATTTTCAACAGTCTGACACATAGACACATTCATTGATAAGTTAACACTGACACTTGAACGATAAATGAGCTTTTAATGCGATGGAGCACACCACGTGTTTGATTCTCCTCTAACAAGCTTTGCAAATGAGAAAATTATTATCCAGTGAATTTACTGGCAATACCACAAATTGGGATGGAAGATGACTGACTGTGCAATAAGCATGCCTTATTGAGATAAAACGTGGCACTATTAGGCAGTGTCATAACGCGGTTTAATTTTAAAAAAGCAATTTAGCTATATATATAAGTGATAAGTGTCGAATGTGCGATTGAAAGTATTATGAGATCCTTTCTATTATTGCCTTCCGTGGGCGACATAAGTAATGATGCAGGGGAGGGGGGGGCGAGAATGTTTTTTTAAAGCATCTGATCTCCGGTCTCCATGGCAACAGATCACATAGTTATCATGCTACAAAGAAGCTTGATTGTATGAAATGTAAAAGGTTCTCACGAGGCAAGGCAGAGAGCAGAATTACAGCTGAAATACAGTCATAATTTATGAACAGACAATGAATAATAAATAATAGAATAAAGGATTCAAATGTGCAAAATGAAGGATATTTCAAGTCAGGAAATGTGTGGCAAAACATTTAAAATAAATGAATATACTATGTGTGATGACTGCATTTATTTACTGTTTTTGGGGGGAAATGTTATGTATCAAAAGTATTGGTGGTAATGTGATGTTATTAACATTGCGGTGTTATAACCATTTTAAACAATGGCTACTTCAACACAAAGCAACACTTGTAGATTGTCAATATCTCAATGCCAGCAGGTATGTATTCTTTATCCTCTCCAAAAATAACAATATTATTGCACATTACTGAATCACTGAGACTAGTGAGACACCTGACAGAATATATTTTGTTTTGCTTCCTGGAAAATGGTGGTTTTGGAGATAGTCCGATATCATTCGACATCAGCAAGATGTACTTGTGGTGAAAAAAAAATAAAGCAATGAGAGTTTGCTGACCCAGAACCAGCAATGTCACTTGATGGTTATGGCACTTGTTGCTGAGTGTGTGTAATGCTCGAATGCTCAGACCCACCCTGCGATCTCGCCGTTGTTTGTTTTGTCCTGCTGTCCATCTTCAAATGTTTTCAGGAAATGAGAATGTAATACTGCAGCGTTTGGATAAACACTTGTGTCAATTATTCATAAGGCAGCCAGCGCAAGGCCATGAAAGTAGGCCACACTTACTGTGCGTCTTCTCCCCTGGCTTTACTAAAAGAGCCTGGAAAGAATGTTTCATTTATTTACATCCTATATTAAGCTTGTATGGTATGGGTTGATGGGTGGCAAGGAATGTTTTATTTATATATTTTTTCTCAGACATTTCTGCATGTCAATGGACATACACTCAAAATAAAACTTCCCAATCCTACTTGGAATAATTCATTCATTCATTCATTCATGGATGGCAAGTTTTCAGTGTTCCACTGGTCTGATGGTGGTTCTCTCCCTTAGGTACGCAGCGGCGGTGCAGGATGGCTCGCAATATTTTGTGCTGCTCATAATCACGGACGGCGTGATTTCCGACATGGCTCAAACCAAGGAGGCCATCGTCAACGTAAGTGCGGCCGCGGGGTCTCCGTGAGGGTTCCACCATCCAGTCATAGCAAATTGAAGACCGTTTGGCCATTTTGGCACTTCACGGCCCTGCGCTGAATTTAAAGCAAATAGGAGAGGCAGCTTTGCTTGGCCTGGAATCAAGTCAACTGTGTTCACTCCAACAAGCGCATAAAGGGCCATTTCTACGAAAATACCAAAAGAAAGAAAACGCCACACAGTTAGACTGCACTTTGCGCCAGACACCAAAACAATGCCGACTATGTAAAAGTGACCTTTTGCACATAGTGTACAAACGGCCAAATCAATATCCCCTGCGTTGGGGGGTGGAGGGTGGTGCATCACGGAGCATGGCCTCCCATAGACCCCCAGCAGACTGGGTTTAAAGGGAATTTGCGACTGTTAATCAAAACATTGGAACAGCCACACCTTCCTTTTAAGATCTTGTCTGCTGCTCTGCTCAACGTCTCTGAACGGCATGCTGCTTCACCTGGAACTCAACTTTCCTAGCTGCTTCCTCATTGTGTTTACGTACCTGTGACATATCTGATGCTAATTGAGCCCTGAAATATTGATTTGGCTCTGACTAATATATTCACATCTCTACAATGGCGGCCTGCAGGGTTTCACACTATCTTTGATGTTTTTCCAAATATAACATCACTTTCTGACCCTAAGGGTCTGTTTGCATGCAGATATGAATTTGAACCCAAATGGGCTGGATTACAAATCATACTGTCAAAATGTTATGGCCATGAGAGAAAAACTGTAACGCAGATTTCAATACCAATTTCTTCATTGGTTTTTGTATTTTTGCAACACGTTTTGTATGTGAAGAGAACAACTTTTTTAGTCTCAACATAATTTATTATGCTTGTATCATTACTGAAACATGTGCAGCATATCATGGGTCAAGCGTTTTAATGAAGCAACCAAAACCACATATCTTCAACCGCAAAACTTGTTTTTTTCAGCTGACCCAGTTAAGTGTTCTGAAAATCAATTGTCGCCCTCAAGCACAATTTTCCCGGCTTGATGTGCCAGCATACAGTGCACACTGCTGAAACGCATAAGAAATGCCACAGACTGAATATTTCATATGCTTTCTAAGGAGCCTATCTATTTATGTAAATGCCCCATAGACGACATTTGTGTCCAGGGCCAAGCGCTACGAATGTGAATGCAAGAGGTTATGGATAAATAAGGATGGAGGAGATGGAGGATAATACCTTGGACTTTAACCACTCATTGTTAACAGGCATCCCCCCCACACACACACCCTCTCCCGCCCGCCTCAGGCCGCTTGGGAAGGAAGACTGACCCACTTTTATCAGAATGTAAATGTCTTTCTACAACAAGCATACATCACTCACTTGCAGGATACAACAGGTCAGACAGAATTCATGAAGAGCGTGTGCACTGGGACACAGATAGAAAAAATGAAGAGTATTACAATGAATCATTTACGCCACCAAACCTTTTTAGTTAACGCTTAGTTGTGATAATCTTGCACTAAATTATACATCGGGAGGATTCATGGAGTGCATATAGAAAAATGGATTGGTCACCAGCGTTGGGGGGGATTGTTTTTTAAAAATAGTTTACCTATCCTAATTATGTTACAAATTAGTAGACATATGCTCCTTCTTGAATCGGCTGAAACTCAGTACAGTACGTTCAATTATGGTCAATTGAGTGTGTTTCACAAATCAATAATATTGGTCTGTCCTCACATATTGTTATTTTTACGCATTATTAACCCATTTAAAGTGTTGAAAATAGCTTGAGAACAAATCCATAAATTCTCTGGAAACTGTCTGAGAAGTCTCATAACGCTCCGCCTTGTCCTCACTGCGAGAGGTGGGCGGCATTATGTCACCAAGATTGAACATCTGGATGCTTTTAATGAGTGAAAATTGTTCAATTAAATACACATAACGAAGGTTGTTTTGTTGAAAACGGACAGCTGTAATTTGATTCTGAAAAATGTCAGCCATGAGGGTAAGTAATTAATAAAATCCATGACTAATATTTAAAATAATTGTAAATAAGCTTTAATTACACCTTTTTCTTTACCTCGTCAACAAATAAGCACTTTTTTTTAACAGCAAATGTGGCCCTTGAGCGTAAATGTCTACCAAGCCCTGTCCTTAAAGGGGAAATCAATCTCAATATTTTTTTGTAATATGTTGTGTGCGGCCCAACTTGTCGGAACACAGTGTTCTTATTAATATTGCATTTGTGGAATATGAATTAAACGGGCAAAATCCACCTGTTTTTATTCATCTCAAAGGGCTTCAATTTTGCCCCTTGCTGTTGACTGAAAATGACATTTTAGTTGCCAGGTCTCGGTTCACAACCAATCGCAACTCAGCTTCAGAAAACCAGCGAGCTGTGATTGGGTAAAAAGGGGGTAATTTTGGTGCTCAACTAATATTCCACAAAGGCAATATTAGTCAGAATGTCATGTTTAGACTAATGGGGGCAGATACAACAAATAATTGTAAAGGACATTATTGAGTTGACTTGCCCTTTAAGGGGGAATTGGCTCTCTTTGACTATAATTCTAGATTTGTTTGAACTGAAACGAGCCTCTTATTTTATGTTTTGAAAGCCACATAAATGGAAATATTCACAGCTAACGGGGTTGTAAAACCCCCAATTTAGGGCCCCTATCACTCAATAATGTATTTTTTCAATAATGTATTTTTCAGGCCCTTGGACACTTCAGACTAACTGCGCTATAATGCGCTCTGAAACAAATCCATGAAACCTTTATGATCTCATTTATCATTCATGTTTCTCTCCATTCTATGTGTCTATTATTGTTTGTAACTGTTCCTTCTTCGGGGATCTGTCAACTCTTAAGGGTTTGATTCACTTTGATCCCAAACAGTGTAGACAGGCCATATAACACTACTCACAGTCGTGTACTATATACTCTGAAAAAAATCCAACGTTGCTTTCTACTCCGACTAAGATTTATTGTATCACATCAAAGTTGATATTGGTGAAAACAACCAGAGCTACCTCATTGAAATACAGCAGTTTGCACCATTTTTATGTCAATTTCACTCTACATTTGTGCTGGGTCTTGTGGTAAATACTCTGGGAACCACTGTGACACACATCAGCCACAAATTAGGAGCTTTACCCTGCGACTGACTTGCTCTTGTCACTCACCGCAGGCGGCCAAACTACCCATGTCCATCATCATTGTTGGGGTCGGACAAGCCGAGTTTGACGGTGAGTCAGGCAATCACCAATGGGTGACCCTCACCATCATACATTGTCAAATGAGATTATGTCGCAATGTCTCAATAACCGGAGAAGAAATACGATACGTATAGAAATATTCACCAGCATACATTTGATGCTGATGCTCTTGTCTTTGCAGCTATGGTGGAGTTGGATGGAGACGACATCCGGATTTCCTCACGTGGAAAATTGGCTGAGAGGGACATTGTACAGGTGAAAAATGATCATGGATTGAAAATCTTGTTATGCTTATTGATGAGCAATCATTTTTTTATTTGTTGTTCTTCTCCGCTGTTCTAGTTTGTCCCCTTCAGGGACTACATGGACCGGGCAGGCAACCACGTCCTGAGCATGGCCCGGCTGGCCAAGGACGTTCTGGCCGAGATCCCCGACCAGCTCATCTCTTACATGAAGAGCAGAGCCATCAAACCCAACACCGCCCCACCGCCACCGTATTCGCCCCGCTCCCAAAACGACGCCGTGTGAAGCCAGTCACTCTACTTCCTTGGAAGGGGAGTGGCCTGCTAATTAGGAGAGATGAGACTCCTTTCTGGAACAGCTTGAGATTTTCAGGAGCTCATGGCGGAGCTTTTATTGCTTGCTGTCCAAGTGGACAATGAAAAAACAGGACGAGGGAGGGCGTAAGTATATTATTAGAATGTGCCATCTTGTAGTATCATGTTTGTGATACCTTTTGCAATTAATGGATCTAGAGAAATCATGCATTCTGGTTTACTGCATTTGCGGTGGGCTTTTAGACTGCGGGGGTCAAATGTCCTGTAGATTTCCATCCTATATTTTATGGCTTGTCTCATTGTAATATTGATCAAATCCACCCCCCCACCAATAGCAATTTCTATTTTGATAAGGACTGTATTATATATCTTTAAGGGGAAAAAAGCATGTGATGAAAAAAATATATTCAGCAGTGTATGGATTGTTTTGGAGCATTTTTGAGTGCAAGTTGCTGTGTTGCCATATTAATATTGTTTCACCTGTTTCTAATACTTCTATCGAAACATTGCACTAATTACTACCCAAGGCAAAAGCACAAACGTTACAATGTGAATAATAAGCTAAATATTCCAGTTCGCCAAAAGGATGATATCACCGTTCACATTTGCATCTTTTTCTTGCTCATATAAAAAAAAAAAATGCTAATGTTACTTCACTGACCTTTCACTAAGCCTGCAGCAGCGGTTGGCTATTCACAGTGCTGCCGTGGACAGACTTTTAAAAGGCTTCTGTCCATTTTTTGAACACTCACATCGACGGAGTGATGCCAGTCCCACGATGAAAACGGATCTCGCGCTATCACCTAATTTCCCGTTGCATAGTTTTTGAAGTGATCGAGTGTCTACGAGGAAATTCTCTCTGACCCATTATGGTTCTTAATCATCACATTGAGCAATATAATGCAAATGCTACAGCCCATTGTATGTTATTTCTCAAATGGTTAACAGGTCAGTGGTACCTCAGCCAGAGCAAGACCCTAAATTTGTGGGTGCAACCTCAATGCACTGAGGAGTCCAGGAACCTCGATATTAGGAGCAAACAAGTAACCCTTACACAACATACTAGAGCAACCCCAACCCACCAGCAAATTGGTTGATTAACCGAAATTATAAATTAACTGATTAACCAATGATTATGAAAAATACCAATAATTGATCAACCTATTAATCCATTAAACCACCTACCAAACCAAAACCCAATCAATCCAATAACTAACCAACCAATCAATTGACTAATCAATTAACCAGTGAATTAAATAATCGACTAACCAGCTAACCAATCAATTGATCAATCCACTTTTGCCTAAACAAACAAACAAGTGATTTACTGACTTAATCAGCGAGCCAACCAGCCAATCACGACCCAACAAATTGATCCTCCTTAAGAGCAATTGACCAATCTAGCAAACCAGTGGAGTCATCTTATAAACTTTATTGACCACCAAAGAAGTCCAAAGAGTGCAAGTGAGGCGTGCGAGGTACCGCTGCATTTCACTAATTTGCTTTAACCACATGATTCTATTCAATCTCTCTCAGTCACTTGATCCAAATGTGCCTACAAATATGGAAACATATCCAAATTTATTCAGCCAGGTGTTATCGTGCTACATGGAAACTGTGGCTGAGGATCAAACTGTTGAAGGCGTCTCACACACATTTGTAGACTTTTTATACTCCCTGCTCATCACTTATACAATAAATATTATGAACAGTTTAGCTGAGCCTTGTACAATACTCCAAGTCAAGACCTGTTTACAACTCAACTGTGGCTGTTGAAAAAGTTAGCACTTGTTGGCTTTAGTTGCACAATAACAGAAATGTGTCATTTTGTCCACTTTGTTTTGTTTCGGAGACAATTTTATTGTAATACATCCATACTCTTACAGCCTAGAGAACCTTTCACTTCTATTCATTGGATATGATGTAATTCGTCATATGTACGAATCCGGGTGTGAAATGAGACTACGCGCTATTATGAATACCAGAATACCTCGACCAAAAGCTATTCAAGCAGGTCAACTCAATTAAACAAAATATGAATAAGAATGCGTACAGTTTTACCCTCCTGTTATGTTGTGTGTCAAACGGCACAATTTGAAAGAAACTGTTCTTTTCAGTGTCCTTTTAAAACGGGTGAATGGCTTATATTTCTGTATCAATTGGTGATAAAGCATAGGCTTGAGTCTCAACAATAGTCTAACACACAAACTACGAGAAGCAAGGGGATGGGAACTGATGAAAATTGATTCAGTCTGATTCAATTATCAATTAAACGATTCTCATTGCATAATTGGATGAAATAATGCAATTAAGACAAATTGATATATGACAGACAGCCCTCGACTCTTTGCTTATCAGTATGGCACGGTCATTCTACACAGGATAAACAATAAACTGTGTGTAGAGGTGACAATTGGGAATTTTGTGATTCTGATTCATTCATGAATGTGATTCCTAATCGATTCTCATTGGGTAAGAGAATGAAAAAGTAGTTGTGTTACTGTCTGAGATGCTAAGAAGAATCGCTAAGCGGAATCCTCACGCTAGCAAACAAATGAGTCCAAGGAATCGAACGACTGGCAGCTATAAAGAAACAGGTTTTTGATTCCCGTTCCTAGTGCAGTGTGGGGGAAAGTATAAGAACCCTGAGGCGAATTACTTTTACAAGAGCTAATCGGAGTCAGGGATCAACCAACTTGGGATTCAGTCACTGTGATGAGATTGGAGGTGTTGGTCAAAGCCGCACTAGCATGGAAAAGACACACAGCAGTTTTTAGTTTTCTATTCTCGGGAGGCATCGCCCGATGTGAACCATGCCTCGCACAAAATACCATTAAGAACTGTCAAGTTGCATTAAGATGGAAAGGGTTTCAAAAGCATCTCTAAAAGCCTTGATGTTCATCAGGCCATGGTTAGACCCAAGAGAGAGCCCTGAGGGTTCACATTTTTTTCCCCACTCTGCAATGTGAAGGTTTACATTGTGTACATTAAAAACATGGACGCATAATTGTTTGTGTGCTATGAGTTATAGTTTAAGACTGTGTGTGACTTAGATGAAGATCACATCACAGGTGTGGCAAAATCCGGGTCATTCCAAATGATTTTCTTGCAACAAAATATTTTCTGCCGCTCCGTTGACTGCATCTGCTTTATTTAGTACGCTCAAACATGCAACTGTTGTTTCTTTTTTAT
This sequence comes from Syngnathus floridae, assembly GCF_059516105.1. Taxonomy (NCBI): domain Eukaryota; kingdom Metazoa; phylum Chordata; class Actinopteri; order Syngnathiformes; family Syngnathidae; genus Syngnathus; species Syngnathus floridae. The sequence continues at coordinate 14,018,756 of NC_142414.1, read as the reverse complement.
ATATATATATATATATTTATTGCCTGATAGAGATGTAACAAGCGACACTTATGCAACTACAAAGCATTAAATGCTGAAGGAATATTATTTTCATTGTAAGTCTGAAGATGTCAGTCCTTCATCGGGACTGTTCTTCTGTCATTCTGTACATAAGGCCCACATCTGGAATGTTCCACGCCCCAAAAAAAAAACAGTCAAAGTTGGCAATTTTAGACCTTGTGCATGCGTGTGTGTCGGCCTTCATTTGAGCTGATGAGCGCGTCGGCCATATTGCTTGATTCGTTCTTTTGGAGATAACAAGTAGCCGGATGGAGCGTGTGGCATCTGCTCTGCTCACCTTTGACGAGCATACCGTGCGGCAGTGGTTCTGACAAACTCTTACTATGCACATTTTGAACACTATTACTGTGCTTCTATACAGAACAATGCAAAGAGGTACTTAGTGATTTTAATTAAATGTATCACACATAGATAATAAAAGTCATACCTATTATATATATACCTATTATATATTTGAAAATGTGCAGTTCTAACAAATTAAATACTAACTTTAAAGTTAAATTCAACTGAACAGTACTTATCAATTGTGCTGGAGATAAAACAGGGGAACAAAAGTTTAACTTAATGTAACATTTGAACATTTTATTTAGTGATTCTTTTGGGTACCACTAGAGGGAGTCAACTGAACCACTGCTGCACAGTATTGTGTGGCTTCTCGACACCTCACAGAATGTTTTTTTTTTGTTTTGTTTTTTTATCTCGGCTGGTTGCCGTCCCTCTCCAGGTCTCTGACTTGCATGCTGATTAATTTCCAAACCAGGTGTTGGACATGATTGTCGTCATGCTGTGGTTTGTGAAATGCTTTGTAATGGATTGCCTTAACCTGAGATAAAAGACAAATGTCGATCACTTTGCTCTGTCATCATTACATCTAACGACAGGAGGGACAATTTATCCATACTACTAATCTCACTCAATCTCTGTGTTGTCCTCGCTTCTATATTGTTGACTTTGAATTCTCAAGTATAATTAAGTGCCAGTTTGACTAACTTTATGGCCACCACACTGCTCCAATGCACAGTTAAATTTATGCCATACATGGAAAGTTTCCAGGAAGAAGGATCTGTTCTTGACAAAGCAAGTGTTGGAAGGCATTGAATTCCGAGAGCAGGCGTTTGCACAATGCCAGGTAAAAATCCTTCAAGAGGCAGTAGCGCCCCCTCTGGAAAAGCAAGTTAAAGGTTAAAACATACCTGGCCAAATTCAGATGTTATTGTTGCCAAAATATCAAATTAGAAATGAACCCTCTACTCCCAACTAGATCTGTATTTTGTAGGGAGATTTGTGTTTTGAAACACATTCTAAGCACCATATAATGAGATTTTCATTGCATTGTTGCATGTTTTATTTATATGGCTGTAAAGCCCCCCTGGGAGATGATGACCATTACTTTCTTGCAGGAAAGTCTCTCCCTCAGTGTTGTTGCTGCCCCTAATGAAACGTGCTGTGACCAAATCAAAACGTCCACGTGGGAACCCGGAGACTGCAGTGGGAGTCATAAATGAGTAGTTTTAGCTTTACATAGAGCTAAAAAAAAAAAAACTCCCCTGACCACCCACTTTGTCCCAGAACAATAACAACCGACCAGGATCCCCCCACCACAAAAATTACAGCTAATAACATAGAATTAGGCTCAACTTGAATAGAAGAGTTCACATACACAATACTAGAAAACATTCTTCTCAATGTCTATTTCACCCACTTCTACAGAGCTAGCTATAGCCGCAGAAGTGATTTTCAACTGGTGGGTTGTATTCAGACATTTTCAGAACAGACCAAGTACCCACATAGGGTTAAGGGTTAGTGGTTAGAGGTTAAGTGGTAGGGGATAAGGTTAGGGGTTTGGTTTGGTTAAGAGTCGTAGTATGGTTTCAGAATAATGTTAGCTTTTCAACCTAGGGGTATGGTTTTGACGTAAGGTTTTAATCTAGGATTTGGGTTTTGCAGTAAGGGTTAAAACTAGGGTTTCAAACCAGAGTTCGGGATTCATAGTAGGGTTTCGGAGTAACGTTAAGGTTTTAAACTCGATTTTGGGTTAGGATTACCGTTAAGTAGCCCGTGTGTACGTGTAGAGATGCGAGGCCTAAAGACTGATAGTGAGACTTTCCATACTTTTTAACCTAATAATAATTATTTATTACTATTATTCATTAATAATTAGTCTCTAAAAGAGATCCGTTTTTATTTGAAAGCTTGTTTTAAAATGAACCCTGTCAGCCATAGATGTCTATGAAACGTCCGGTCTCATAAAAACCTAATTTAAACATCTAAAACAACATCTGAACAAGCTGTAAGTTGTATAAATAATGCACAGAAGTTGTTTGGGTTTAACAAGCATATTGATCCGTACACGTGAATTGGTTATTTCTGTAACACTATATATATATATATATATATATATATATATATATATATATATATATATATATATATATATATATATATATATGAACGAGAGTGAACGAATCACTTCCTGCAATGATTCGTTCTTTTTTCAGTTCATATGACCTCACGTAGTTGGTGTGGTAGATGCGCGCTGCCTCCTGGGCGGGAAGTAGGTCCATTGTCGGGACCAACGGTTGGGATCGCGGGTGGCCGCTCAACCGCTCGGCAGGCAGGCAGGCAATCAAGTTAGTCGCGCCCCTGCAGCATCCGCGGCTGCCTTGCCTGGACTGCACTCGTTCGTGGTGGACTCAACTTTCAGCACCATGGAGAGAGGCGTGACTTCGCCTGCAGTCGAGCGTGTGTGGACAGTGTTGGTGGTTTTGTAGTGTGTACGTGTAGAGATGCGAGGCCTAAAGACTGATAGTGAGACTTTCCACTTTTTAACCTAATAATAATTATTTATTACTATTATTCATTAATAATTAGTCCCTAAAAGAGATCCGTTTTTATTTGAAAGCTTGTTTTAAAATGAACCCTGTCAGCCATAGATGTCTATGAAACGTCTGGTCTCATAAAAACCTAATTTAAACATCTAAAACAACATCTGAACAAGCGGTAAGTTTTATAAATAATGCACAGAAGTTGTTTGGGTTTAACAAGCATATTGATCCGAACACGTGAATTGGTTATTTCTTCAACACTATATATATATATATATTCAATGCGCATTACCGACACCTACTGGTTGAAGTCATATGAACTGAAAAAAGAACTAATCATTGCAGGAAGTGATTCGTTCACTCTCGTTCATATATATATATATATATATATATATACATATATACAAAAACATAAAAATCTATTTTTTTTAAATATCTAAATGAAATCTATTGGCGCAGCCAGCAGATTCTGGCCTTGGTCTTATATATATATATGTATATATATATATATATATATATATATATATATATATATATATATATATATATATATATATATATATATATATATATATATATATATATATATATATATATATATATATATATATGAACGAGAGTGAACGAATCACTTCCTGCAATGATTAGTTCTTTTTTTCAGTTCATATGACTTCAACCAGTAGGTGTCGGTAATGCGCATTGAAGCTGGTGCCTTCTCGCCGTAAAACAAAACGAAGAAGAAAATGACGTAAATTCCCGCTTACATTCAAACAGTAACGCAGGTGTCCTAAGGCGAGCTCAGGGAGGACAGAAACCTTCCGTGGAGCAGAAGGGCAAAAGCTAGCTTGATCTTGAGTCGTGAATTGCATTTACAACTGAATGGATCTGTGAGTGAGTGATTCGCATTTCCAGTTTATCGCGAGAACGGGTCAGTGAGGGAACAAATCCGGACTTTCCCGTTCGCGAACGAGTCAACGAGTGAACTGCCTTCCATTCCCCTCGTGCATCAACGGATCAGTCAATGAAGGTGTTGCCTCTCCCTCCTGGCGTGAACTGTGTAAGTCAGAATGTCGATTTACGAATTGCCAAGGAAAGAAAGAAGCACACACGGAAACGCCATTTCTTTTATGCACGTTTTCTCCAAGCTAACGGCTAACTTGATTGCATGAAGGGATGCGCCGTTATGCAAAAACGGGTAGATTTTGCTTCTCTTTGGGTAATCTTGATTTTATAAATTAAAATGATCGTGAGCAGCACTGGAGCCCCATTTCAACCCCTTACACTGAGTGCCAAGCAGGGAAGAAATGAGTACCATTTTTATAGTCTCCGGTATGACCCGGCCGGGGTTTGAACCCACGACCTCCCAATCTCAGGGCGGGCACTCTAACACAAGGCCACTGAGCAGGTAAACAACGCACCATACAATATAACACTTATAGTAGTTTTTAAATAACGTGTATGCATATGACGCTACTGCAATTTCACATTAGATTGCTGGTTTGAAATTTACTTGTATTATTATCATTGTTTTAATAAACATTAAAAACCTGTTAAAACTTTATTCCTTGTTTTTATTTTAGATTAGATCGAATCTTAGTGGGGCGTAAATATTTTATGAATTTTTAGAAAATTTGCACCACAGTTGCGCATGTGCTGCCCCATTTAACCATAAACCTCCCTAAAGATAAGGGTTAGGTATATCGAGCACGTCTTTGAGCTCAGTCCAGAGAAGAACTTGCCCATTGTGAGGTGTAAAGATGTAAATGGCTGAATCAGTCCAGGTAAGCAAATTTTGGTCTCCAAAATATAATAGTTTGGGGAAGGCAATTGATTGAGGGCTCTTCTGGGCTGGATTGTATTGTGGCTCATTTCTGTAAGTGATAAGAGGTAGCGGAGGGCAGTTGAGCACCTGTTTGAACTGCTGTGTGCTTAAAACCTAGGGTTATAGAGCTAGTGCTAGGGTTAGAATTAGGGTTAGAGATAGGGTTAGACCTAGAGTTAGGGTTAGGTTAGGGTTAGAGCTAGGGTTAGAGCTGGGGCTAGGGTTATAGAGCTAGTGCTAGGGTTAGAGCTAGGATTAGAGATAGGGTTAGAGCTAGGGCTTGGGTTAGAGCTAGGGTTAGGGTTAGACTAGGGTTAGAGCTGGGGCTAGGGTTATAGAGCTAGTGCTAAGGTTAGGGTTAGAGCTTGGGCTAGGGTTAGACAAGGGTTAGAGCTCAGGTTAGGGTTAGAACTAGGTTTAGGGTTAGAGCGAAGGTTAGGGCCAGTGCTAGTATTAGAGCTAGTGCTAGGATTAGGGTTTGAGCGAGGGTTAGGGTTAGCGCTAGATCTAGGGTTAGGGTAAGGGTTAGAGCTGGCGCGAGGGTTCGGGTTAGCGCTAGGGTTAGGAATATGGCTAGGGTTAGACAAGGGTTAGGGCTAGGGTTAGGTTTGAAGCTGGCCCTAGGGTTAGAGCTAGGGTTAGACTAGGGTTAGAGCTAGGGTTATGGCTAGTGCTAGGGTTAGGGCTAGGGTTAGGGCTAGTGCTAGGATTGGGGTTAGGGCTGGGGTTAGAGCTGGAACTAGGGTTAGAGCGAGGGTTAGGGTTAGCGCTAGGGTTAGTCCTAGGGTTAAGGTTAGAGCTATGGTTAGGGTTAGGGCTAGGCTTAGACTAGGGTTAGCGCTAGGGTTAGCGTTAGGGTTAAGGTTACAGCTAGGGTTAGGGTTAAAGTTAGAGCTAGGGTTAGGTTTAGAGCTAGGGTTAGAGCTAGGGTTAAAGCTAGGGTTAGTGTTAGAGCTAGTGTTGGTCTAGGGTTAGGGTTAGAGCTAGGATGAGGTTAGGGTTTACGTTAGCGCTAGGGTTAGGGTTAGTTTTAGAGCTAGGGTTAGGGTTCGAGCTAGGGTTAGAGCTAGGGTTAGGACTAGGGTTAGACTAGGGTTAGCATTAAAGCTAGGGATAGGGTTAGAGCTAGGGTTAGGGTTTGCTGGAGCAAGGGTTAGAGCTAGGGTTAGAGCTAGGCTTAGTGCTAGGGTTAGGGTTTGCTGGAGCTAGGGTTAGGGTTCGAGTTAGGGTTAGACTAGGGTTAGCATTATTAGTTTGCTGGAGCTAGGGTTAGAGCTAGGGTTAGAGCTAAGGCTAGGGTTAGAGCGAGGCTTAGGGTCAAAACTAGGGTTAGGGTCAGGGTTACAGCTAGGGTTTGAGCTAGGGTTAGACTAAGGGTTAGAGTTAGAGCTAGGGTTAGACTAGGGTTAAGGTTAAAGCTAGGGTTGGACTAGGGTTACAGCTAGGGTTAGGGATAGTGCTAGGATTAGGGCTAGGGTTAGTGCTAGAGCGAGGGTTAGGGTTAGCGCTAATGTTAGTCCTAGGGTTAAGGTTAGAGCTATGGTTAGGGTTAGGGCTAAACTTAGACTAGGGTTAGAGCTATGGTTAGGGTTACAGCTAGGGTTAGGGTTAAAGTTAGAGCTAGGGTTAGGTTTAGAGCTAGGGTTAGAGCTAGGGTTAGTGTTAGAGCTAGTGTTGGACTAGGGTTAGGGTTACAGCTAGGATGAGGTTAGGGTTAGGGTTTAGGTTAGAGCTAGGGTTAGAGCTAGGGTTAGGTTTGGTTTAGCGCTAGGGTTAGAGTTAGTTTTAGAGCTAGGGTTAGAGCTAGGGTTAGTGCTAGGTTTAGGGTTTGCTGGAGCTAGGGTTAGGGTTCGAGCTAGGGTTAGAGCTAGGGTTAGGGTTAGAGCTAGGATGAGGTTAGGGTTAGGGTTTAGGTTAGAGCTAGGGTTAGGTTTGGTTTAGCGCTAGGGTTAGAGTTAGTTTTAGAGCTAGGGTTAGAGCTAGGTTTAGTGCTAGGGTTAGGGTTTGCTGGAGCTAGGGTTAGGATTAGAGCTAGGGTTAGAGCTAGGGTTAGGTTTGGTTTAGCGCTAGGGTTAGAGTTAGTTTTAGAGCTAGGGTTAGTGCTAGGTTTAGGGTTTGCTGGAGCTAGGGTTAGGGTTCGAGCTAGGGTTAGAGCTAGGGTTAGAGCTAGGGTTAGTGTTAGAGCTAGTGTTGGACTAGGGTTAGGGTTAGAGCTAGGATGAGGTTAGGGTTAGGGTTTAGGTTAGAGCTAGGGTTAGGTTTGGTTTAGCGCTAGGGTTAGAGTTAGTTTTAGAGCTAGGGTTAGAGCTAGGTTTAGTGCTAGGGTTAGGGTTTGCTGGAGCAAGGGTTAGGATTAGAGCTAGGGTTAGGTTTGGTTTAGCGCTAGGGTTAGAGTTAGTTTTAGAGCTAGGGTTAGTGCTAGGTTTAGGGTTTGCTGGAGCTAGGGTTAGGGTTCGAGCTAGGGTTAGAGCTAGGGTTAGGGTTAGAGCTAGGGTTAGTGTTAGAGCTAGTGTTGGACTAGGGTTAGGGTTAGAGCTAGGATGAGGTTAGGGTTAGGGTTTAGGTTAGAGCTAGGGTTAGGTTTGGTTTAGCGCTAGGGTTAGAGTTAGTTTTAGAGCTAGGGTTAGAGCTAGGTTTAGTGCTAGGGTTAGGGTTTGCTGGAGCTAGGGTTAGGATTAGAGCTAGGGTTAGGTTTGGTTTAGCGCTAGGGTTAGAGTTAGTTTTAGAGCTAGGGTTAGAGCTAGGTTTAGTGCTAGGGTTAGGGTTTGCTGGAGCTAGGGTTAGGATTAGAGCTAGGGTTAGAGCTAGGGTCAGGACTAGGGTTAGGCGAGGGTTAGCATTAAAGCTAGAGCTAAGGTTGGAGCTAGGGTTAAGGTTAGAGCTATAGTTAGGTTAGCGCTAGGCTTAGACTAGGGTTATCGCTAGGGTTAGGGTTAGAGCTAGGGTTAGCGCTAGGGTTAGGGTTAAAGTTAGGTCTATGTTTAGGCTTAGAGCTAGTGTTAGAGCTAGGCTTAGGGCTAGGGTTAGTGTTAGAGATAGTGTTGGACTAGAGTTAGGGTTAGAGCTAGGTGTAGGGTTAGAGCTAGGATGAGGTTAGGGTTAGGGTTTAGGTTAGAGCTAGGGTTAGAGCTAGGGTTAGGTTTGGTTTAGCGCTAGGGTTAGAGCTAGGCTTAGTGCTAGGGTTAGGGTTTGCTGGAGCTAGGGTTAGGGTTTGCTGGAGATAGGGTTAGGGTTACAGCTAGGGTTAGAATTAGACGAGGGTTAGACTAGGGTTAGCATTATTAGTTTGCTGGAGCTAGGATTTGAGCTAGGGTTAGGGTTAGAGCTAGGGCTAGGGTTAGAGCTAGGCTTAGGGTTAGACCTAGGGTTAGGGTCACGGCTACAGCTAGGGTTAGGGTTTAGGTTAGAGCTAGGGTTAGGGTTAGAGCTAGGGTTAGGGTTAGAGATAGTGTTGGACTAGAGTTAGGGTTAGAGCTAGGTGTAGGGTTAGAGCTAGGATTAGGTTAGGGTTAGGGTTTAGGTTAGAGCTAGGGTTAGAGCTAGGGTTAGGTTTGGTTTAGCGCTAGGGTTAGAGCTAGGCTTAGTGCTAGGGTTAGGGTTTGCTGGAGCTAGGGTTAGGGTTTGCTGGAGCTAGGGTTAGGGTTAGCGCTAGGGTTAGAATTAGACGAGGGTTAGGGTTAGACTAGGGTTAGCATTATTAGTTTGCTGGAGCTAGGATTTGAGCTAGGGTTAGGGTTAGAGCTAGGGCTAGGGTTAGAGCTAGGCTTAGGGTTAGACCTAGGGTTAGGGTCACGGCTACAGCTAGGGTTAGGGTTTAGGTTAGAGCTAGGGTTAGGGTTAGAGCTAGGGTTAGGGTTAGAGATAGTGTTGGACTAGAGTTAGGGTTAGAGCTAGGTGTAGGGTTAGAGCTAGGATGAGGTTAGGGTTAGGGTTTAGGTTAGAGCTAGGGTTAGAGCTAGGGTTAGGTTTGGTTTAGCGCTAGGGTTAGAGCTAGGCTTAGTGCTAGGGTTAGGGTTTGCTGGAGCTAGGGTTAGGGTTTGCTAGAGCTAGGGTTAGGGTTAGCGCTAGGGTTAGAATTAGACGAGGGTTAGGGTTAGACTAGGGTTAGCATTATTAGTTTGCTGGAGCTAGGGTTAGGGTTAGAGCTAGGGCTAGGGTTAGAGCTAGGCTTAGGGTTAGACCTAGGGTTAGGGTCACGGCTACAGCTAGGGTTAGGGTTAGGGTTTAGGTTAGAGCTAGTGTTAGGGTTAGAGCTAGGGTTAGGTTTAGCGCTAGGGTTAGGGTTAGTTTTAGAGCTAGGGTTAGAGCTAGGCTTTGTGCTAGGGTTAGGGTTTGCTGGAGCTAGGGTTAGGGTTAGAGCTAGGGTTAGAGCTAGGGTTAGGGTTAGTGTTAGAGCTAGTGTTGGACTAGGGTTAGGGTTAGAGCTAGGATGAGGTTAGGGTTAGGGTTTAGGTTAGTGCTAGTGTTAGGTTTGGTTTAGCGCTAGGGTTAGAGTTAGTTTTAGAGCTAGGGTTAGAGCTAGGCTTAGTGCTAGGGTTAGGGTTTGCTGGAGCTAGGGTTAGGATTAGAGCTAGGGTTAGAGCTAGGGTCAGGACTAGGGTTAGACGAGGGTTAGCATTAAAGCTAGAGCTAAGGTTGGAGTTAGGGTTAAGGTTAGAGCTATAGTTAGAGCTAGGGTCAGGACTAGGGTTAGATGAGGGTTAGCATTAAAGCTAGAGCTAAGGTTGGAGCTAGGGTTAAGGTTAGAGCTATAGTTAGGTTAGCGCTAGGCTTAGACTAGGGTTATCGCTAGGGTTAGAGCTAGGGTTAGCGCTAGGGTTAGGGTTAAAGTTAGGTCTAGGTTTAGGCTTAGAGCTAGTGTTAGAGCTAGGCTTAGGGCTAGGGTTAGAGCTAGGTGTAGGGTTAGAGCTAGGATGAGGTTAGGGTTAGGGTTTAGGTTAGAGCTAGGGTTAGAGCTAGGCTTAGTGCTAGGGTTAGGGTTTGCTGGAGCTAGGGTAAGGGTTTGCTGGAGCTAGGGTTAGGGTTAGAGCTAGGGTTAGAATTAGACGAGGGTTAGGGTTAGACTAGGGTTAGCATTATTAGTTTGCTGGAGCTAGGATTTGAGCTAGGGTTAGGGTTAGAGATAGGGCTAGGGTTAGAGCTAGGCTTAGGGTTAGACCTAGGGTTAGGGTCACGGCTACAGCTAGGGTTAGGGTTAGGGTTTAGGTTAGAGCTAGGGTTAGAGCTAGGGTTAGGTTTAGCGCTAGGGTTAGGGTTAGTTTTAGAGCTAGGGTTAGAGCTAGGCTTTGTGCTAGGGTTAGGGTTTGCTGGAGCTAGGGTTAGGGTTCGAGCTAGGGTTAGAGCTAGTGTTAGGGTTAGAGCTAGGGTTAGTGTTAGAGCTAGTGTTGGACTAGGGTTAGGGTTAGAGCTAGGTGTAGGGTTAGAGCTAGGATGAGGTTAGGGTTAGGGTTTAGGTTGGAGCTAGGGTTAGAGCTAGGGTTAGGTTTGGTTTAGCGCTAGGGTTAGAGCTAGGCTTAGTGCTAGGGTTAGGGTTTGCTGGAGCTAGGGTTAGGGTTTGCTGGAGCTAGGGTTAGGGTTAGAGCTAGGGTTAGAATTAGACGAGGGTTAGGGTTAGACTAGGGTTAGCATTATTAGTTTGCTGGAGCTAGGATTTGAGCTAGGGTTAGAGCTAGGGCTAGGGTTAGAGCTAGGCTTAGGGTTAGACCTAGGGTTAGGGTCACGGCTACAGCTAGGGTTAGGGTTAGGGTTTAGGTTAGAGCTAGGGTTAGGGTTAGTTTTAGAGCTAGGGTTAGAGCTAGGCTTTGTGCTAGGGTTAGGGTTTGCTGGAGCTAGGGTTAGGGTTAGAGCTAGGGTTAGGGTTAGAGCTAGGGTTAGGGTTAGAGCTAGGGTTAGTGTTAGAGCTAGTGTTGGACTAGGGTTAGGGTTAGAGCTAGGATGAGGTTAGGGTTAGGGTTTAGGTACGAGCTAGGGTTAGGTTTGGTTTAGCGCTAGGGTTAGAGTTAGTTTTAGAGCTTAGGTTAGAGCTAGGCTTAGTGCTAGGGTTAGGGTTTGCTGGAGCTAGGGTTAGGATTAGAGCGAGGGTTAGAGCTAGGGTCAGGACTAGGGTTAGACGAGGGTTAGCATTAAAGCTAGGGTTAGTGTTAGAGCTAGTGTTGGACTAGGGTTAGGGTTAGAGCTAGGATGAGGTTAGGGTTAGGGTTTAGGTACGAGCTAGGGTTAGGTTTGGTTTAGCGCTAGGGTTAGAGTTAGTTTTAGAGCTAAGGTTAGAGCTAGGCTTAGTGCTAGGGTTAGGGTTTGCTGGAGCTAGGGTTAGGATTAGAGCGAGGGTTAGAGCTAGGGTCAGGACTAGGGTTAGACGAGGGTTAGCATTAAAGCTAGGGTTAGGGTTAGAGCTAGGGTTGGAGCTAGGGTTAAGGTTAGAGCTATAGTTCGGTTAGCGCTAGGCTTAGACTAGGGTTATCGCTAAGGTTAGAGCTAGGGTTAGCGCTAGGGTTAGGGTTAAAGTTAGGTCTAGGTTTAGAGCTAGTGTTAGAGCTAGGCTTAGGGCTAGGGTTAGTGTTAGAGCTAGTGTTGGACTAGGGTTAGGGTTAGAGCTAGGTGTAGGGTTAGAGCTAGGATGAGGTTAGGGTTAGGGTTTAGGTTAGACCTAGGGTTAGGGTTAGAGCTAGGGTTAGGTTTGGTTTAGTGCTAGGGTTAGAGCTAGGCTTAGTGCTAGGGTTAGGGTTTGCTGGAGCTAGGGTTAGGGTTTGCTGGAGCTAAGGTTAGGGTTAGAGCTAGGGTTAGAATTAGGGTTAGACGAGGGTTAGGGTTAGACTAGGGTTAGCATTAGCTGGAGCTAGGGTTAGAGCTAGAGTTAGGGTTAGGGTTAGAGCTAAGGCTAGGGTTAGAGCTAGGCTTAGGGTTAGAGCTAGGGTTAGGTTTAGAGCTAGGGTTAGGGTTGGAGTTAGGTTTAGACTAGGGGTTAGAGCTAGGGTTAGACCAGGGTTAACAAAGTACAAGGATAGACGTGGGTTTGGTAAACGGCTCTTTATTAAACAAAACAAACTTCCAAGCGTGTGGCGGCGTGGACTTCCAGACAGACCGGGCGTGCGTAATGGCCATGTCCGAGCCCCGCGCACCGTTCGCGGACAACCACTCGGCCGAGCGCCGGCCCCCAACTCAGTAGAGTCGGACCGGGCGTGCGTAAAAGCCATAATAGTTTTTCAAACCTTCTATGTCACTCCAAATCCTTAATTCCTTCAAACTCTTTGTCCTCCGTGTCACTTAGAAATGATCACCGCTAATGATGTCCTTGTGTGGGCACGTTTGTATGTAAACAACCGCCGCGCCGCGCTACTGACGTCACTTGAAATAGTAATCCATTGGTACATCACGGTTCTCCAAACTTTCTTTCTGCTGCTCGATTACTGTTTTCAGCTGCATATTTTACAACTTGAAGTTTGGAACGTGCAAAATATGAGTTTCTTTTTGGTGCCATTTTTCTTAAGCCCACCCAGTTGATGAGTCACGGCCAACGGTGAAATTTAGAGCGCCCTCATCCAGTTTCGTCTGAAAATATCATTTTTTTTGGTTGTTTTATCAAAGTCAAAGTCTGCTTTATCGTTGATTTTTTTTTTTTATATATACTAAGACACGCAAAGAGATTGAAATTACGTTTCCACTATCCCTTGGTGAGATAGTACACATGTGCATACAAACAACACAAAAAAACAAGAAGGCACAAACAATGAATAAATAAGAGTGTTGAATAAATGATAAATAAACAAATAATAATAAATAATAATAATAAATATAATAGGAGCAAAAATGGAGCAAGTGTACATACAGCAGACAGTGGACTTGGATATGGTGCTTTAAAGTGTTAATTGCTTTATTTGATGTTTGCTCTATTTTTTATGTTTTGAATATGTTCAAGATAAAGATATAAAAGCATGTGAAGTGATCAACTATACTAAAAATAACATGGGAAGTGGTCAACTATACTTCTAAGTGATGTCTTAATGATCAAGTAAAAATTTGTGAAAAAAAACATATATAAGTCGCCCCCCCACCCAAACTATGAAAAAAACCGCGACTTATAGTCCGGAAATTACGGTATTTAAAATAAACATATATACCTATTTAAAATAAACATATATACCAATTTAAAATAAATATATATATGTATTTAAAATAAACATATATTCCTATTTAAAATAAACATATATATGTATTTAAAATAAATATATATACCTATTTAAAATAAATATATATATCTATTTAAAATAAACATATATATCTATTTAAAATATACATATATACCTATTTAAAATAGGGTTCTGTCCTCCCTGAGCTCGCCTTAGGACACCTGCGTTACTGTTTGAAAGTAAGTGGGAAGTGACGTCATTTTCTTCTTCGTTTTGTTTTACGGCGAGAAGGCACCAGCTTCAATGCGCATTACCGACACCTACTGGTTGAAGTCATATGAACTGAAAAAAGAACGAATCATTGCAGGAAGTGATTCGTTCACTCTCGTTCATATATATATATATATATATATATAGTGTTACAGAAATAACCAATTCACGTGTTCGGATCAATATGCTTGTTAAACCCAAACAACTTCTGTGCATTATTTATAAAACTTACCGCTTGTTCAGATGTTGTTTTAGATGTTTAAATTAGGTTTTTATGAGACCAGACGTTTCATAGACATCTATGGCTGACAGGGTTCATTTTAAAACAAGCTTTCAAATAAAAACGGATCTCTTTTAGGGACTAATTATTAATGAATAATAGTAATAAATAATTATTATTAGGTTAAAAAGTATGGAAAGTCTCACTATCAGTCTTTAGGCCTCGCATCTCTACACGTACACACTACAAAACCACCAACACTGTCCACACACGCTCGACTGCAGGCGAAGTCACGCCTCTCTCCATGGTGCTGAAAGTTGAGTCCACCACGAACGAGTGCAGTCCAGGCAAGGCAGCCGCGGATGCTGCAGGGGCGCGACTAACTTGATTGCCTGCCTGCCTGCCGAGCGGTTGAGCGGCCACCCGCGATCCCAACCAAAGCCCGACCCTGGGCCGTTGGTCCCGACAATGGACCTACTTCCCGCCCAGGAGGCAGCGCGCATCTACCACACCAACTACGTGAGGAATTCACGGGCCATCGGCGTCCTGTGGGCCGTGTTCACCATGTGCTTCGTCATCATCACGGTGGTGGTGTTCATCCAGCCTTTCTGGATCGGCGATAGCGTCAACACGCCGCAGGCGGGCTACTTTGGCCTCTTTCACTACTGCATCGGCAACGCGCTCACCTCGGAGCTCATCTGCAAGGGCAGCCTGCTAGACTTCGGCTCCATCCCATCACCGGCCTTCCGCACCGCCATGTTCTTCGTGGCCACATCCATGCTGCTGGTGGTGGCCACCACGGTGTGCTTCAGCCTCTTCTTCTTTTGCAACGCTGGCAGCGTCTACAAGATTTGCGCCTGGATGCAGCTGGCCTCTGGTAAGACGCAAAGTTAAGCTTAAAAAAAACCTTTATTGTGTCTTATTTCATTCGGATTTGGACTGTATGCTTATGTCCAATTTGCCGATCGCCAACCAATCAATGGGCAATGTGCATTCATCAAGTCTTTGGTGCTGAAACGGAGGCTGTTTGTGTTGGACATGCCGGGCTCTTGTTGCAGGCGTGCTTTGTGCATCTGGTGTCAGTGCAAACACTCTGACACCTCTGCTGGGGCTTCAGTTACATGTCAGCCACCTGATCAGGTCAACAGCACCTGTAACAAGACCAGAATGCCAACACAGGGAGCCACAAATTAAGTGAAGGGGTGGGGGGATTTAACTAGTTAGTTGTATGAAATTTACATTTACGTGGAAATTCAACAAATTTACTTCATTTAATTCAAGTTTACTTCATGACCTGAAAGTTAAGAATGGTCTTCGCAGCCGTTTTGATGGTGATGGGCTGCATGATCTATCCCGACGGCTGGGATGCCCCCGAGGTCAAGAGGATGTGCGGCCAGCGGACGGATAAGTACAGCCTGGGGAACTGCACGGTGCGCTGGGCCTACATCTTGGCCATCGTTAGCATCCTGGACGCTCTCCTGCTGGCCTTTCTCTCCTTCACATTGGGCAACCGGCAGGACAAACTGCTCCCGGAAGACTTTGAGGCGGAGGGTGCAGGTAAGGCTTTACCAGGGGGGGAACGCAAGATGTTGTGTTGGTGTTACAATTAAAAGTTAAAGCACAAATTTCATCCCCAAGCTGTCGAAGTATACAAACAATTGTGCTGTTAACACAAATGATACTATTCTTTTTAAATGTATTTCTTTAAAATGGGTCAGTTTGCCGTGACGCGCTATATTAATGTGTTTTCTAAAACAGACAAATTGGCCAGCTCATCTGTACAGTAGATTCGGCGAGGGAAACTAATTCAAACGTGTGATTTTTTTTATCACTTAGATTTACAGTAAGTATAATGAACCAAAATAGAAAAAATATTTAATTAGATACGGAAAAATCTTAAACATAAGCCTATACTAAATATACCTACTGCTTATTATTCTGTCTAGAGTTTGTTTCATTACAATTTTTTGTTTGGGCTACTTATAATTCACCATTTCACTGGTCAACATTTTTTTTTTTTTACAATTTTTTTTAGATCAGAGATGCAAGTAACCTTTGATGATTTTTTTGCGCTGATTCTGTATCCGTGCTGTTTTTCGCTTGCAAATCAGCTTTTAACTATCTATCGCGTTAATGTTCAGTAAGTGTGAATTAAAGGTTTGCCAAACAAGTGGTAGAAGCTTCCCTAATTCTAATCATCATTTCCATTTCACTTCACAGAAAACCCCTGAAGAGCCTGCAGTTTCAAGATCTAAGATGTCACTGTGCAAGACAGAGGTTCCTTCAATAGAACAAGGAAACTGATGCAGTATGCAACATTTTTATTCTAGGTTGAGTTTTTAAGTTTGATTCCACACACACACACACACACACACACACACACACACACACACACACACACACACACACACACACACACACACACACACACACACACACAAATGTACTTGTTGGCCACACAATACAACCAAGCACAAACATTTTCGGTCCATTTATTAAAACACAGCTACCCAGCTAAATCACTTTAGCCAAGATATAAGATTCGTTAGAAACTGTACATAGTAACTAATACTATATGTTTATAGAGAGGCAAATTCTTTGGTACAGATATTTACAACTATTTTCACTTTTTATTTTTCCTCCTTCTCGATGCTTTTTTGTTTTGTGGCTTCCCGGTGCACACAAGTTTCTGAATTGTGTCACTGTAGCACAACTGACTGCCAATAAACTGACCAACTTTCTGAATTTAACCCTAGAAATCATGCATCTTTGCTCGACAATCTATGGAGGTGACATTTAATGAGAAAGAGAATTGTTTAGTGGTGTGTGGTGAATTTGACATTTATTATAAAATATGTGCCTTGACTCAATATAGTTTGAGAAATACCTTTCTAAAAGAACACCAGCGTCCTTTAAAAAAAAAGATAATAAAATTCTACACTGGGTTGCACTGTAGCTAAATAAAAACACCAAATAAACCTTTGTTGTGTGGAAAAATATATTTGCAAATCCTTTCCGAGTACACATTCAGGTGAAAGCAGCACAAGCACAATTTTAGTCGAGCCTATTCGCATGTATTTGCACTGTTCTCCGATGAATAGAGGTTGAAAGGGATTCGCAAATTATTGCATCTATTATTATCATTATTCTTAAGCTATGACACAGCATTAACATTTTGATGATGATTATGTTTGTGCATCAACAGACAAGCACCCACGTAAGTCTGCCTGGAATAATGCTGCAAGAACGTTACCATAGTCAGTGTACATGCCAGCCCCGTGTGCAATTTCCTAAGCCTTCTTTACAAATACAAAAATGTACATTATACATGTTGAACAGAAGATAAAAGACCCAGTAAAAAGACAGCACTAATGAAGTTGTGGGGACATGGCTACATACCCTATGTTTGCTTGGGTTGCTTTTGGTGCAGGAGTAGAACAAATAAGGAAACACTAGCGGAACAAGAACAGGTCCCTACGGATTGGGTACGGCAGTCCAAGTCGACTGAGGAACATCCCTATCGTGCTGAGAGAAGAACCGACACATACGCCAACCAAGAGAAATAAATATTTCAATGATATGCCCAAAGTGGAAAGTGATCTGTTGCATTCTCCGGAGAGAGTGGAAGGAGATGGAGGTCCACTAGAGGGCCAGCCAAGGGTGGCGCAGGCACTCGGCCGCCGTGGCTCTCTTGTCGGGGACCAGCTCCAGCATGGGGAGCAGGAAGTCGGCGAAGCACTCGGCCTCTTGACGGGGCCACTCGTACTTGTCAACCAGCACCTCCAGCAGGCCCCACGGTTTCAGCTTGGTGATGTGTTTTAAGTCCCCTGCGGAAGGAAAACACCTCCCTTACTATTTATGCTGAAATCATTCCATATTCGGAATTCGGACTATTTGGAAAATATGTACAAAAAAAGGTGAATTAAGATTCAGTTATGGATTTGGGTCCATAATATGTATATATCTGAAAATAGCCCATTGTTTCCTCAACTAAAATAATATGTAATGTCGGCTTAAAGTCTGAGGATTTGGATATTTTTCAATTAAACAAGGTCTCTAAACGATTACTCTTTTATGAAAATAAAGATCAATAACTTTGATCATCAATGAGTTGCCATCGCAACTACTTTGACTGCTAAAGGATCTTGTAATACAAATCGCTTTTTTGTTTTACCTTTCTTGGTGAAAAAATCCTTGGAATATTTTCCATTCAATATGAGTTTACGTGGGACACTCCCCAGCAGCTCAATGATCAGCGCTATATGATCTACACCGCACACACAGTTGCATGGGGGAGAAAGACAAAGACCAAAGACAAGAAAGTGTCAGTAACACACAAGTAGCATACCTTTCTTTGTGAAGTATTCCTGTGAGTATTTCCCGCTCAGAGCATAGTGGCGAGGAACTCTACCGAGCAACTCGATCATGAGAGCAAGGTGGTCTGGAGACAAGGCCCGTCAGAAGCAGATCAATGACAAAAAGGGTGAGGAAGAGAGGAGATGGCAAAACAGTCACATGGAGTGCCAACGGATGACAATGACAGCCTGACACGGTAAGCTGCTCATGGATGGCAGTCCGTAACATCAGAATGGCAGACAAAGAAGCGTTTGCATAATTAGCCAATATATTGTATGCTCAAATGAGTCATAATTGTTACACAGTTATAATTTATAACTTGCGGACTCTGATGAGATGGTACAATGTTACCGAAACTGCCGTTTTTTTTTTTTTTTTTTGTTCGCGCGAGTTCTCTGACACTTACAAACCAACTTGTGGAAGAAATGGCAGCTGATGTGGAAAAACTGCTTCCCACTAATAAATCCCGCTTCCTACTAATGTAGCAAGGAGGAGGGACGCCGTGGCAATGATTGTATGCGGTCTGTGCCATGGACAATAATGCATTCACTGCAATGAACACTTTGTTAAAGCCCCAATTAGATGCCGACACGACACAAGCACGCATGCACATACTCACAGGAAATGAAATGTATTAGCATGTGTGAAGGGAAGAGAAACTAATGTTTGAAAAAGAGTTTGCAAGTGAAGGAAGTCTCAAGTGGAAAAACAGCAGCACAGCATGCAAAGAAACAAAGAGTGATCGCATCCTGACATGCTGGAGCAAAATCAAAGTCAGACAAAAAGCATACGGTCAAATAAATAATAATAATGAGGCGGAAGGGGAGGAGGGGGGGAGAAGCAGGGACGCAGGCAGCATTGAAGACAAGGCAATGAAGCTGTTGATGGCCCTGTCTCCAGTGTTGGGGGAGGAAGATGGAAGCGGGGGGTACTCACAGGAATGGTGACACTCCATCACACAATTCTTTCTCATTATGTCTTCATGTGCTCTTAGCTGACTTTTAATCAAGTAGTAGCATGAAGATCCTCTATTCAAGTGTAACAGTGACATTGCTGCTAATTTAACAGGTAGTTACTGAAAACTCCAATTTTGTCAGCTGCCTGCCAATCGTTAACTTCTTGTTGAATTAGCATGTGTGCTCCTTAAGCACAAAATAACATGTCAAGTTAAATCCACGTGGGCAGACGGAATAAGATTTCATGAATAATAGGAAATGGAGAGGGTCATACCTTCATCTCTGGAATAATCTTCACCAGAGTGTGGTTCAAACAAGTAGTCTCCTGTGGCGAGTTCAAATGCCTGAGGCGACAACGGTATCATCATCAAAAAGAATTCATGAAGTGACAAGGAAGAACTAGCATTTTGCTCCCCTGTAGCCGCACTGGTGAAAAAGGCCTGGCCAGGTTGCATTTGTTTGATATCTATGATTTGATGCAGTCCCTCTTACCATGCAGGCTGCACTCCAGATATCCGCCGGTGTGCTGTAACCTGCGCCAATGAGTACCTCTAAGGAGCGGTACTGCCGGGTCTGGATGTCTTCTGTAAAGTGCTTGTGCTGAAGCAGAAGAACAGACAAAATTCAACATAACAGTCTTCCACATTGTGTGTTCAATGTCTTGTCTGATCTGTAAAGGGAAAAAAAAAAATCTCTTATTTCTGTGGAAGTTGATAAGTTTTTGGTCTCAAGAGAGGCAGAGGCTGTAGGCGAAATGAGTGGGACTTAAAATGGGAAATTTTTACAAAAATAATTTGATTTGGTTGACAGGCGGCTTGGCTCAGTAGTAGAGTGAATGTGTGTGTGTGAATGGGCGAATGTGAAGCATTATAAAGCGCTTTGGGCAGCATGTGATGTAGATAAGTGCGGTCCATTTGCTAATGTCTATGAAGGAAGCTAAAGGTGTTCTATTCTGGTAACTGAATGAGACTGGGTGTGTTTGTGTCTGCAAGTCCTGATGGGTCATCAGGAAATCCCTCCGGTCACGATAAGACGACTCACCACCCAGCAGGCATTTCCCAGGTCTGCAATCTTGACCTTGATCTTGTCTGCGTTGATTGGCTCAAGGGGGTTGACGAGCAGGGATCCCGCCGTTTGCTTGCCTACATCGGAGCAGAGATAAGAAAGCACTCAGAAGGCTGAATGAACATCAGAAAGCGGGTGCCAACGTGTATCAAACTGACCATTTTGCAGAATTTCCTCACTTCCATCGTGTTCCCGCTCTTGACAAATGTTCTCCCCCGGTTCCTCCCCCAGCCCGGCAGACACCTGCCTGGCAGACACCCCGCTGCAGTGTGCCCCTTCAATGTCAGTGCGTAGCTCCTCCTTGAGGTCCAAGCCGTTTGAGATGGTGTGGTGTTTCTTCTCTGCAACGTTTCCATTATGTTGGTCTTCCTCCCTCCACCGGGGTAGTCTCTGCTCCGACTCGGCATGTCCATTACAGTTCAGCTCGGCCAACCCTTCTGCATTCACGCCGCTCTCTGAAACCATCCGATAAAGAAAAACGCTTTTCACTCCATTTGTCACACATTTGATACCAAACCAAAACAGTGCACTGTGAGAGATGATTTCATGGGAAATTAAGACTTCCAACCTTGTGCGTCTTCGTTCCCCACATCCTGCAGAGGCATGTGCTTCAGAGGAGCACAGGCCCGGCCCTTTGGAGACTCGGGCTCCTCGTCCACCTCGTCGTCTTCCTCTCGAGTTTCCGTGATCTTCTCCATCTCCTCCAGGTCCATGATGCACTTTTCCAGCAACGCCGCCTGTCGCTTTTGTTTCTTTTTTAACTTCTTCTTCTTGTTTTTGGACATTTTTACAGTCTGTTGAAGAGGGAAACAGAGAAGCTCACAACTGACACGACATTGTGCTGAGGTGGTTGCAAAAATGGACGTGTGGTATCTGCTGGATGAAAGAAGTCATGTGTTTCATTTATAGGCAGAATTCATGATTTTACGTTGGGGAAATTGCAAAGAGACTGTAAAAATGAATACGGCCAGAAAAAAAGCGTGTACCTGTTTTGGAGCAGGTGCGGTGCTAACTGCAAAACAAAGAATGTCATTAGTACAACACGGTTGTCAGCACGTCTGCGTGGACATCAGAAGCGCATTGTGTACTTGCTGAGCCCGAGGGAGGCGGCGCTCCCGTCCGCTGCCATTCCGTAGCTTCTGCCGCCAGCTTGCGGACGTACGGCTCGTCGACGCTCATCAGGATATTCTCCGGCTTGATGTCCGTGTGGATGATCTGACATTTTGTGTGCAAATAATCGAGGCCCTGAAGAACCTGAGAGCAAATTTGGGATGTGATAAGCAATCCCACCTGGTCCTGTGCCGAGCTCCTTGATATTTTGCATGCATAAGATGAAGCAAATCTACCAACGCAAGATGAAAATTGAAACAATATGAGACTAAAAATAAGCGTGTGTGTGTGTGTGTGTTGATTGTGCTCACCTGTCTAATGATGCTCTTTACACAGGGAAGAGGCAAACCCTGGTAATTGGATTTGATGATCCATTTCAATAAGTGATGCCCCAAAACCTCAAATACCATGCAGACATCTGAATAGACAATGTTAAGATCACAACAACGACAAAGTCGTTCCCCTCCTGAACAGAACGCCTGCTGAGTCTTCAGACTTCATTGTACCCCGCACAGACTGCGCCAGACGCATCTCAGGAAGCTCAGCACATGACGGCTGTGCCAATTTTTCACATTTAGTACAGCGCTCTTCTCCATTTAGCTGATGGGAACTTTCCACTGGTCTAAAAGCAGACGTTTTTGTGGGTTGTTGATATGGCTTTTGGCAATACGTAAGTAGTTTCAAGGACCATTGTGGCCTTTTCTTCATTTAACTGGATCCTATTTCTCCAAATAATGCGGAAGCATCATATTGATTGCTCAAATATGAGTCAGACCCAGAATGAGTCAGGTAGGTGACAAACAGCCATAAAGGATACGAGTTCCATTGACGCCGGAAATCTTAAAGTCGTCCAACATCTGGACCACCATCTCCCGTTTAGGATCGTCGGGGTCTGAGTTTCTCACCTGAGCGCAAAGAATGACAATCAGCACCAGACTGGCGTAAAAATACTTTGAATGTGATGATGAAATTTCGACTGAACGGGAGCCAAGCGCTATGGTGCCCATTTATAATTGTCCCCATGGCAGCATTGACTTACAGACTTGAGAAGTTTGATCTCATCCACAGCAGTTTCTGTGTAGTGTTCTGCACTTTTGACCACTTTCATTGCAACAAACCTCTTCATCCTACGAAACAAAGAGAAAAAAAACGCCGCCTTTAAGGTCCAGTATGGGTCAACTGCCACTAGAAGGCAGGCACTAGAGACTGCAGTGAAAATCCAGAGCAAAGTTGCCTACTGGATGTCCCAGGCGAGCCAGACGGTGGAGAAGTGTCCCCAGCCCAGTTTCCGAATGACATGATACTTTCCATTGTAAAGGTCACCTACTTTTACATGATGGTAGCCGCCTACAAAAGAAAACAGCATTACAATTACAGATCAGGTCGACAGAGCCATGGATGAGATGACCACTTTGTCGTATACCACTTTGTCGTTCATTTGACAGGTAAGGATTTCAAGAAGACTCACCTTTGCAATAGTCGTTGGGATCCTCCTGCTCTTCATCATCAGAGCCCAGAATCTCCTCGGGTTCTTCAGGTTCCTGAGGCGAAGCTTCGTGTTGGGCCTGCGGACGACTTCTGGGATTTGCCTGCTGCCTGTTGACAATCCATAATTTTGCCTTTATGAAAGCTACTAATGTGGACTGTTGCTATGATGGCTTCAAGCCAGTGGGAAAGAGTACATAACAGACAGAGAATGTCCTCCATTTGGGATTATTCCACACTGTAACTAACGTGCCATAACAGCAGGCCTATGGATTGCCTTCAACGATCAATAGCTGCGGGTGGAAGCAAAAGCATTCAGTGTTCTTCCTACACTGTGAAAAATGAGTTGGATCTATATAGTTAGCTGCTGTCTTGGCATTTTTCCTCCATGGAATTTCTGGAGGAGCCTAATTTCCAGCTGCCTACAACTCTCAAACTAAGTTGGGCATTCTTCTCAACTGTAATTGCAGTATACGACGTGGCAGCAGGATGGCATAATGGTAT
Source organism: Syngnathus floridae (assembly GCF_059516105.1). Taxonomy (NCBI): domain Eukaryota; kingdom Metazoa; phylum Chordata; class Actinopteri; order Syngnathiformes; family Syngnathidae; genus Syngnathus; species Syngnathus floridae. The sequence continues at coordinate 13,995,957 of NC_142414.1, read as the reverse complement.
TGCATCCAAACCAGTGGCAAGGGACTCATAAAAACATTGAAATAGAAGTCCCGAATTTGCTTTCCTACTGTAAACGTGTCCGATAATTTTGGGGCTTTTGATGATGACAATAATCTTTTGATTGGAAGCATTTGTCAGAAAAAGTATCAAGCGGACCAAATTCAAGTAACAGTAATGCGCTCTACTCTCACACCGTTTCCATTTCTGTGCTCGTGCTGCTTTGAATAAAGCTCATTGCATTCTACAAGTTCACCACCAGATGACACTAACGCACAGTGTCCTTTAACGTTAGAGGGCTTCGTACATCAATTATTTTTGGTCAGTAAGTACGCATTCTTTCTTACATACAGCATACATCCATGACCTTCATTTAAAGATAAATTCTTCAGTTAATTGCTGTTTCTGCACTTGGAAACTCATTTAATTGATTTAATGTCAATAACAAAAAGAAATTTGTAAATATTAAAAAAATTAAACAAGGCCCTTTGAGCGCCAAAGTTCACTATACTTGGACTTTTAAATGTGTCTGAAACAAACTGTGCAGGTCAATCTGAAATCTATCGAAAATGTCAAATTCAGTCACGTCTTTTTGAGGAACAGAAACAACTAGGAAGCAAACATCTCTTCACTATTGCGTGATTTGGGGCTTGCGCTTCTATTTCCTACATGAGCCATGTATGGAGAAAGATCCCATCCAAAGTTAGTGATGTTAAGTGTTTTAGTTGTATGTGCCACTTTTGTCCATCATATCATGCCATGCAATTCTCGGAAGAACGCCACGCTTCTGTGGCTTGATGCGGGCTTCTTTATTTTCACGCTTTATACAGTATAGCCTACCCCCCGGGGCTGTTACATAACAACTCTAGAGGATGCCATCGGCAGCATGATTAGTTTGAGGGAAGAAGGGGAAGACAACTGCATTAGTATGGTAGAGGAAGATACAAATGTTTGCTATCTAATAGTCATTTGAAATTCTAACAAAGAATTCAGTAGGGGTGGGGGACAATTAATATCCTGATGTGCATTGCATTCTTATCATCCTGCTGCACATGGTTAATTCTCACTGAAGCACTTATTTCTTTCGTTCAGGATTTTTCATTGCGATGTAGTGTAAATGATGCCGGGTAATTGGGTAACTAATTCGTTCATCACGAGTTTATTTGTTTTTATTTTTGCAGCGGAAAAGGTTCTTCTGCACGTTGAACAATAGTCCATTTTGAATGAAAAATACAATGCCAATGAAAATATGTGGACTGTAAGATGAGAAACAATAAGCAAGGCAGTAGCAATTAAGGGGGAGAAGTACCAACACACTGAAGAGGGATAAAAACTCACTTTTTGCAGGTCTTCTTGGCTTTGACCCTCTTTTTCCTCGCCTGAAGAGCCAAAACTGTGGACATAAGAGACAGATTGTTTCACGCTTTAGCTGATTCACAAATGTACTGTTGAGATACACACAAAAGCAAAACGTGTTCTACTTGCATTGAGCAAAACAGCGAAGCGCCGTGACTGTGTCGATACTGTACGTCTGTACTTCCAATTTAAAAAAAAAAAAAAATGCTCCAGAAGGTTAACTATTACAAGGTTTGGTAGGAATCGAGTTTTGTTCTTTACAAATATTATTTTACTTCATTGAGTCTCCTTTTGCCACCCCGTGATTATAATACTAACAACCAACGCGCAAAACCGTTTTAATATGGAAAATAACACACGCTTCTACTTCCTCCTAGCTGTCCCTAATGAAGAGACCAGTACAACTCTTCTCTACTTGAAGTCACCATGAAGGAGAGAAAAGTTAGGTAAGCTACGTATGACTACCGGGCCACATTCAACAAGTATTGTCGTGGATGAATTCACTTGAATATGAATTTATGTCTACTCACATTGTTTACCAAAGGAGCCTTTTACTAATCTTTTGAAGAATGCAGTCATTTTGAAGGTGCATCTTTCAATTTAAGGCAAAAATAGCATCAAGCACAAATAACTTTCTAGGTGGAAAAAGTGTAGTTGCACACAATAGCTTTATATGTATATGCGCAAGTTTCAGCTAAATCTACCCAGTAGCTCCTGCAAAATAGAGTGAAATCACATATCTCTGTGACAAAGGCCCTGTTACCATGGCAACCAGCGCTGATATTTTTTTTCAAAATGACATCACAGGTTCACGTTGCAAAATTTGAACAGCTTCATTATTATCCTTCCTAAAATACAATCCACCACTTTAAAAAGTATTTGTGGTCAATGTAGTATGCTAATGAGGTCCCTTAATCAATGCCAAGTACATCAAAATGTTAATCTTTCTTGAGCTATCTTAAGAAATAATGACATATTTGACAAGATTTTCAATAGGCAAAATAACACAAAAGCTCTTCCCAGAAAGACACAAAAAACACAGTTTCTAAGGAATCGTTGTACAAAGATCTAAATGGCCTTTCCAATCAGACTTTGCATAGTGATCTCCATTTGTGGGAAATTTGATTTAATTGATTTAAAAAGTGCTGGACATAAAGTAAAAATCAGACATGCGTAAACAGTAACCTATGCAGACAATTGGCGGGTTATCGTTGACACCTAATTGTAAACACTTATTTTAAAAAGGTGATGTTGGAAGATGAGTTTGCAATTTGAAAGAATGAATTGAGACCCTAGTTTGGTGTATATTTATAGACATTTTTGGCGTGGGGGCGTGTACTATTGATTCATTTTAGACCAAGGTGAACTGTACTGTATTTCATATATTTGTTTTCTGTTTATAGCTCCAAAATATCCATCAACTGTCTCACAGCGCTCATCATTTTGTAATAGTGTAGAGCAATACAGCTTTAAAGCAAACCACCCGGATACCGATCAGAGATATCTGCAACAGATACGTGTGCCAATAATAACTAGATGAAAAGGCGTGTTGCTGTGAAATAATAAATTGGAAAAAGACGTCGTAGATGTCACAGAAAGAGCGAGAAGCTTTTCTGTGCCTAGCTAATCCTCACACGGCTAACACTAGCTCGCGGCGGTTAACCATACGAAACAAACGCATTCGATTAAAACATTGACGCGGCTCTACGTCTAACAACGTTTCCCGTACACGGGGTAGAGCAGGAATGACATGGCGACCAACGTTTCTCCGACAACGTGTGGCAAACGTTTACCTTTTCTCTCCATGTTGTAGCTTCGCTGTTAGCTACAGCGCCAATGACCGAATGTTTGGCGCATGCGTATTGGGTGAGAGGGCGAAGAGGCGGCTTCGCTCAGGCACTGCACACGCGGAAATTACAAATTGCATGACAATCAACGTTTTTTAGAGTAATATTTTATTTTTAAGCCAATAAGTATTTAAATTGTGGGGAATTAAAAATCATGGTAGCAAATAAAAAAATCAATATAAACAATGTTAATAGCATTATATGTATGTATTTATTACAGATTTAGTGTAAGAGGATTGGTATTTATTACAGTTTTCTTAGAGTCCTTGGATTCAATTTGCTATAAAATTCCAAGCTGTTATCCTTTAATCTTTTGTTTATGTTCGTTTGCCAACAACAAATGTTGATGGGTCAATGTGACCTGTGCTGTTTAATCAGGAGGAACACAATGCAATTACTGTATATGCAAAGTAAAAAAAACTTCTTCAACAGGTCATAATAACTGGAAAATAAATGACTTACTAGTCATTAAATATTGGTTAAATAAACCAAACCCTCATTTTACTTTTTTAATTAAATTTAACAATGAAAACTTACAAGAGAAGTCTTAAAAATAGTTTTTATTTTGCTTATCAAATCAAAAAAGTCGTAATTCTGTTGGACTGAAAACAGATGGGAGTTTTTCATTTATAAATACATCCTCCACAAAGTATAAATAGATCTGAAATAGCTCTTACACATTCAAGCAGTACTATTTCCCCATTATGACACAAAGTAGTAAACTACATATGCAAATAAGATATTTGGACAGATTATGGACAGTGAGGCACATTTCATTATAAATATGGCATATTTCACATACTCTCATTGTGTGAAGCCCTTTGTAAGATATACACTGAATTTTAAAATGATAGACATGTTGAACTTTGAATTAGCAAAAATTGTCAACATTTACGGTCAAACAGAAAATGTAGAATAAAAAACTGTCGCAACACTAGTGTGGATGTTCCAGCTTCACATGCTAAGCAGTAGATAAACATTTCCTCTTTTAAAAAATGATAAAATACTTGCAAGAACACAACATGGCACAGCAATAAAGGTCCAGGATTTTCAGCATCCAAGTATCACAGCGATGAGTGAAAATGTGATTTTTACAAAACCGATGAGATGAAAATTAAACTTGTTTCACCGACGAGGTGAAACGATACTATCTTTAGTGGTTTAATGTTTTCATCCGGAAGGCTATTGCACGAAATGTACAAATTGGCAGACGGGCTGTGTGTACTGGTAGGAGGCACCTCCCGTTACTCCATATCATCCTCGTCAAAGATGGGCGGCTCGAAACTGCACACCTCCTCGTAGGTCAACCCTGCAAATCATGAGAACATGTGAACCCCATTGGAAGTTTAATCCGAGGTGGCTAATTGTATTATATTCAATTGCATTATAAGTTGCCTTTCGCCGCACCCTCCTGAAAAAAAATCTGATATTTTTTTTACATTAAACTTCATATTCAAAATATTAAATAAATACCATGCTGTAATAATTGTATACAGTATTGGTCTAGCACCTAACCTGCAAATGACGATTCAAGGAGCACATACGTATGGAAGCTGATTCTACTTTTAGGTATTCGAAATAATATTTTGCAAGAGTTTCAGAGCATATATTGTTTTAAATAATATCGTGATAATAATAATTTGGTATGTTCCAATTGTCATTTCTTTGGGGAATCTGTCTCTAACTTGGGAGCATCTGAACTTAAGAAGGTACCGCCACATAAACATGCATCAGGTAGAGTATAGACATACGTTTCCACTCTTCAATCGCAAGCTCCCGGCTCTCAAAGCTCTGGTCATAGCGTTCCGCCTCGGGCTCGTCGTCTGGGTCGTGATATTGTGTAAAGTATGGGTGGGCCAGTGCCTCAGCTGCCGTTATCCGCTTGTCGGTGTCCAGAACCAGCATTTTCTCCAGCAGGTCGACAGCTTCACAACAAAGTGAGAGAGAATGTATGTCATTGCTTGACAGTTGTTAGAACAATTTACATATTAGAAAAGGTAAAAGGTGCCAAATTGCCAATGTAAAAAAATTCTTGGTTTGATTTCCCTGATCAACACCGCGTAATCAACCTTTGGATGCCTGGGAAGGCAAATTACATCTTTGCTCGAAACCTGTTTTTTGATATACTCAAGTCAAGTTTGGGGCGCTGGAACTTTTTGAACCACCCAGTTTCGAAGTGTTGCTCCATACCAAATTACCTTGAGGATTGGCGCCAATAAACACGTCAGCAAAATTCCTCTTGGGCATGTGCGGCAAGGAGCTGATGTAGTTCCTAGCCTGGGAAGGAAAAAAAAACAGTTGTCAAGACTACTCACAAGCAACGGCATGTTGCAAACGTTCAATACACACACGTTGTTACTTCAAGGTCCATGCAATTTTTTGTTGCCACTTGCTGCTATCTATGGCCAAGCAAGTCAAGACAAGTGGTGGCCATTCATAAAGCAGCATGTTGAAATCCAACTACCGTGACGTAAGCCAAAACAGCAAAGACAAGATTTGGTGGTCAAGGAATCATAGCATAAAGCCATCCCTAAATACCATGAAAACATAACCCAGCATAAGGATGACGGCAGCACTCCAGTTAGGAATTTTGAGGTGATGCGCAGGTGTTGATGCTTCACCTCTCTGACATTTTCGAACTGGAGCAATTTAAGTCTTATTTAGAATGTTTTATACAAATTTACATAAACTTATGATGACTGAGATCCAATAGAAATGCATCAAATATTCTGCCTTTAAAGACGCTAACAGTGTTCATTTTTTATATTTTGGTTATTGTATTCTGCCACCGCCAATTGTTACAAGGTTGTCGGTGCAAAATAAAAACATAACATTGTATACACTCCTTACGTTGAAGATCAAATGCAAATTCCATCTTTTTAATTGGCCCGACGCTGAAGTCAGGATTCAGAATTGGTTTACCATGTTTGTTTTATTGCCAAATCACCATATAAAAAAATTATAACCGGAAAATGGATTTATCGCAAATTGTATTGCGGACCACAAGCTACAGCTCGTTCGTGAAAAACTGCCACAAGTCCTCACCTCGTGGCTGGGCATCCTGTTTATTAGTGACGCCGGCGGTGTTCCCGTCAACCGCATTATCTGCTGAAGCTGGTTTATGTCTACAAGGCTGGTGTCAAGGGGAGCATAGCGACAGGGGCAGAGTTGGTTAGCAAAGCCTTTTCTCACTGCTAGACTCTTGTTATTCTGAGAAGCAAACTGTACGCTAGGAAGCCAAAGGGACGGACGGAATGGAAGCAGGCGGAAGACAAAAGACAAGAATGAGAAATTGAGTCAAGCCAGCGTCCAAACACACTTTGGGTGTATTGGGATTCCTTCACTCATTTTGTACTCCTAATTACTATAGGGAGATATTCTTTTGTTGCGTATATACGGCACTCATAGGCACTAGATTTGGAACACTTGTCACATCATTGCCACTACCTCATTCCAGATTAGTGTCTGCTGTTGGACTTTTCATTATAATTATAGCATTAATGCACACGTTAGGAACATTTCGACTACAATATTTTTTGCATCCAGGTTACTTGATTTTGTGTACTACATTGCCGATCCAATCGCTCAGCAATGCATTAACACTTTCACATACACACAAAATTTTACTTCATTTAATTCCTTTTATCGTGGGGATATGTGGCGCAGAAGATGGATGGATGGATACATTTAAAAAATTTAAAAAAAACTCAAACCTTCACATGGGCTAATGGGATATTTTGTTTCTCTAGTTACGAGTGATTGCTCACTGCTATTCAAGATGCATATACTCATTGCACATTCAAACTTTAGAAAATGGTTCATTCTTTTGGGGAGAGTGAGCAATTCCCGACAAAGTTTCTCATGATTTGATGAAGGAAAGCAAGACATGCGGTCAGTGAGGCAGCACGCACGGGCAAAGTGTTGCTGAGCAAAAGCCTCGGCATGTCGTCGGAAACTCACAGCCTCTGAAGACATTTTCATCAACAGCTCGGGCCCCGGTGTTCCGACCAGCAGCATGATTAGCTTCAACTGATCAATATCTATCGGCATGTGTTAAAGGAAGACGCTGACAGACAGGACAGCGGCACAATGGGGACCCGCCAGGGAGTCTTCGGCTTCCTTGCCATGCCCACCGCCACGCTGCAACTCTGACAAACGGAGAGGGTGCATCGAGAAGCCTCAGGTGAGGAGGTGGACAGGATGTGGAAGAAGGATGAGCAGAAAGAGGAAGACAACACGAAGAAGGTAAAGGACAAGAAAAAAAGGAAGGAGAGAAGGAGGAGGGGTGGAGAAAAGATTAGGAGGAAGGGGGAAGAAGAGGAGGTCCTGTGGCATGGAGCTTGGCCGTTAGTCAGAAAGGTTTCAAGAGGAAGCCCAGTGCCGAGCTCACAAAGCCCAACCAATGGAGTGTGGACCATTCGGAGCAGACATTCTCAACCGGTTGGCCGTCACCCCTCTAGCTACAGACACTTTCTGACTTTTTAAAATACGGATGCTAATGGTTGTGCCGTTCTCCTGACAAACTTGCCTTTCAAAATAAAGTGAGTGTCAAAAGAAAATCCCAGCATGGTTACTCATTCTCTACTAATTCCCATCCCACCAGTTGAGACTGCCTGCAGCCATGTGCACAAAGTGAAACACACAAGTGAAACATCGAGATGAAAAGTGCCTGGATTGAAGGAGAAGGGAGGGAAATGGAGGCTAAGTAGTCATCAACACCTCAGGCTGCCTCACATGTAGAGGGAAAAGACAGATAAGCACATAAAGAAGTTCTTTGACAATACTGACAGGCAGCATGGTCACCTAGAGCGGCGCCCCCATGCGAAGGATACGGTCCGTTCCCGGGAACAAAGTTCTTCCTGTGAGAAGTTCTGCCATGATGCAGCCCACCGACCAAATATCCACTGTAACACGCACACACAAGCACAAGATCAAAAACAACTCCGAAATTTCAATACTAACTGGTCAATGTCAGATAGTACGAGACTACCGATACTACTCCGCGTATAACAATTCCCATGTATTGCGATGTGGAGATTTTTTTTCTGTCATCTTACCGGTCATGTTGTAATGCATCCAGTTCAACATGATCTCTGGGGCACGGTACCAGCGGGTGGCCACATAGCCGGTCATCTCATCGTTGGTGTGCCGCGCCAAGCCGAAGTCCAGAATCTGTCAGGGGTTAGAGGGGGGGTGGAAGGAGCTGTGTTTGCGCAGTAGACAAAGTGTCTTTTGCTACTGCAGTGGGATGACTCACCTTCAGCTCACAATCCTCATTCACTGCCAGGTTGCTGGGTTTTAGATCCTGACAGTAAAAAAAAAAAAAATAGATATGAGAGGCGACAATTTATTATTATTATTTTTTTAGAATGGGAATAATTTGATCACTAATCATGCTGGTAAACAAAATGAGTTAATGAACTGATGCTCAGGCAGGGCAACTAAACAATTTCATCTTTTTTTTCTACTCCAGAGATGAACATTGCCTGTTTCTTCTAAAGCCAGCTATAAGAGAAGGACTAAAAATAAATTAGGGGCAAAGGGAGATAATTGGACTTACTCTGTGAATGATGTCTGCTGAATGGATGTACTGAGACACAATAAAGAAGATGCCCATTAATGTGGATTCATTGTCGCCCGTTTAAATATACACAACCATGTAAAAGTACAAAGACACTCACTTTCAACCCTCGGAGGATCTGGTATATGAGGAACTGCACATGGTCGTCTGTCAGCTTTTGACATTTCACGATGTTGTTGAGGTCTGCGCCCATTAAATGAGTCACAAGATACCTGCCAATTAATGACACATTTAATGAATGCTTGGCGAAAATGCCCTGAAACCGTTTGCCTGCCGCTATCTCTAACAAAAACTAAAATGTCAACACATATAAGATTAAAAATATGTTCATATTAGGAGTGAACAGACCATTAAATACAAAGGAAATATGCTATATTTTAGGTGCAGTAGTCAATTTAAGGAGTTTGAAGTAACAGAGTCCGCATGTGTTTACATGCTAGCGTGACACGAAGCAAAGTTACACCACCTTGGAAAATTCAACCTGCCTCAGGGCAGCTGTGGCTACATAATGTAGTTTAGAGTGTGAATGTGGGCGTGCATGAAGAATATATAATATCCTCTGTGAAGCGCCTCTGAGCCTCCAAAATAGCTCTATATCAATCTGATGCGTCAATATTATTGTTAATAATTGGGAAATACTATAGAGGTCTCCATCTTCGATAGAAAGCTTCTTGTCTGACACTGTGAGAAGCCTCGCCACAGCATTCTGATTCTGCAGGCTATTTTTAGAACTGGGGGGGCGCACACAGCTCCTGCATACTTATTGAACTGTTAGCAGAGCATGTGCCATGCAGCAATGGCCGCCATCAGAAGACCTTTATGAACTGCACAGAAAATCTTTTTAAAGGAGGCATAGTCTACATTTTCCGCAAAGCATTCCCGGGTGTCTTCATGACATGTCTGTTTGCTTTTCGATTCATTAACCACGAATGCAATATTAATCAAAATACCGAGTATATTATTGTAAAAAAAAATCCCATCCCCTTAACGACACCTGGCAACTATTACATTTTGGAAAAAATGAAGAGCGTCCTATATTTATGTGTATAGTATTTTCTATAGTGTTAGCACTAAGGAGTCAAAACTGGGATTAGCATTTGTACATTTTTGTAAACATTTGATATAAATCATTTTTGAACACATTAGACTTACACATCTGTGAACTCCTTCAGAGAGGTGGCGGGGCTGAAAACGTCCAAGAGGCCGATTACCTGCAAACAGAAGCATCTAATTAAAACAACATTTGAGGATCAAATTTCAAATTTTGAGGAGCTACTTTTTCCAGATTAATCCCAGGGGTTTGAAGCAAGGGCTTTATCAAACAATTAAAAAAATACAACAAAAATACGACAATGAATAAACAATTGTTTTTTGAATATCTATAGTGAATGAACTGTTTTGATTTCTTATTCACATTGTGTATAATGGCAAACTGTATAGAGACACATTTTCAGTGGGGCAATTTTAAACACAAATATAAATTTCAATTTAAAATGACTATTTCTGAACAGGTTGTATGGTCTTTTAGCAAACTGAATTAATAAAAAAAGTTATTTTTTAACTTTTGAGGTTATTTGTTGTACGGACCTCAAAAAGACATCGTAAAAACTCGGGACCCTAATTTGAAAAGAGACAGCATTACTGATATTATAAACATTTAAAAGTACAGCACCAGTCAAAAGTTGGCACATAAAGTTGATGCACAATTTGTCTTCAGGGGCCACATAAAATGATGTGATGGGCCACATCTGGCCCCCAGGCCTTGCATTTGACACCCACGATTCAAATGAAACATATAAAAATACATTTTGTTTTGAGTAATATTTTTTGTTTACCAACTAATTCAATGAATACTTCTTCATAATGTTGGTCATAATGGAGTTTTAAAATCTTTTAGAACTCTTCTCAATTGCTCGTCATACGAGACAAGTTTGCCATTGAACTTGTACAGTTTTCTTTATCACACTGCTGTGCAGCCTAAACATGCATTAACATGCTCAAGCTTCCACTGAAATGATTGCTCTAATGAAATCGATGAAATCAATCAAGTTGAGGATGATAGACAAAGCAGCAGACTCACATTTTCGTGCTTCATGTGCTTCAACAAGCGCAGTTCCCTGTAGGTACGCTTGGCGTGGATGATGGACTGAAAAGGTCTGGAGAGCTTCTTCACGGCCAATTTTAAGCCACTCTTCACATCGTACGCAGAACTGTTGGAAAATAAACATTTACATACTGCCTTTGGAAAATCATTTGCAGAAGGCGTAACAGGGAGGGGAAAGAAAAGGCGACATCAGCAGAAAATGTAAGCTCTCAGCTCACTGTAACCACAATAAAATGGTTGCTGCTTCCTCAACCAAGATCACCGAGCAGATAACACGTCACACATGACTCAAGCCCAAAATTAATAGATGCAATCGTAATAATGAGGCAAGTGCTGACTTTAATTGTGGAGAAAGCTTTTTGGAATAGCATTATGGTGGAATAGGAGGTAGACTATCTGGGTCAGGGTCAATCTCAGATCCGGCCTTGTGTTCTTGAGTTTGCATTTAAACTCCCTATGATTACATAGATTTCTCCTCACACATTCCAAGACAGGCTTCAGTGTCCATAATTGTTAATATGAAAGGCAATGCTAGTTTATCTTCCTGTATCTGTCCATTGTCTGTCTATACAATCCCCAACTGATGACCAAATCCAGTGTTTCTGAAGGTGTGCCCAGCAAAAGGGCAAGGGGAGGCATCTTATGGAGTTAACTTTGTGAATGTGCTGTATAAAATAGCACATTTCCAACATAAAGTTAACACAACAGTATTTGAAAACTCTATGCTCCACTAATTGTTCCAAGTCTGCAGACCTTTACATACAGGTTTACATTCCTTGAGCATTTCTTTAATGCAATTAGGAAGTAAATCATTCAGTGATTTGTACATCAGTAGCACAAGTTTAAAGTCTATTCAACAGCTGAATGGGAGTAAGCCTTTAGGACTGGAGCGATGTATTCTGATCTCTTTGTCCGGGTCAGAACCCGAGCTGCTGCGTTCTGAAAGAGCTGCAGCTGTTTAGTGCTCTTTTGGGGAAGTCCAGTCGGAAGTCCAATGTAATAATCAAGTCTGGTGAAGATAAAAGCATAGTGGAACTTCTACTGGTCTGCCCAAAACCCTTTCGTATTGTTCTTCAACTGGTAAGAGGCCTGATTTTGTGATTGATTTGTTATGATTGCTGACAATCAGATACAAATCCATTAGCCCACCAAGGTTTTGGTCTTGGGCTTTGTTTATTTAAAGACCCCTCACTTCTGTTAATGTTTAATAGAAATCAGTATTAAGATTCACAGGGCCACCACTATTCTTCTGTTGCATTCAACCAATACAACTGTGCAGAATGCAAATTTGAATGCATTCTGACCACTTTATCACGGTGTCTGCAAATCAGCTATGTGACGCTAATTACGTCATGGCACCAATGTTTAACACTACAATTTTCGCAACGTCAGGTTGTTTGAGCATATCTATGCAGACGATGTCTGCAAGAATTTCCAAACTAATAAATTACTTTAATGTAAAAGCTTTTTTTTTGTTTGTTTGTTTTTTGACAACTTATCTGTGAAGAACTTGCTAACGAGCTTTAGCACGGCGAGCGTAGGCCTCATTAAAATGAATGGGTAAGGAGTGCAAAAGTTGGGTGACACACAAACAGCAGCACAAAGTTGTTTACCAGACGGATCCGTACGCGCCGGAGCCGACCGGAGACAAGTTCTGGTAGCGCTCCGGGACTTCCCATATGGCTTTGTTGACTTCCTGCAGGTAAAACTTGGGTCTTTCTTTCTGCGACATTACTGCCGACCACCGATTGCCGAGTAATTCACTCCTCGTCTTGTCTGCAACCGGACTTCAACTTCCCCAAAACTTACAAAAACACGATAAAGGCGGACTCTTTCTTCCCTCCTTTCTGTGCAACAACTTGAGCAGTGAGGTTCGTCCTCTTGCGAAATGTTGCAAAATCCCCGTCTGATTGCACGCACAATGAGTCTTGAAATGTTCCCTGTTTTCGACGCCTCCTCCCGCAACTCTGCCCCACTTGCACGGCGCCAAATCTCGCGAGAACCAAAACGTGACCGAAACGCGAGCTGCGTTCATTTATCGTGCTGAATGTGAAAGCTATGTGCGCTGATCTTATCACATTGATCTGATTTGAATAAATAGTGTAAAAGTTAACTCCTTTGTATGTAATAAAATAAAATGTCTTTGCATTTACAAGGAAGACAAATCAACAAAGTCATACCCCAAAAAGCTGATATAAAGTTTATAAAATATAAACTTTCTCTATTATGTTTGATAACTTGGTACAGGCCAGGAAGTTTTTATAAATTACTTTTGAAGGTATGCAAGATATTTGGCATTTAAAATCATATTTTCAGAGTCACTTTTACAATACACGTAGCTACATTTTGTTTCACAACTATAATTTACACAAGGGCATGTTTTTTCTATTTTGTGCCTGAGTTGTATGGAATTTGAAGGGGGCAGAGAATGTCCTCCAATTGTAGAATGGCTAATACGCAGTACACAATAAGAGATAAAACAATCTTTAGATAAATTTATTGTGAAAAAATAGAAGGCACAACATGGTTTCAAATGGAAAATATCAACGCAGCAACATTTGCCTTCTAGGCTAAAGCCAAATTATTAGACATATTCAAATAATAACATTACAAACGTAGGTCACCTAATACAAAACAGATAAGCAAATTTCAAATGACAAAAAGACAAAGAACACAACCCCCAATACAAGTGTAATGGAAATTGGATTATTATAGTACTTTATTCAATAATCAATTGCATTTCTAATTTCTTTCATGATGTTTTCATATTAGTGTTCTTTAATTTTACAAGAAACTGTCCTGTGTTCCAGCCTCGAGACAAACATGGCCATATTCCTGGTGCCCACATTTTATGGCCACACATTTTTTGGAAGGATTATGTCTCGTCATAAACTTGCTTCATATACCCTCCCTCCATGGACATAAATAAAAGCATTCAGCAAATCTGCTTTCGTCAAATCTTTGCATCAGGCATAATCAGACTCACAATCCTCTTTTTGCAGGTGACAAGATGACGACTTCAGAGGGACCGAATCAAATCCGTCGGGCGTCCTCTGAATAAAACAAAATAGAAGATTAAAAAAAGGTGCTTCGCATCTGTGTCTCAAGCGTCTGCATGTGGGGGAATTACCGACCTCACGCGAGTATGCTTTCATTTTGCTGAAGAAGGACTTGTGTGTGAGATGGATGAGGTCGTCCTCGGCGTCCTCTCCTTCCATGATTGCGCAGCTGTCGGCTGTGGGCAGTTCGCACTCTTTGCCCCCGGAGCTCATTATCAGTTTGGAGTACTTGTACTCCAATCTGCAGGGGAACAGCAGCCGCACCTTTACACTGATTGACGAACTTTGAATGGCATTTCGGCAGGAAACTAAAATACTCATTTGCCTTCTTTTGACCTATAAACTTTTAAATTCAACTTTTCCATGTATTTTTACACAACTTGCTGTTCCCTAACAAAGAGTGGAATGGTGACAGAAAGGCAGCAAAGTGCACGTCCTTGGAGATTTTAAAAAATCGGGCAGCTTAATTTCATCAGCATCACCACAAAGTCAAAACAAGTCATCTTACTTGCGTGTCTTCTTCCAGAAGTAACAGATGAGGGTGACGAGAAGAGCAGCAGCGGCGGTTCCCGTGGAAACGCCAAACTTCAGCCAGAAATCCAGACTCACACAAGCGCTGACTGTCTGGACTGGAAGTGCCTCTCCTCCATGACACTGCAACGGCTGCTGCCAGACGTAAGTCGTCCTCTAAGACGACAACACAAAAAAAAAAAAAAAAAAAGAACCTCGGCACTAAGTCTCACACTTTGGGTAAAAATTATGAGGTTGCATAATAATTTGTAATTTTGATGAGACTCTATCAACTCGCCCTTGTGTCCATGCTTACCTGTATTCCTTGTTCACAAGCACTGACAATCTCCCTGTAATTATGTTTGGTGCATCGTGGACATGCATGCTGACTCTGCCAAAGGAAGTGGAAAGTGCAGCCATCACACGTCCCCTCTGAGCAGTTACTGTGAAGAAGAAACCATATCAGATTTAGAGTGTTCAATCAAACTAGGGTAGAGTAATATGGCCTTAAAGTGAATGTCTACCATTTTTTCTCCATCTGATTTCCAATTTTATTATTGCCCCCCTCACATTTGCTTTATTTATTTCTTCAGGAATTTGTCTTTGTTTAAATGTTATTTCCCAAGCACTGAGCCATGGTACAATAAAATAAGATGAGATAATAATTTAATAAAAAATCAGAAAGTTAATTTATCTTCTACAGTGGCACACAGCTGATTGTTAAAAAAAATGCCTAATATAAAAATATACATACAAACTGTGACTTGTTTGTGTCTTTAGTTGCAGTGCAGATAAAAACAGAGCAGCAAATAAAGACAGTTGTATCACCTTTCAAGGATACAATAAGAAAGCAGAAAACAAACACAGCTACTATTGGCAGGTGATAGGGGGAAAAACCCTGAAGCAAGGAACTGACGCCGCCCTGAAAAATATCTATAATTACACAACAAATTATGATGCCAAAACATGAATTTTTAAACTCATTTTAGAACATTACCCTTAAAATATATATATTTTTTACGGATTACTTTATGTTTGAAAATATACTCGAGGTATATGTGGCCAAAGACTCCAAAACCCAATCTAAAAAATGAAATCAAGGCAACTCGTTTGTTGAAGACATTTCATCTTTTCATCGTGATTTATGAGATTTCTAAATTCTAGGTGTGGAGTCCTTCTATTTATACCTCAGTATGTGTGTTCCCTGGGTGTGGTTAGTCTTGTTGTTCAGTGTAGTTAGCAAACCAATCAATCAGTCATTCATGCATGATATAAAACAAAATAACCACACATGACTATACAGTTTAAACCTGGAGAAGCATTTTGAGTTAAAAATGGCATTTCGGATTTTAAAAAATTAATAATAATTAAAATAAATAAATTAATTAAATTTAGAGTCAACCTTTGCTTCTCTGGCCAGATGTAATACAGTACAGACCATTTAGGTAAGGCTTTGGCAGCATCTAGTGGCATCTTACCAAATTACAGAACGCACACAAAAATCAAGGATTTGCAGGGAAGAGACCGACCTTAGTTACTTTGAAAAGCAAGAAATCAGTAAAGCAACAAAGTTACTTTTTTTTTTTTTTTTTAAGACAACTGTGGCAACACTGGTGGTGAACAGAGAAAATATTTTGTAAACTAACTACTCTCTGCAGCCATTTTTCTACCAGTGCTCATCAGCAGAAACATGCTTTGAACTACGAATGCCAGAAACAAATGATTTAATTAATTCAGACTGAATAATAAAACTAAATTAAATCAAATGTATTAATCGCTTACCCCTACACAAAATCAAAACAGCAAGCAATACCTGGGCGGTGTGATGTGGTCTTTTGCACTCATGCCCGGGTCGCATCTCAGCCTGATAGTGGCCGTGCGGCCTCCTTTACAAGCCTGCGTTGTCTCAGCGGACCTGAAAAGACAAGACAGTTTCTTGGGATTGTGTTTTTAAATACACCCTGAACAAAAAATGCTCTGGCAGGTTGGATAAATGTTATGTTATCACTCTCATATGCTCATTCTACTCACTGGGAATTCAATATGGCAAAGAACCCTCTAGAAAAACTCTAAAAGAGTTGCTACCCGTTGGAAATTTCCCATCGTAAATAAGCAGTGTTGGTACGACTTACCTGAAATAAAATATAAGATCCGGTAGGTTTGACGTAGAGGGGAAGAGCCCCGGTGGAGAGGAGATGTTCGCCAGGGCGGTGTCAGTAGTTACACCTTCAACAAAGCGCAAGCATTAGAGCAAGAACAAGGCCAACTGTCATAATTTATTAGAAACACAAAGTAACCAAATGGAATTGTGGTCAATGAAATCTTGACAGTTTTAACATTGGCTTGGTCAGAGTGGAGCTAAGTTTAGCCTGAGTTTGGCTTTTGCCTGACAACAAATCCATGTCTGATGTGCAGTTATTGCTTTTGCATCATCTTGTGATGAAGAACAGAATAGATTAACCTTATCATTCTAACTACTGTATTAACATGGGCAATTTTTAGATTTGATTTGATGGGATGTCAAACTACTATTTTTTTTTCTGCTTTTCATGGCAGGGCTCCAGCCCTGTTTGCTGAATAAAAACAAGTCCAAAAGGTTATAAAATGGCCAATGGGAAAGGAGTATTTGGTTGGGGGTTTTCAGGTTGCATTTTTGGAAAATGAGCAGCATGTCCGCTTTGGACTGCATGATGACGGCATACCAACGAGAGTGTCGCCGACAACAAAGGGCTGTGACGCCACCATGTTCTGACTCCTGATGTCCGAGGGAACCACGAGAGACTGGCAAACGTGACCCTGGACCACTCGGCCGTGCTCCGTCACGTTGTCCACGCAGGTCGCTGGCGCTCTGCCCTGCAAAACCGCGTCGGCGGGTGAAGAGGAATA
Source organism: Syngnathus floridae (assembly GCF_059516105.1). Taxonomy (NCBI): domain Eukaryota; kingdom Metazoa; phylum Chordata; class Actinopteri; order Syngnathiformes; family Syngnathidae; genus Syngnathus; species Syngnathus floridae. The sequence goes on along the minus strand of NC_142414.1, from coordinate 13,978,617 downwards.
GATACGTAGGGGCCAGAAGGGCACCGAGGTGGCGATGCGTCACCTCTTCGCCGCACAGAGCCACGCTGAAATGATGGAAGTAGCGCAGGCCTTTACTGGTGAAACGCAGGCCACTTTGGAAGGAGGTGACATTGGACAGAGGAGAGAAGTCATAGTGCAGCAACGCGCCACCTGTTGTCTGCACTGTGGCCGTGCAATCACTGAGGCACGCCGTGTAGGCCTGGGGTAGACCAGAAGATACAAATTGAGAGTAAGAGATGCCATTCACATTGGAATATACAAAAACAAATATGACAATTAAATGTGCTTACAAGATCACAATCAGTCTATTTTGAACAAGCATGAGAATATAATTCGTTGAAATGACGAACAGATGTGTATATAGTGTGAACAGAAAAGACACTTTACAAACAACAAGGCAGCGGTTCAGATAATGCAAAAATGTATCAAATTCAACACCAGTTACGCAACTAACATTGCACTTTCTGTTATGGCTCTTATTTAAAATGTATTCACACCACTTCCAATGCACCGCTTATGATTACAAGTATCACTTCTGACTGTCTTATGCCTTTCATTTGGGTCATGGGTGACCAATTGGCAGTCGCCAAGTAATGTTTGCAACAGCACACAGATAAGGTAACACTTGAACCTGGTTGTTCTTTGTATTTGAGCCGCACGCAACACAAGCCGGTTCTCCGGTAGGCCACTCAGTCGCGACGATGGAATTTGGCGGGCAGCGCTGGCACGTTCCCTTGACTCCCTCGCCGACCTTCTCGCTGACCAAGCGATGGGCCGGTGGGCAGGGCACGCAGGCCGAGTCGTCGTCGGGGCTAGACGTGAGGGCGCACTGGTGACATTTTGAGGCCACGCCCCCCAGAACATTGGTGATGTGAATGGAGAAAATCTTCGCGACGTCAGTGCTGTACCGCTTCTCCTGACAAAGGGGCACAGTTTGATCCAGTTCAAATACTTAGCATACAAACCAGAGCAAAAATGCACTAGGCTACTTTCCGCTCTGTCGCTTAGCAACCAGCGCCTTACTCTGCGGAGTCTGCTGCAAAACCCAAGTGCAGTGTGCAATTGTGATACATAACCATCATTTCCTATCCCCATCTTGCTTTTTCACTGCATATATGACTTCCTTAAAAGGTCAAGAGGATTTATAAAATCCTGACCGTTGTGGAGTTGTCTGTACGTTGGAAAGCCCAGGTGAAGCTGACAGTGGCGTTGCTTTGAATCAGGTACGAGTATGACTGCTTCCCGTTGCTGCCCTTCCACTGCTCAACTTCATTGTTGCTCCACGGATTAAGACCCTGTCGAGAAAGCCAACGGCACCGTATAAAGCGTCCATTGTTTTAGTTTGACATCGGACAACAATCTATTTGTGACATCGTACCGCCAGAAAAAGCAAGGTGCAATCTGCCGAACATGAGGTTTCAAAGACAAAGCTGATGCGAGACAGTTCACTCCGCTTGCCGTCTTTTGCCTGAGACTTTGGCAGTCTGTGAAGACGACACGTCAGTTGCATGAATTACCACCATAAATATCGAGCAGATGTTCACCTGTATCCCGGGACAGTGAGCGTGAGCATGAGGTAGTCTGTGTCTCGATCACCGGGAGTGGTGTACACGTACTCTCCGGCCACCTCCCACGCTGTCAGACAGACAAAAACGGCAGATATCACTGAGCCTTTATCGAATGATAATCAATGTCGTAATTATTGCGACAGGTTTTCTAGTGACAGTATGATCGCAGTTACTTTTTTTTTTCCTAGATGTTTTGATGCGTTCACTCACCAGTGCGGTGCACGGAGTCATCCAAATCTGTCCGTAGGACATTGCTTTTCATGTTGCTTGGCATTGTGTTCCACCATTTGTACTCAAAACCAACCACAGCTTCTGTGCCAGCAGGGCACTCTTTACAGGCTGTTAACCAAAGATCAAGATCACTTCAAGCCAAACACACACACAAATAAACATAAGACAGCAAGGTTTGTCCACCTGTCCCATTTGAGTAGAAGTTTTCAGCACAAGCTTGGCAGGTGGCTGAGGTGTTGCTCATGAAAAACCCCGGGTTACACGGCGGACACATTTGCTTCTCTCCCGACGCGGGAAGCTTCACGGACCCCTTGGCGGTTTCGCTGCAGATTTTAGGCTCGATCCATTTGTACATCAGCTGCGTCTGAGGCACACCATGTACAAGTATTTCAACCTAAAAATCCGAACTAAACTCATGTCCATCTTTGCATTTTCTTTAGCTTGCCCTCGTTTGGGTCACATTACTTGGGTTGAGCTGGATGGTTGTAGATAAGGACAATTTAAATCCAGAAGACCTGAACTTTTTCTGTAAGTGGGCTCCTGCGATAAGATATACCATGATGAGCATACCTTTCCGTGTGCGTCACAGGGGGTATGCGTATAGAAGTAGTCTGTATTTGTGCATGCCGGTCTCATTTTGCAGCTTCCTGATGAAACCTCTGCAAAAACGCCAATAAAAGCTCAAATCAACATTAGCCACGCAGCTAATGCAATTTAAGTTTACTTTTCTAAACACAACATGAAACATCTCATTTTAAATTTATATGCAAAATTCTTCCTGATAAGAGGCCCTTCGACCCAAACTGTTGCTATAAAAAGCAAGCAGACATCTCGGATGTACCTGCGTATTTATCAGGGTCACACTGTTGGCAAACGGTAGCCCCCTTGTTGGAGTAGGTATCAGGGGGGCAGGGGTCACAGCGGGCGGCTCCCGGCATGGCGCTGTGGGTGCCTGGTTTGCAGTGGAAACACTCGGACGTGTAGGCCACACCTGCGGAGAAGGATACATCACAGTATTATGTAGATCAATTACAATAAATACTCTTCCAAAGATGACTGAGGAAAAAAAAATGATCAAATTAATTATTAAATTAAAAATGTTATCGGCAGAATTGACCATCTGTACCCGAGATGCGTATGTTCCGCAGCAACACGGCTTTGTCAGAAAGGTCTGTGTGAAAGGTGTAGGCAGTGGTTCTCCAGAACAAAACATTACTGCCTTTGTTCAGCTCGACCTGTAGCAATCAGAATAATGTACAAGTACATCCTCCATAAATGCACAACTTCTTGATACACTTTGTGTATTACATGGCGAAGGGTTCAAACCTCATGATGACTCCAGTCGCTCTCAGAGATCCCCATCCAGCGGCTGGTAGATTCAGTGGACTGACACTGGTCGTTTTGGACCTGAAAGGGAGAGAAGAAGAAAGACTGACATAAAACTGTGGAATTTTAGAAAGACACAATGGTCACAGAGACCACTTACAAAGAACTCAAAGTAGATGCTGCTGTCGGAATAGGAATAGTCAAAGGAAACGCTTCCCGGTTTCTTCAGGTTGACTGAATACGACAGCGTGGCCGTGCACTCGTCCGTGTTTGAGGCCACATAATCGCCCATTGGTGTCCAAGTAGAACTGTAGAAAAGATTAAAAAAAAACATATAAAGTAGAAAATGGCACCAAATTGAAATTATGACCTGGTTTAATACTGTGCGAGCATTGTGTGAATTTTGGGGCGTGTGAATAGTGTTGTAAATGTCCCGAATGAGTTAAACTGTTAGATGTTTAAATGGGTTGAGGAAAAAATACATTAATGTCAATTATCTCTTCAATTTTTTAATTCAATAGTGAAAATGTGTCAATTAGGGGGGCGTGCTAAAAACCTGTATGAAATTTAAGGATTGTGGAAATATTTCCCAAGATGTCTTGAAAAAGCAGCAAAGTGATGCGATGGAACGGCAAAGATGTGCAACACATCTTTGAATGTGTCATTCACTTGAAAGTTTATGTCTATTTTGAAACAAGGTGATTTGTTCCAAAATATCAGAAGTATTTTCATGCGCGCTGATCTGATTATCAATCAACATAAACCACCCCTGTTGCTTGGAATAAATTCCCCATGCGCTGTACTAACTTGGAGCAGTCTGTTTCCACGTCCCAGCCATTGGTGTTTATCCCGAGCGTGACGAAGCCTGCGGGCAGGCGGTCCCACTCGTCGAAGGCCACGCCAGAGCCCAGAGAATGCGTTCCGGCTGCACACTTCTGGCACATCTGAGTCCGCATGTCCAGAAACTCACCCTCATTGCAGGAGAAAGCTACCAAAAGAACCCAAAATCAATCTGCAACATCGATTTGTACATTGGACCTTTTGCTTCAAACACAACATCGGATGCGAGACACTCACTGCACTGAGTGCCTTTGACTGGGTCTGGGAGGCCGGTGCAGGTTAGGGCCTTGTTGGGAATGGCCACCCTCCAGCGAGAGCCCAGCACGTCGCATTCGGTGTATTCAAAGTGGTAATCTGACTGCAGAAAGGACAAACAAGTGGGACAGTCACATTATTTACAGATGAAACACATTTGCAAACGCAGAAAGAAATGTGTCAAGACAAGGGATCTGTACGAATTGGCGGCGTTTCAAGCAAGCGTGGAAAAGCAAACATCAAATTATCCATTTCTGACACATATTAGAACAAGTACATATTGCACGTTAAGCATGCCCCCATGTATTAAATGTTACTCAATTCAATCAATTTAATGTCTGTTCCAATACTTTTTGCTCACTTGAAAAAAAAAAACTGAGAATCTTATCTAACTTATCCAACTCCTCGAGCAGCTATGTTTTAAAAACATGACTAGCGACTTTAATTCCCACTGAGGAGATGACACCAGTTGGAATAATGTTTGCAGTACAAGTCAGATGATAATAAACAGGTTTTATCTCAGAGGATGAGGACAGCCTCCTTTCCAAATAAAGACGAGGCTAATATTTGCCAAGGAGCTCGTTCCAAATGTTATTTTAATGTCCCATGTTGGGGGGCGTGATGCAAGCTCTTTTCCTTTGATGCTTTAACCCTTTTTTCAACATTGGTGCCAGCCAGCTTAGTTTCTCTTTTTCTGTGGGGTCTTAAAGCTACTTAGTAGGTGACGGAAAAACAGTGTAGCACCTGCATGAATGTCATTTAGGAGCGAAGTAGACTGTTATCTTGCTGCCGGTATACTGAAGTGAAGCTCATGAGGCGGGGTAAGCCTTGCAGGATTAATAGTTAACAGAAACACAGCATCAACAGGAGTGGGCAGGACTCTGGCTTTTCCATTAGCCCCTTTGGCTGCTAGAGGAGCAGATGGGTCTGGCGCCTCAGCTCTAATGTTAAAATGCATCTAATTAGACATGTGCCGCAGGATGTAAAAGGTCACTTGGGCAAAACAGGAACTCACAGAAACGCCATATCAGGGATAAACAACTAAAACAATTGTTTGAAAAAGAGCTGCTTTTCATTTGCATTCTATAATGGTATCAAATTCAAGGCACGAGGCCTAAATCTTGCCCGCTAGATTATTTTTATGGCCCGCAAAAGAAAATCATGTACATCAACCCTCATGGTTTGGGCTAAAATCTGTCCCAAATTTCAAATTGTCATGTAATTGTAATGAATTCACAAGCATTTTTGGGGGTTTACAAACTATCGTTATAGTAACTTGAACAAACTGTTATGCTAGATTTTTTTTTTATGTCAAAACTAGGTCACTTTGTTGTTCATATATGTATGAATATATATGATAAGGTGTTCAAACGTTCAGAATGTTTCAGTCATATTGGCCCTGTGAAAGAAACGGCATCATTATGTGGCCCGTGAGAAAAATGGGTTTGACACCATTGCCTAATGTTCAATAAATTAGTGTTATGATATTCAGTATAATAATAATATAACAAAGGGGGGTAATGAAACCAAAAAGGTTTAGGCATCTGTTTTATTTGTTGATTGTCTTCTCAGTTGCGTTAAATACAAATAGAGCAAATTTAAAAAGTTTACATAAGTGTACACACCCTATTATAATTGTGATGTGGCTGTGTGGAGAATTAACCAATTACATGTAAATTGCAAACTCAAGTTGAATGGGAGTTAAGTCATGCTATTTTATGTAGTCATGTATAACTTTTTTGGGACATGGTGTTTTACACGGGACACATAGGTGATTTTAGTTCTTGTAATTTTAACTATGAATCTTTTATTTAACCACATGTTTCAAATAAGCAACTGAATGGATTTTAAAATTAAAATAATAATAAAAAGGCTGCCACTCACAACGGCGCCACAAAAAAAACAAGTGTGAAAGTTAAAAGTCCACACACACACACACACACACACACACACACACACACACACACACACACACACACACACACACACACACACACACACACACACACACACACACACACACACACACACTCAAAGTCTGTAATGTCCAGTTATATTGAAGAAAAATTCAAAACATATCATGAATCATTTATTTTTACATCTACTCTACAGTATAGACTGGATAGCTATGTTACTGTACATTTAATGGCTATATGTAAAAAAACAAAAAAAAAAAAGAGAAACGTTCGTATGAAACAAGTGCACAAGCATCATCATACATAGATACAGCATATGTTCATTTCCCACACACACGAACACACTCATACTATCTTTTCACAGTAAACAAGTCTTAAGCAAGTGAGTTGTAACAACTTCCTAAGAATAAGGGTTACTTTTGATAACCCTGCATTTATTAAAAACAATTATCTGACTTTCACTTTTGAGTTTACACATTGCTTGACAACCACTAGCTAAGACGTACGTACAAAGACAACTCTAATTTCTAGGAAAAAGGTAGAAGTCGCCCCAACTTAAACTACTCCAACTTACCTCTTTGCACATGGGCAAATCCGCAAAACCGCGTGCAAAAAGCAGGCAAAGAAGGGGTAGTAGATACATGGCAGCCTGCTGTCCAGATCCGAGTGATGGAAGTCACAGGTGGAGGAAGACATCGAATACGGACACGCCCCACACACGCCATAGTCGTCAGGTGCGGCCCCCTTCTCGACATAATGGATGAGTCAGCGTTCACTGCAGAGGTGGCGAAAATACGCACGCTCCGTGCTTATGATCAAAAAAAGTAATTTGAAAAAAACGTTTAATATCAATTATATACAATCAAATATTTACAATAAAAAAAATACATAAAGAAAATAATTTCCCTCTTAGGGAATGTGCACAGTGCTGGTATCGAGAAGAATCACAAAATAATGAAAATTACAATGAAAATTAACTTCCTGATTGTTCTGCCCGTTTTGCTTTGTTCAAGACAACCTTCGTCAGCATTCAGCAATGATAATTCATGCCTTTGTTACACTTCAACTGGATTAATGTGATGCACTTTTCATGTTGGAGTGTTCCAGTGCTCCTTCAAGTCAGATGCCGTTGTTAGCATTGATGTACCCCCCAAAATTTAAATCCTCACAACCAATCTGGGATGCTGCGATTTCCAAATTGGTGTGAGACACACATCACGAAGGAAATAGAGTGAAACCTCCAAAGTTGAACTTCTCAAATGTGGCACAATTTGCAATTAAACCAAAATAAATGTCAACCAGTTTCTGCAGTTGTGTGCTACCACAAAAGACTGCAACTCAGTAAAATAAAATAAAAAAACCTTTCCGCTTAAGGCCACATTACATATAAATGGAATAATGCAAGGGCCACTTTACAATTGGACTTCTATATATACATATAAAACACAAAACACTAAGAAATTATATAATGTCATTATAATGAAGTTATTTGAAAAAACGTATGTAAGAACTTTAGCTGTTGAGGTGCTATTTTTGTTGTACTTTCTTTGCGTCTTTACATATACAGCATAAAACAAGCTCTCTATAACGATCCTTTTTTGAAACCCACAACTCTTAAACAGTTCTTCCTATTTTAAAATTGTGTCAAACGTCAGTTTTAAAATGTTACATCCGCTAAAATGGACAGGAGGCCGTAGTTTGGACACTCCCGTTCGACAGGCTAACCAGAGAAAGCTAACTGTGCTAGGAAATGAGCGCCATTTATTGTGAGCAGATTACTCCATCCAAAACGTAATATTGTAACATGAAGCCAGATACCATCCAATGTCGCAAACCTCCACCTCCTGTTCTACGTTCACCTGTGGTGCATATGCTAACAGAGCTTCTTCCAGACCACCGTGAATGTGGCCACAGAATCTGAAGGCAATACTCAAGGTCTCAATCCAGCCTGAGTTTGCTTTTTCCGGCGAACGCGTCGAAGGAACGCCTCCTCAACCCACTTGTCGGCGCCAAGCATGCAAGGGCCGTTGTGGACACAAAGGAAGGTCATCTCGTCGACGTAGCTGAGGTTCTTCAGCAACTGTGGGCCAAAATGACAAAAGTGACTTTCAGTAAAAAGCGGTATCGAATGTGAACCCGCGCGTCAAACGCTCACTTTGGGTGTGATGAAGAAGTACTGCGACGTTTGCTCTTTGCAGGCGGTGCTGACCAGAATGTCATAAACTCTCCTCTCATTGATGGGATCCATACCCTAACCAGGAGACCAAAAGACATAAGATAGCGACTCTTAGAAGTGGGGGCAAGTCACATATCGTCCTTGTCGATATAATTGTGATTAAAAAAGAAACTGCCAAGCTGTCGGGTTCGCAATTTGGAAAGATGATCATTGTGGGGTTAGATTTTTCTTGTTGTTGATCCAAACTAAAATTGGCATGATGATTCTAAACATTACCTGGTTGATCTCATCCACCACTCTGAAGGGGCAGCGGTTGAGCTCCTGCAGAGCCATGAGGTACAACATAGTGGAAACGCTGCGCTCTCCTCCACTCTGATGGAACTGCGTCAGTTCATGCAGTTGACTGCTCTCGTGGAACTTGACCCGAATGTTGATGCCATACTTGTCGTATTCCTCCTGCACACATCCAAATAACGTGTCAAAATCTCACCATCACAGCAAATCAGGAAGCTCACTGAGGCTGGCGCCGCACAAAAATACCACACGGCACCAGCTGCTTGTGTTGAGTCTTTGGATAACGTGCATCGAGACATTCACCATGCTGACGAGGACTGCAGTGAAGTTGATTTCTTCGTCTTCTACGACTACCACCACCACTACCCCTACCATCGCCATGTTCATATGCGCGCGCTCTTTAAAAATCAACATGTGTAAAGAAACCAAAAAAAGACACACACGCTTAAAAGGGGGAGGTCAAAGGTAAGAACAAAGTGTGCTACCTCGTTTTCAAAGTGCAAATCCACTTCTCCTGCACAATTCATGGCGTGGAAGAAATCACTGAACTTTTCGTTGATTTGTTCCACCAGCTGTTTCAGAGGGTTAAGCCAGTTTTCTTTGGCCTGTGCAAACACACACGGACAGACATGCGTACACATACACATAGAAATATATATTGAATCTTTTAGACTTTTGCCCTTTCCTTTTTTAATATGTTGGCTGGTTCTGCGACTTCTACTCTAGTGTGACTGTCAGTTATAACCATGATGGATAATTTGTAATTAATAATTTATTGATCTAGCATTATCAATACAAATATTACTAATAATAAAATAGAATATTTATAATTATTGTTTTATGTTTGAGCTTATGTACAGCCAAATGTATTTATTTTTAACTTTAGAGGTTAAAATAAGTCCCCAAATGCCCTGAAGGTCACAGTGCATTTTAGCATCATGTTGATATTTGACCCAAAAGGCACGTGTGATTGTAATGTACCTGTGACATCTTTTGTCTGAAAGCAGTGAAGGCCGCGTTCTTCTCAGCCAGTTCTTGTTCCAGCTCTCTGATTTCCTGCTCTCGCTTCTTGCACTCCTCCACAACCTCAAACACAGCCACAATCAAAGTCATACACAAGAAATGCTTTTGTTTAAGCAGCTTCAAATATTGATGTAAAAACTTACTATGCCACAAATAAAAATTGACACACGTCTAAAAATGTTTGGACCTAATAATACTTTACAAACCATGAAAATACCACAAATGATCCCAAAACATTTCAATATAATTTCAACCTCATGTTCCTTAAAAAAGTAAAGGCTTCTGATTATTTCACTCCTCCCTCACATACCAAGCTTGTCTCTCAGTCAACACAGTAACTCAGAATCGCTTAAACATCAGATAAGCAGGGCCGATTCACCATTTGTCGGATATGACTCCTTACCTTATTACTGAGTCCCGGAAAGCACTCGGCTCTGGACCGCTCTTCATTCAACATGACCTCCAACTCGTCCAGCGTGTCGGGCAGCTTAGTGAAAGCCTGCAATCGCAAAACAAGTGCGTACCGTAGTACCAATGGGATCACACGACAAGCGGAAGGAATATTTGGTGGGAGACCGACATGATGGAGGTGCTGCGGTAACGCCTCGTCGGGCTTCATCCGGCAGATTGATTTGGCTTTGTTCAAGATCTCTTTGCATTGTTGTTTGAGCAGGACTGTACTCTCATCCAGCCGGCTGCATTTGTCCTATACAAACACACACGTTCAATATTACATCAAGAACACAAAGGCAGAAGATGGAGAGCGGCTGTTGGCGGGTCAAATACTCACACTGATCTCTTTGAGTGCACTTGTGTTTTCTCTACAAATGTTAGTCAGCTTAGTCTTCTCTGCCAACAGCGAGACCATCTCCAAGGCCAGGTACACCTTCTCCATGGTCAACTTGGCTCGCAGCTAGAGGCGGGCAGATGCATGAGCAACAACTGAAGTCACAATGACATCCTCACAATTACAAGGAACATCCAGACAACTCAAAGGAATCTTCAAAACAGATCAATTTTGAGGCTTTTTCCATTTCTAATTTTTAGGTCCTAGCATCATCCAAATGAAGTCCATTTGCCTTGATTCAACTTTTTGCAGATGATGTCCTTCTGTTGGCTTCATCAAGGTGACATTCAAGTCTTGTCAGAGCAGTTTGCGGCAGCAGCGTGTATGCTGAATATCGCCAATTGTCTAGAGAACACATTGCCCTCTTCAGGTTGGGGATACATTTGTGCCTCGGGTGGATGGGTTTGCGTAAAACTCGGGGTTTTGTTCTCAAGTAAGGGAAGAATGGGCTGAGAGATTAAGTGGATTTCAGAAGTATCAGAGTTGCAGCAAGGGCATTCTGGTTCTTTCAGCTTTACCTTAATTTGTGCCAATAATGCAGTAACTATAGATGTCTTCTTGGAATTGACAGCACTTATTTTCTTTTTTGTCTCTGCCTCAATCTTCTTCAGGTCAATTCCGCTTTGCTCCAGCTCCCTCAGTCTAAAACACACGTTAATAGTCCATCAGACACTAAATGAATATCCTAAAAAGGGCATCTGTACCGTTTTGTAAGCCGCACCTGCTAAATGAAGTGATTGATGTCAAAAATGGTTTAAGCTCGTGGTGCAAAGGTCCTAACCATACCATACCTGTCCTGTTTGTTCCTGATTTTCTGCTCCAGTTGTCGCTTTTTGCCCTTTAATTCCAAGAGCGTCTTCTTCTCTGTCAACAGTTCATTCTCACGGCGATCCAGGGCGGTCGCTTCTTTTTGAAGCTGATGCAGCTGCTCATCAATGTCTCGAACCCTGGACTGGCAAATCTGCGTAAAGGGTGTTGATTTTACGATTTTCAAGCTAATTAAAAATAATAATAATAATATAAGGAGCTCTAAAATTTGAGGTGGGTGCTCAGATTCTCTTTATGAGTACTTTAGGACCTCTAAAAATGGGCCAGATAGACAACCAGCCCTGCCGAAAACTTAGCTCATTTACAAATCCTCGAGTTATCGCGAGTGCATTTAAACACCCGAGTGAGTGTCTCTCACCTTCATCTGCTGCTCCAGCTGCATCTTCTGCTCGGTGTCCACAGTGATACCGAGGTACTTGGGTGGATACACGGTTGTGTTTTTGGTAGCGGTAATGTTGGAGTAGAAGGACTTCTTTATCGTGTACTTCTGGTCATTTGTGTACATCACCTTGATGTAGGGCTCCTGTATCACCTGCAAGAAATTCCATCCTCATTCCTGGATCTTGTCCAACATGACTTTTATAGTTCTGCAAAGTTATTACCGTATTTATCATGGCTTCAGTCTGCTCATTGCCGATGGGGATCTCGTGCACTTTATACTGATGACAGAGGTAACTCATTACCTCATCGGGGGCATCGAAGGTCTCACGCAGATAGGTGAAGAACCCAAATCGCCTGCAACGCCCAAAAGAAAAAAATAACATCTGCTAAAAAAATACATTGACTGGACTGGTCCAAAAGGCCTCATTAAATGAGCATTTTACGTGAGGAGTCTCCCTAAATATGTCTCTGCTGAGTGACTGTTTGGTCATTCACCTGGTGGTAAAACAATGGCCACTCTTCTCAAAGAATGACACAATCTTTGAAGCAAGTCCCACCTTTCTAACCCATTCATGATGATTTTGTTTTTAACCCTCACCTCAAGGACTCGATATGCCGCGATGGAGTCATTCTTGAGCACGTCTCTCTTGGAGCAATAATAGCATTGACTCTCAAGTTCATGTTGTCACGCACCTGGAGTCAGACATATTCACACTGAAGACATTTTCTGGGCTTTGCAGTTGACTTGTATCAAATTTGCCTATAACGTTGCCAAGCGAGAATAATCAGAAGCGTTCTCACCTCTTTCATGAAATTTGCCATGTCATCCTTCCTCTGGAAGACAAACGCCCTGAGGTCATTGAAGGCGACGTGGTTCTCCATGTACTTGGCAAAGCGGTGATCTTTCATGTTAATCTGCGGAAGCAAAACCGAAACGCATACTCGACAAGGAGACAACTTTGTGACTCGTTGGCGACTATTGTACACGTTCGACTCACCACAAGCATCAAGGGCTCGTAGACGTTTCCGCTGAAGAGGTGTCGGTTCTGCCTGAGCCACTGCAAGGCTGTGTGTGTGTCCCTGTGGCGTCCACGCAGCTTCTCCTCTTTTACCATCATCATGTTATTCATGTCGCCAAGCTTTTTCTCCAACACTGTCAATCACCACAAAATAAATTCATTTGGTGCTCCCACCATCACACACCCTTGATACTTACTTCTCATCTCTGCAACAAGGTTGTTCTTCTCGCGACACAGGTTGGTTTTCTCCTCTTCCACTTTGGTCTTCTCCATTTGGATGTGCCTCAACTCACCATTGACTTCACTGATCCTCGGCGTCACGTCGGGCTGGTTTTCGATTTCCGCAAGCCCAACTTTTAAGTCCTCGATCATCAGTTTTACATTTATGATACGCTTCCTCTGATCTTCTTCTTCCGTTTGTTTCATTTTAAATGCCTGTTTTATATCTTCAATCTGTGGAAAGCAGCAGTCACTTTTTTAAAACAATTTAATACATTGCATAATTGTTTTTAAACTAATTCTAAGAAGTTTGGAATTTTTTGTGAAATTTTAGGATAAACCAGAAATGCATTATAACATTTACAGCTGAAATTAAATTGGGGGTGCATAGATTATTTTGGGTTTTATCCATGATGAAACATACTGTTTTTTTGTCAAGACTACTTAGTGTTGACATGCAAAACACCAACTTGGAAGAGGGATGCATTTTGTCACTCACATCTTTGAAGAGTCGATCCAACTGATCTTGTTTTTGTTTGCATTTTAAGGATGCTTCTTTGATGGCAGCACTCTGAAAGTGAACATTTTATTACAAAAATTTGTGATGATACTGCACACTTCAACTGGGGAATATAACATAGATACAGTAAAATGCTTTTGGACATTATCAGGCTTAGATTTTAAACACAACATTGACTTTGTCATTGAAAATGTTAACAAAATGGCATCTTACTTCTGGCAAGCATCTGGCTTTTAGGCTTGCCCTGCTACAATGTTACAGTGCCACCCCACCCTAAAAAAAAAAAAAATTCTTAACTGATTAGCGTCTATCTCAAAAATGGTTGTTTGGGTCTGAAAACGTCGGAAATCTGCCCATCAGCAGAAAATTCTCGTACCTGTAAATCTGTCTAAATCCTCAAAATTTCAGATTGTCAAGAGTAAAATACTCTTCAATCTAGGTTAACCTCAATGTAAGAAGACAGATTATCTTTTTACTGAAGTAAAATAAAACATTTGTTTGAAACTTGCAAAACAATGATCAGCATTTTTGCCGATTTTCCAACAAGCTATGGACCGGAGCAGTAACAATCATGTTTTCTGCACTCCCAACACACTTGTCGAACTTTGAGGTGCAGTACAATACCGTACTTTATTCTGTATAAGAGTAAAACCTGCGAGAGTAAAAATATGCATGACAAGATATTTATGAAGAATCCACGATGGGTCACCTTTGTCTTCATTTGCGTGTCACTAGGCTTCAGCTGCTCTTCAATGGCCTTGATCTTGGTCATCATGGGCAGTTGGGACTGCTTGAGGACAGAGAGCTGCCTTTTCGCCTCATCTCGTTCCTTCTTCACACCCTCAAGCTCCTTCCGGGTGGTTTCGTACTCCTACAAGCAGATGGATTTATACTGAAACATATGGTTCCATTAAATTACCCTCAATTCCCAGTTCATTTCCATTTATCTGGTTTGAAATATAATTTACCATTCCCTGTAAACTGACTATAATATTTCTAGCCCTTTGTTAGCCTACTCACCACCCAGGGTGTCTTCTTCTCAATCAGCTCAATCACATCCAGATGCCTCTTCTTCTCATAATAGCGAGTCTCGTCAAGTTTGTTTCTCTCGTATCTCTGCTTGCTTTTCTCCAGATAGCTGGTTTTCTCCTTTATAACATTCTGAAAAAAAAAATACAATGGAATCATTTCAGTTATTTTGGATTCTTAGTTCTCATCTTTGATGGAGACGTTTTAAAGAGAGCATCAGTCACACTGAACAAAACAAGCCTCCGGTGTATGTGTTTACCTCCATTTCTCTATCTTTGTTGCGAAAGCTTTTGAGCTCGCAGTGATACTGAAACAATTGCGGCGGACCCACAGACTTCTCGGTCGCTTCCAGCAATTCGATTTTGGACATTTTGGCAAATTGCCCCACTTTTTCCTGCCGCAGAGGAACCAAAGGCATTAAAGGCAAGTCCAAAAAGATTGACACAGATGTTTTGCTGGGTTAGGGATACTGACTGACTGAAAGATACCTGAGGCATGAACTGGCAAAGGTTGTTCACTTGAATTTGCAGAGCCTTGACTTCTTCCTCCACCGTTTTCTGGTTACAAGTTTTTCCATTCAGCCTCCACACTGACTGGTTAGTTGCCACGTGGATCTCTCGGTTAATTATTATATTCCCACTACTCTTGAAACTGAAAAGAATTTGAGTGTGATCAGCAGATTTTATTTTTGTAGCAATTTCTAAATGAAGTTGATAAAGGGAAAACAGCAACCAAAACAACTGCAGAATGTTGAAGAATGGCATATTATTTCAGCACTCTCATGCCCATGAACATAATTCTAACTGTAACAAGTAATATTAATCTGAACAGGCCTGCTTCTACACTTTTTTTCTCACTTTAGTAGAGAGCATTTTTGAGCCAGTAATACAAGCAACAAAAAAGTCAATTAATCAGGCAGTTTCTTAATAATCATCTGTCTGAAATTACATCTTGTCACAAGCAACTTACAGTTCAATTTCAACAAATCCTTGGTCACATCCTCGTTTCACGTAGCCCCCGATCTAGAAGACAAAGTCATTATTGATACTGTAATGATGTCAACAATAGTCCAAAAAAAAAAAAAAGAGCACAAAAAGCATCTTTCAGTGTCCTTTCAATGTAATGTAAACATTTTATCACAATTATTGGACTGTGACTTTTGACCTTGTCGTCTCTTTCCAGGATGGTGGTCTTTCCTGCCAGGCTCAGACAGATTGCGCATACAATGCTGGACTTGCCGGTTCCATTTGCTCCGATAACCATGTTCAGGTTTGGTCCAGGATGTACCACGGTGTAGTCGTACGTCCTTAAAGAGCAAGAAAAATGCACAGCAGAGTAAGGTGACATTTTAATCCGTACAGTAAACTGAAAAAGAACAATGAATAACCTTACCAGCAAGAATGTAATATTTATTAAATAAATAAATAGATAATAAATGCACATTTGAGTGCTTTGATGTTTTTAAAACCTATTGATTTACAATTACATAACAGATTTTCTTTTTCCAAACTTTTAACCTTATAAGGGATGAACAACCAGCCACAATCACATGCACACCAACACTGAGCTAGAATAAATAAAAATAAATCAATCAAATCAAAGATCTGTTTCCCAGACACTGTTACCCTGAACACAAGAGAAGTAAAACATGCACAGTTACACACCCAACGTAAATATTGCACGTTGCTATATTATGTTATGTTGATTCAACCAAGCTTCGCTAAATAATTCCAAAACAATGCAAACTGTCTGTGCAAATTAGCATTCCTTCAAGTGACGTATGCATTAAGTGCTACATGAATATCATAGTGAGCTTCTTAGAATTATATATTTCCGTAACTCTGATTATTTTATGCTGCATTTGTATTTATTGTTTTTGTTGTTATTCAATATTCCACTGGAGTGTGTTTTTCATGTTTGTGCGTGTGTTGTGAGGAGAGTGGTTGTGGGATGCAAAGCGAGGTCTCGCAACTGCCATTCAACCAGGTACCACTGTCGTCAAGGCACCGCTATACATAGAGCAGTCGAAGCGGCGTGTTTGTTTCGCCATTGTGGCTTTTGTGTCATACAAGCCTCATGAACTTGAAAGGAACTGTACCGTTTATGACGAGCAACTTACAGGAAGTTTTTCATGGTGATGCGAAGTACCGCACCCTCCACAAAAGGACAGCCAGCCTTGTTGGCTCCACTGGGCTGACTGCCGGAGGGGACGCTGTCTGATGAGCTTCGGTCGGCATGACGGAGTTTAATTCTTTTCAAGGGGGTTGCCATAACGCTACGAGAGCCGCCGTCACCCCTCAACACTTCACCATACGCGAAACCTTCGTCGACATGTTTTTGTCTAAGCGCGCTTATTCTTCTTCGCTCACCGATTATAAGTGGTTTAAAAATAAGCTTTTGGTGCGTTACAGCCACCTACTGGTGTGGAGTGGATGTGTACTGTATTACCCAGATCGAGAGTTTGATTCTTAAAAAGGTGTACATTATTTCATGTACAATCACCCTAA